>NC_089491.1:128089265-128396765 GCF_036850765.1 Saccopteryx bilineata
TATTTACTCAGTTTTACCTATTGCTACTTGTTCTCAGGCTTAGATACAAATTCCCTTAAGTTTCAAAATATTCTTATAACTGTAATCGGAATGTTATTTTAAAATATAAACTTGATAATATCTTCCCATTTTAAAAATGCTTCAGCAATTTTTCTTCAAACTCTTCACTGTGACTCTCATGGCCCATAGAGTATATACTTCATCATCAATATCGTTATTGATTAATTTCATTTTTAAAAAATATTATATTTTTATTAGTTTGAGAGGGAAGAGGGAGAAAAAAAAACATGGGGAAAGGAGCAGGAAGCATCAACTCATTATAGTTGCTTCTCATATGCACTTTAAGCAGGCAAACTCTGGGTTTTGAGCCACAGACCTCAGCATTCCAGGTCAACACTTTATCCACTCAGTCACCCCAGGTCAGGTCATATTTTAATTTTTAATGTCATCATCCTCATCCTCATTACCATCATCAACTATTTTCTAAGTACCAAGACTTACGCTGAATATTTTATGTGGAATTTCCCTCTTAATCCACACAAGCCCTATTAGGTTATTTTTATCATCCCATTTATGCAATGTAGCAACTGAGGTTAAATGGGGTTAGATTACTTGCCTAATGTCATACAATTTCTGAGATAGTCAGATTTCAAAGCCTGATAGTCTGATTACCAGAGCTCGTGGGTTGAACATTGTTATATTGCCTCCATTATAAATGTGTTGATTGAAAGAAAAATGAACAGCTGCATGATTGAACGAGCACCTTTTTCTCTCTCTCTCCAGTTACATCTGAGTCTCACTTTTTGCCACTCACCTATATAAACTGTATAGAATCCACCCATTCTGATCAGACTTTTCTTTGCATTGAAATGCTAGTTTTGCCTTCGGACTTTCACAAATGCTGGACCTTCTTCCCGGAGCATTTTCATTGTTCAAATTTACCTGAATCATACCTCATCATCCGTGAAGTGATAGAGTCAACGGCATTTATTCTACTATACTTTTTAGCACCTAGTCTACTTTTTTTAGGTGCACTGCTCTGTTCTTGTATCATGGCAATGATCACATTCTATTTTAAATGTCAATTTGCGCGTCTCAGCCTCCCACTAGATTGCAGGTACTATGAAGGCAAGTACAGTGGTGTCTGTCTTCACCACTGAATTACTAGTATCTGACACATAATAGACATTTGAGAATGTGAAAAAAAAATTGTACTAAATGGTGTTAAATAAACTTTATTCAAAACTGTTGCAAAAGGGGGAAGATATTAAACTTAACTGCTAAAATAAAAAGTGGGAAGTTTTTAAGATCAGAAATGGGTTTGTGTAAAAAATACTAGGAAATCTGATATAAGAGGTTGGCTAATGTGGTTAGGTCATCTGTGTTTGTTACAGTGTTTATTGTTTGTATTTTTTTATTTAATGAATCTATTGGGGTGGCATTGGTTAACAAAATTATATAGGTTTTGGGTATACAATTTTATAATACATTATCTGTATATTGTATTGTGTGTTCACCACCTCAAATCAGATTTTCTTCCATCACCGTTTATTCCCCCTTTACCTTCTCCTACCTCCCCCACCTCCCTTCTCTCTGGTAATCACCAGACAGTTATCTACCTATAACGTTCTCTTTTTTTTCTTAGTCTCATCACCTTTTTACCCAGGCCCCCTACACCTTCCCCTCTAACAGTTGTCAGTCTGTCCTTTGTGTCTATGGGTAACAGTGCTTGTTGTTAACATAGACACAGGTAGATAGATGTAGCATCTTTCTCGCTGATTACATCTCAAAGAAATGGCTGCAGAATCCCGGAGAGAGACATTCCTGGGTTGTAAAACTAGCATAAATAGGAAGAAAAATAATATACAATTCCAAATTTAAAGTAAATGCTTTAAGAAAAGGAGCTCAGGAACTAGACTCAGAAAGAAGCTAGTCTGAAGTTCATTTAATCAAGCCGAGGGGAACTGTAAGACCATTTTAGGCAAAACCTTTTAGTTGAATTAACTCTAAAATGTGAACACTCCACTGTATAGTAAAAAACTCTTGACATGTAGTAATTAAGACCTATTACACGACTGTGTATTTATATGTTGAATAAAATGTTGACTAATACACACATGACATTTGACTTTGTAAATATTCAAACTAGTTGTTCTGATTATGTTTTTACATTTTTGTAATGCAGAGAAAATTAACTATGTTATCATATTTGGTGATACACATGTAGAGTTTAATGTTTTAATTGAAATTTTTAGTTCTCCATTTACTGAGCTTCAAAGAAATTACTGATAATGTTAAAGTGCATTGTATATAAATGCCTCAATATAAACATAGTAGCTAAATAGAGAAGAAATAATCATTTTAATGCCTGCTAACTAAAATTCTTGCACATTTTAAATGGCATTTAATGTTGCTTAAATTATGGTGGCTATAAAGGACATATGTCCAATCTAATTAAACCTGTGTTATTTCAAAGAAAGTAAATTTATTTATATTCTCCAAACTCTTTTTGGATATGGTATCGGTAATGTTTTTAAAGTGTTTGCTTATGTTTATTTACACATTTAGAACACTATGGATAACCTTATCTATAGCACAACAGTTAATTTAACTAAATCTATTATATTGTACATTAAATTATTTTTCCCTTCCCAGCATCATCCTTGCCTCTCCCAATTCTATATGTCCAACCATTGTTTATAATTATGAAAGTTAATCCCAGATCTAAATTTTATTAACTGACCATGGGTATAGTTAAATTTCTACAGTAATTAAGTTAACCAGGCAGAAATTTAGCAAAGATATGGGAGGAGGAGAAGGGGTAAATATATTCACATTTAAATGGACCAAATTTACAAATCAGTAGTATTTAATGCATTTTATTCTCCCTTGACTAAAGTGGTTTATTTGCATGCATTCTCAGTGGCAGTGTCCAGGGAAACTAAGATTTTTTTTGTCATTTTGATTTAATGCAGACTTGCTCAGAAAGCTCAGCCCTGATTCTGCATGAGAAGGACTACCAACGGACCCTAAAACGTGAGTGTTATTAATCTGTGCTATTGAATACTATTATGCTATAGAACTGAAGTAGTGATATGACCTGCCATTTATTAAGATATGTAATGAAAGTCATTAAGTGTAATTGTACACTATAAGAAATGCAGCAAGTGAGAACTGATTCATGTTTTGTTGTCCAATTTAAAATAATTATAATAATTTATACTTTGAAGAAAAAAATACATGTGTGCTAGTCATTGAAATTCAGTTTAAAACAGTTTTATACAGTTTAAACATTCTAATTTATTTATAGTTGACAAGATATACAAATAAAATCCCTTATAAGTAAGCATTTACATATTATTTTGTATATAATTTATTTTAAATATTTTCTATACCCAGTATTCCATATATTTAGCATTTCAATTTTTCACTTTTTTTTCAAATAGAATGAGTAGTCTATTAAAAGTAAAAGCTTGGTTTGCCGTTCTTCTTGTTCTCTCATTGATCTGTTTTTCAGCTAATTTATTAATTGTTGGCATCTCTTCTCTCTGTTTGTCCTCTGATAATTTGTCTTTGATAACCTTCTCTTTTGTTTTTGAACTTTTGTTATGTCTACAACTCTGAGGTATCAGAATTGTCAAGATTAAAAGTAAAAAAATCAAGAGATACAGAGCTTACAAAAGTTAGAGAAGACATGAGGCTTCTTGTAGACTGATGAATTTCCCACTAACATATGAGATTGCACTTTATCCTATTTGCTGTCACAGTACCTGATGTAATAAGGGGATATTCACCCCCAATAACAGATGGTGGGGGCTGTTTATTTGGTGAGAATATACCAGGGCAACATGTCATGTGGTTTATCTTTGAAAGTGAGGTTGAAACAAGCTTGCTCGGCTGCAGATAAGCGACTTAGAAGCAAACTATTCAGATGTACCTGTCACTAATCTATCCAGAGGTTTTGTGATTCATACACACTGTTCTGTGTGCGATGAAGCATTAAATCAGTTTCCTCTGGGAGCAGGTCATAGTCAGGGGTTGTCAGATCTGTGCTGTGGGATGGTGTTCTTCAAGTCATATAACCTTTTGCTACTGAATTTCTATCAATTAGAAAACTGGTTCTTGAACGTAATATGTTAGATGATCTCTGGGAAGATTTTAACAGCAAAGAGACTAACAAAAATTAATAATTATATTCATGTATGAGTGTTTGTAACAAAAAAATTAATCAACTGTTCTGCTGTTAGCACAGTCACTTATTCTGATAATAATTAGTTTTAGATATGTTTTCCAATAATGACCTCTCTCTTAATGAATGCATTTTTAAATTTATTTAAAAAAAAAGATATGAACTTAAGTGTTAATTTGTACTGAAAAAGTACAGAGCTTTTTTTTTCCCCAAAGAAAGAGCTTCAGAAAATAAAGATTTTCCCCATTTGCAATATAATTGTTCTACTGTGGAAATTTCACTTTATTACTCTATATAATTTGAAAGAAAATGGCATACCTTGGAAAACGAGACAGATACTGGTTTAAATTGAAAGGATCATAAACAGGAAGAAATGCTTACTTTCATGTAATATTGTGCTGAGGGACTTCAGTACAGATTCATATTATTTTTGGATGTGACATTTTTAGCAAATACAAAAATACCTTTTTCCTTTATTTTGTCCATGATGGGTGGGGTATGTAAAACTATAACCTGATATCTTCTCTTTGGTTTTAAGTGCGCTCTATTTTGTATAAAATGAAGCCAATATGTGGCAATGAAGTAGTAAATAAAAGTAATCAGCAAAAACTTTCTAAAGTTTTCTTAGCATACATGACAGCAGTTTTAACTATGGGCAAATTAGCAGTAAAAATATATAGGTTTTCTCTATTTTTAAATTTAAAATCATCCCTGGTATTCTGTATTTCTTTTTTTTTTTTATTTTTTATTTTTTTTTTATTTATTTATTTATTTTTATAATTTTATTTTTTTAATGGGGTGACATCAATAAATCAGGATACATATATTCAAAGATAACAAGTCCAGGTTATCTTGTCGTTCAATTATGTTGCATACCCACCACCCAAAGTCAGATTGTCCTCTGTCACCTTCTATCTTGTTTTCTTTGTGCCCCTCCCACCCCCTATCCCTCTCCCATTCCCCCCCTCCCCCCCGTAACCACCACACTCTTATCAATGTCTCTTAGTTTCACTATTATGTCCCACCTACGTATGGAATAATACAGTTCCTGTTTTTTTCTGATTTACTTATTTCGCTTCGTATCATGTTATCAAGATCCCACTATTTTGCTGTAAATGTTCCGATGTCATCATTTCTTATGGCTGAGTAGTATTCCATAGTGTATATGTGCCACATCTTCTTTATCCAGTCATCTATTGATGGGCTTTTTGGTTGTTTCCATGTCCTGGCCACTGTGAACAATGCTGCAATAAACATGGGGCTGCATGTGTCTTTACGTATCAATGTTTCTGAGTTTTGGGGATATATACCCAGTAGAGGGATTGCTGGGTCATAAGGTAGTTCTATTTTCAGTTTTTTGAGGAACCACCATACTTTCTTCCATAATGGTTGTACTACTTTACATTCCCACCAACAGTGTATGAGGGTTCCTTTTTCTCCACAGCCTCTCCAACATTTGCTATTACCTGACTTGCTAATAACAGCTAATCGAACAGGTGTGAGGTGGTATCTCATTGCCGTTTTGATTTGCATTTCTCTAATAGCTAAAGAAGATGAGCATCTTTTCATATATCTGTTGGCCATTTGTATTTCTTCCTGGGAGAAGTGTCTATTCATATCCTCTTCCCATTTTTTTATTGGATTGTTTGTTTGTTTGTTGTTGAGTTTTATGAGTTCTTTGTATATTTTGGATATTAGGCCCTTATCTGAGCTGTTGTTTGAAAATATCATTTCCCATTTAGTTGGCTTTCTGTTTATTTTGTTATCAGTTTCCCTTGCTGAGCAAAAACTTCTTAGTCTGATGTAGTCCCATTCATTAATTTTTGCCTTCACTTCTCTTGCCATTGGAGTCAAATTCATAAAATGCTCTTTAAAACCCAGGTCCATGAGTTGAGTATCTATGTCTTCTTCTATGTACTTAATTGTTTCAGGTCTTATGTTTAGATCTTTGATCCATTTTGAGTTAAATTTTGTACAGGGGGAGAGACTGTAGTCCAGTTTCATTCTTTTGCATGTGGCTTTCCAGTTTTCCCAGCACCATTTATTGAAGAGGCTTTCTTTTCTCCATTGTGTGTTGTTGGCCCCTTTATCAAAAATTATTTGACTATATATATGTGGTTTTATTTCTGGACTTTCTATTCTGTTCCATTGGTCTGAATGTCTATTTTTCTGCCAATACCATGCTGTTTTGATTGTCGTGGCCCTATAATAGAGTTTGAAGTCAGGTATTGTTATGCCCCCAGCTTCATTCTTTTTCTTTAGGATTGCTTTGGCTATTCGGGGTTTTTTATAGTTCCATATAAATCTGATGATTTTTTGCTCTATTTCTTTAAAAAATGTCATTGGAAGTTGGATGGGAATTGCATTAAATTTGTATATTGCTTTGGGTAATATAGCCATCTTGATTATATTTATTCTTCCTAGCCAAGAACAAGGTATATTCTTCCATCTCATTATATCTTTTTCGATTTCCCTTAACAATGGTTTATAGTTTTCATTATATAAGTCCTTTACATTCTTTGTTATGTTTATTCCTAAGTATTTTATTTTTTTTGTTGCAATCGTGAAGGGGATTATTCTTTTGAGTTCCTTCTCAGTTGTTTCATTGTTGGCATATAGAAAGGCTATTGACTTCTGTATGTTAATTTTGTATCCTGCGACCTTACTGTATTGGCTTATTGTTTCTAGTAGTCTTTTTGTGGATTCTTTGGGGTTTTCGATGTATAGGATCATATCATCTGCAAAAAGTGATACCTTTACTTCTTCTTTTCCGATATGGATGCCTTTTATTTCTTTGTCTTGTCTGATTGCTGTGGCCAGAACCTCTAGTACCACATTAAATAAGAGTGGAGAGAGTGGACAACCCTGTCTTGTTCCTGATTTAAGGGGGAAAGCCTTCAGTTTAGTGCCATTTAATATGATGTTAGCTGATGGTTTATCATATATGGCCTTTATCATGTTGAGATATTTTCCTTCTATACCCATTTTGTTGAGAGTCTTAAACATAAAATTGTGTTGTATTTTATCGAAAGCCTTTTCTGCGTCTATTGATAAGATCATGTGGTTTTTGTTTTTTGTTTTGTTGATATGGTGTATTACATTAACCGTTTTACGTATGTTGAACCATCCTTGAGATTCTGGGATGAATCCCACTTGATCATGATGTATTATTTTTTTAATATGTTGTTGTATTCGATTTGCTAGTATTTTGTTTAGTATTTTAGCATCTGTATTCATTAGAGATATTGGTCTGTAGTTTTCTTTTTTTGTGCCATCCTTGCCTGGTTTTGGTATGAGGGTTATGTTGGCCTCATAAAATGTGTTTGGAAGTATTGCTTCTTCTTCAATTTTTTGGAAGACTTTGAGTAGAATAGGAACCAAGTCTTCTTTGAATGTTTGACAAAATTCGCTGGTATAGCCGTCAGGGCCTGGACTTTTATTTTTGGGGAGGTTTTTAATGGTTTTTTCTATTTCTTCTCTACTGATAGGTCTGTTTAGGCTTTCTGCTTCTTCTTGACTCAGTCTAGGAAGGTTGTATTGTTCTAGGAATTTATCCATTTCTTCTAGGTTGTTGAATTTAGTGGCATAAAGTTTTTCATAGTATTCTACAATAATTCTTTGTATATCTACGGTGTCCGTGGTGATTTCTCCTCTTTCATTTTGTATTTTGTTTATATGATTTCTTTCTCTTTTTTCCTTGGTAAGTCTTGCCAAGGGTTTGTCAATTTTGTTGATCTTTTCAAAGAACCAGCTCCTTGTTCTATTAATTTTTTCTATAGTTTTTCTGTTCTCTAATTCATTTATTTCTGCTCTGATTTTTATTATCTCCTTTCTTCGGCTGGTTTTGGGTTGTCTTTGTTCTTCTTTTTCTAGTTCCTTAAGGTGGGAAGTTAAGTGGTTCACTTGGGCTCTCTCTTGTTTGTTCATATATGCCTGAAGCGATATGAATTTCCCTCTTATCACTGCTTTTGCTGCATCCCATAGATTCTGATATGTCGTATTGTCATTTTCATTAGTCTGTATATATCTTTTGATCTCTGCACTTATTTCTTCTTTGACCCATTCATTTTTTAAAAGTATGTTGTTTAGTTTCCACATTTTTGTGGGATTTTTTTCCTCTTTTTTGCAGTTGAATTCTAGTTTCAAGGCTTTATGATCAGAAAATATGCTTGGTACAACTTCAATTTTTTTGAATTTGCTGATATTGTTTTTGTGGCCCAACATATGGTCAATTCTTGAGAATGATCCATGTACACTGGAGAAAAATGTATACTCAGTCACTTTGGGATGAAATGTCCTGTAGATGTTTATCATATCCAGGTGCTCTAGTGTTTCGTTTAAGGCCACTATGTCTTTGTTGATTCTCTGTTTGGATGACCGATCTAGAGCCGTCAGCGGTGTATTGAGGTCTCCAAGTATGATTGTATTTTTGTCAGTTTTTGTTTTAAGATCAATAAGTAGCTGTCTTATATATTTTGGTGCTCCTTGGTTTGGTGCATATATATTAAGAATTGTTATGTCTTCTTGATTCAGTGTCCCCTTAGCCATTATGAAATGGCCATTTTTGTCTCTAAGTACTTTTCCTGTCTTGTAGTCAGCATTATCTGATATGAGTATTGCTACACCTGCTTTTTTTTGGATGTTATTTGCTTGGAGTATTGTTTTCCAGCCTTTCACTTTGAATTTGTTTTTATCCTTGTTACTTAGATGAGTTTCCTGTAGGCAGCATACAGTTGGATTTTCTTTTTTAATCCATTCTGCTACTCTGTGCCTTTTTATTGGTGAGTTTAATCCATTTACATTTAGTGTAATTATTGATACTTGTGAGTTCCCTATTGCCATTTTATATCTTGCTTTCTGTTAGTTTTGTGTCTTGTTTGATTCTTCTCTTTCGTTTTTCTATCTTTTGTTTTTATTTGGTTGTATTCCATACATCTTTCCTCTGTTGCTATCTTTTTTATCTCATGTGCTTCTGTGGTGGTTTTTTCAATGGTGGTTACCTTTGAGTAATGAAAAGGGTCCCTACCCTGTTCATTGTAGCGAACTATTTTGTGAGTACTTTTGCACTTCATCGTCCTTTGCTACTGTTAATCTCCGTCTTCTCCCCCTCTTTCTTTTTGTTGTTGTCACAGTTTAAATTTGGTTTTATTGTGTTCTTCTTGGAGCTTTTACTTGTGGCTCTGTTTTTTTTTTGTTCTTTGTATCTGATTGGAGAACCCCCCTTTAGTAATTCCTGGAGTGGGGGTTTTCTGATGATAAATTCCCTCATCTTTTCTGTATCTGTGAATGTATTTATTTCTCCTTCGTATTTGAAGGATAGCTTTGATGGGTATAGTATTCGTGGCTGAAAGTTCCTCTCTTTCAGGACTTTAAATATTGGGGTCCACTCTCTTCTAGCTTGTAGAGTTTCTGCTGAGAAATCTGATGATAATCTAATGGGCCTTCCTTTATATGTTGTATTCTTCTTTTCCCTGGCTGCCTTGAGAATTTTTTCTTTGCTGTTGGTTTGTGTCAATTTCATTATGATATGCCTTGGAGTAGGTTTGTTGGGGTTAAGAAAACTTGGAGTTCTGTTTGCTTCTTGAACTTGAGGCTTTAGTTCTTTCCACAGGCTTGGGAAGTTCTCATCAATTATTTGTTTAAGTATGTTCTCCATTCCATTTTCTCTCTCTTCTCCCTCTGATATACCTATTATTCTTATGTTATTCTTTTTGATGGAGTCAGATAATTCTTGTAGGGCTATCTCATTTTTTTTAATTTTTGAGTCTCTTTCTTCTTCTCTCTGTTGTGCCTCAAGTTTGCTTGTCTTCTATTTCACTAATCCTCTCTTCTATCTGACCTGTTCTATTAGCTAAGCTTGTTACTTCGTTTTTCAGCTCGTGAATTGAGTTTTTCATCTCTGTTTGATTTGTTTTTATAGTTTCAATTTCCTTGGACATATATTCTTTGTGTTCATGGAGTTGTTTTCTGATTTCCCTATATTGCCTTTCTGTGTTTTCTTGTATATCTTGGAGGATTTTTAGGATTTCTATCTTGAATTCTCTGTCATTTAGCTCCAAGGTTTCCAATATATTAAATTTTTTCTCCATAGATTTTTCCTCATCTAGCTGTGTTACCTCTCTTTCTTTTGTATCCATGATATTCGATTTTCTCTTCCTTAATGGCATCTGAGGGTGGTTTTGTTGATAGTATTAATGAGATTTAATAAAGAATAAAAAATTAAAAAAAAATAAAAAAATAACAAATCGAAAAAAGTTGTTTTTTTTAAAAAAATTAATAATGAAATAAAGAAAAATAAAATAAAATAAAAATTTTTAAAAAAGGAAATTATTCCCCCCCTCTTTTTTTCCTCTCCTCTCCTCTCCCATCTTTCTTGAGAAAATCTTGTGGTGGACTGTGAGTTATAACAAACAATGCCTGTGATGGAGGGCCTGAATTGGGGAAAAGTAATAAAGGGGCAAAAAAGAGAGAAAGAAAAAAAAAAAAAAAAAATGAAAAAAAAAAAAAAAGAGAAAAGAAAAAAAAAAGAGCGTATGGACCCACAAAAAGCAAATAAGGAAAAAAATTTGGGTCAAGAATAAAATGATTTGCTTTTAGGTGTTGGTTTTCTAAGAGTTATGATGAGAGGAATAAGAGGAAAATGGAAAAATGGGGGGACAAATTAAAAACTTACTATTGTATTTAGTGGAACAAGAACTAGATAATATGGAGAGCCAGGGATGGGAGCACTGGTAGTGAGTTAAAAAGGTGAAGTAAAAACCCCCCAAAATGCCACAAACATAGGTTTGAGTCCCAGATAAGATAATTTGTTTGTTATTGAGGTTTGAATGAGAGGAGATGTAAAGGGGAAAGGAAGAAACTAATATAGAGGGAGAAAAGAAAGAGAGAGAGAGAAAAAAAGAGGGAACCACTAAAAGAAGAAAAAAGAAAGGAGAGAGAGAGAGAGAGTTAAGGGTTTTGGAGTGCAACCCTCATAGAGAGAAAGGAAGAGAAGAGAAATGATAATGGGAGATGTAACACTTATGGGTAGTGTAGTTCAAGGAGAGGAGAGAGTAAGACCGGTAGAGAGTTAATCGGCCAAATTGGAGGAGGAAAAAAAAGTCTCAAGAATGAAGATAAGAGAAACAAACGAACAAATATAATAAAATGGGATAGGTTATAAAGTCTGCAGATTATTCTTGATTTTGAGAGGTTATCTTCTTGCTTTTTCTTTTCTCTCCCTCTTCCTGGTCGGTGACTCTGTACCCCAGGTTCTGCCCCTTTGGCACGCTCAGGTAGAGGTTTGCAGTTGATAAGTCTCTATGGCAATGTCATGTATTGTGCTTTATTCTCGTTGGGAGTCGAGGCTCATTAGCATTTATAGGCTCCGACAGTGAGAGAGTCCGTGTTCCTGGAGCCTTTCTCCTAGTCTTTCCTTCCTCAATTAGTAGCCTGATAGTCCAGGTATGGGGTTGCTGCTGCCTCTGCCTGGATAGTAAGAGGCTCAAATTGCTGGCAACTCCCCACTCTATTTCCACTCAGCACAGGGCTCTGGGTAAGGCTCAGTCAGTCAGAGCTGCTAGCATAATAAGGCGGGCTTTCCGCCCACTCGAAGACCTCTGGCTCTGCCACTCTATCCGGTAACACAAGCGGGCGCCCACTTCCGGGGCGCTTGGAGGAAACTCTCACTCACTGTCTGCAACCAGGATATCCGGCCAGCAGTCTCACGCTCTGAGTGAAACCCCCAACCGCAGGGAAAAGTTGTAGCGTTGGAATTGAGTCTCGCTCCGTCCCCGTGTGCGGTTTTTGCAAGGCGCTGGGGCGGCCCGAGATTCCGCTTTGGCCCACACAAAGGCCCCTGACTCTGCCCCTCTCTGCGATAACACGGGCGCGCACTGCCGAGGCACTCGGAGGAATCGCTCACTCCTTATCTGCGCGCGCAAACCAGGATATGAGGCCGGCTGCGGTTCCCTCTGAGTGAAACAGCCTCCAGCACGGAAAATCTCCACCGTTGGGATTAGTTCTCACTCCCTCCCGTGCGTGGCTTTCCCAGGGTGCTGGGGCTGCCCAGAGACTCTGCCCTCAGCCCACAGAAAGGCCTCTGACCCTGCCTCTCCGTGGGGCAACACGGGCACCCACTTCCGCGGCTTAGGAAGAAATCTCTCTTCCACTAACTGCGCACCGACCAGGAGACCGGGTAAAATGGCCGCTCCGCTTGTCTTTCTTTGTTTGGGTTTGGCGCGAGTGTTAGCTTGTATTGCCGGGTTGCCACAGGATCAGATTTTCCTCGGCTTGGATCTCTGAGCCACAGCCTGGTTCGGCCGTTTTTGCTGCGGGGGCCTGGATCTATTCACCCCCTTTGCCTGCCTCAGTTTCTATATTCACAGTTACCAGAGAAAGCCGCCCTGTTTAGGTTAGTGAGGAAGGCGGAGCATTTCTTACTCCCTATTTCCTTCGGGGTTTGGTTATATATTTAGCCAATTTTTCACTCAATCATACCTTTGGGTGTATTGCGAAGAATCTGGAAGCTCCAAGTATAGGTTTTTCTGTTTCTGGTTGAAGATCTTGTTGAGTTTTGGGGGAGATTTATCGGTATCGCTTCCTACTCCGCCATTACTCTGACGTCATCCTCTGTATTTCAATGCAAAACAAGCTTGATCATTTCATGAAGTAGCAAAGGGAAACCCATCCAAGTGGATTAAAATGAAGACTTTACGCTGTACTCATTTTTCTCTTTTTTTTATTTTTCCAGTTGTGAAAATATTTATTATTTAGCATAAAGTAGAATTTTCTTATTAATGCATTAAACCGTACTTATGGTGGTACTATGAGAACATATTAGATCACTTGTGTAGAATTTACTATATTTAAATAATATATTTTTCACATTTTCCAATCCTTAAATTAGACTACAACCTTAAAACCTTGTACTGTCTTTTAATAAAGAAAAGTATGAAATAAATATATTTTATAATATTATATTAGGGTTTCTAAGTGTTTTGGCAAGTGTTTCTTTGTAAGAACAATAACAACAAAAAACACAATTATTTTAGTTCATAAAAATAAGAAAACAATATCATGATACCATACTGGTAATTAAGCATATTTCTGTCCTCTTCTCTCTATTTTATTTTTATAGAGAATAAAAATGTCTAAACTTTGAATTTTTCATAAGTTTATAAAAAACCTATTATATACCTCACTATAAAATAGTCTTCTCTTTTTGGGAAAATCATTTTTTTAAAGGACTAATTTGATGTTATTTTTATAGTAATTCAAATAAGGAACCATTTTGTTAGAGACATTTAAAGATTTTAACAAGTATTTTGTTGCTTAGAATATAACGGTATTTTTACACTTCTCTTATGAATTTTCCTCTGTTCTGTACATGCATAAATCCCTACCTTTCAGAGTATGCTTAAATAACTCAAATGCCACCTCTTCAAAAACTTTTCTAACCAGCCAATGTAGCCATTATCTCTTACAGAAATTTGACCTCATAGCATTTACCATAATTCTTAAGCATTTTATCCATACTATATATATATATGTATATACGTATATATAAAGAATTACCTGTTAATTTTTGTGTCACTTCTACAAAACTTAAGCACAATATCCAGTGCCCATCATAGTCCCTGAAATATAATAGTCAATATGATTTATTGAGTAAGTGAAATCAGATCATTTTATTCCATAAATAAAAACATAAAAAAATATATTGTATATATTAAATACACAGTACTGAATGTTATATAATTACCAGTTTATTTAACAAAATGATTACAAATACATTATATATAAATAGAGAAGTGAGTAACCTTCAAACTTCAGTAGGTTCTTTACTACACAACTAAAGCCTACCAAAACTTACTGGATGTTACATGGCATAGAATATATAATTAATATTGCCTAAGTAATTATAAATTTTTCTATGGATATTTTTTCAACAGTTAAAAGAAAAACAAAATATCTTTATTATTATTATTTTAATATTTGAGAGAGAGAGAGAGAGAGAGACAGGCAGGGAGAGAGAGTGTGAGAAGCATCAACCCACAGTTGCTTTATTTTAGTTGTACACTGAGCTTCTCATAGTGCCTTGACCAGGGCTGTGCCAATGCTTCCTTGCCCAAGCCAGAGACCTCAGGGTTTTCATGCCAGTGACCTTTGGGCTCAAGCTGGCGAGCTTTGGGATCATGGACAATTCCCCGCTCAAGCTAGAGACCCGCATGATGAGTCTGCACTCCCAGCCAGTGACTTTGGGATTTTGAACTGAGGTCCTCAGCATTCTGGTTGATGCTTTATTCACTGCTCCTCCACCAGTTAGGCAAAAATATATTTATAATATTAAAAATATCCATTTATTTTACAAGTATTTCTTGAGAGCTAACTATGTGTAAAACTGTGTGCAGAAATCTGTAGGGGATTTACTATTTTAAATTGTTTTAACTCTCACCTGATAAAATCAATATAGCAAGGAAATTCAAAATATGCTTAAAAAATACAGTGGAGCTTTAACTATAAAACAGAAATTGAGAATGTTAATAGTATTGAGCAGATCTAGAGTTCATTTCCAGATGTGGGAGTAGCAACATTGCTGAGAGTAATTTGACACCAAGCTTTGAAAAAAAACTGAAGGAAATTTTAGCACAGGGAATGGCATAAGAAAGTCATGAAACAGCTGTTTAGCCAGCGTTAGTAGTTTATTCCAATATATAGTATCAACTTAATGTAGGAAGATATGTTATGTTGCCAGCTGCTTCTGATAGAAGTTATGTTTGAAAGTACATTAGGATAATATTGTGGAAGATTTAACCCTAGTTAAAGAATTTGGGGATAGTGGGCACATGATGCAATATACAAATATGTATTATAGATATACTTGAAACCTATATGGTCCTATTAAACTATGTCTCCTCAATAAATTTAATTTAAGAGATATGAATTAGGATTCTGTGGGCATATAGCATTGTCCCCTGAATACATACAATTTATGCTTGTCTTAAAAGCCTAAAAGCCTGACCAGGTGGTGGCGCAGTGGATGGAACGTCGGACTGGGATGCCGAAGACCCAGGTTCAAGACCCCGAGGTCGCCAGCTTGAGCGCAGGCTCATCTGGTTTGAGCAAAGCTCACCAGCTTGGACCCAAGATTGCTGGCTCGAGCAAGGGGTTACTCGGTCTGCTGTAGCCCCACGGCTTTCAAGGCACATATGAGAAAGCAATCAATGAACAACTAAGGTGTCACAATGAAAAAATGATTGATGCTTCTCAACTCTCTCCATTCCTGTGTGTCTGTCCCTATCTATCCCTCTCTCTGACTCTCTTTCTGTCTCTGGGGAAAAAAAAGAAAAGTGTAAAAAATAAGAATGTGGTTATTTTAAATAATAGAATAGAAAAATCTGGTACAAGGTACAATGAATTTTTCTTTTGGATATGCTATATACATGCAAACATAATTATACATACATGTACCCCAAAAATGTGTGTACAGGTAGGTGTATGTGTATCACTTAATCTGGCTTTATCTTACAAAATAGGTTAGAGGACAATCAGCGTGAATTTGAATAGAAATTATTAATAATTTTGAGACTCCATCATTCATTTTTGTATCTGTAAAAATGATCATTATTTATAATAAAATATATAATTTTTCATTTTCTTCTACTTTGTGGAGGGAAAAAGGATCGTGTGTCCAGTTTGACTGCACTGCCCTGTGAATAATCTATTCAGAAGAGTAGAATGATCATTTGTTGTAGAATAAGAAAGGTAATAAGTAAGTAGCCTGAGTAAATACTATTCATAGAAAAATATATACCAGATTATTTTGGGGGGAGAATAGACACAACTATTTAGCTCACATCTCTATTCTAGAATGTGAAGTTTCAAAGTGATTCTACTTAATTTGAGTAGCTTTGAGTGTGACTCTCATGCCCTTTAATAATTTTAGAACTACATGTCAAAACCTTCATGATATTAATTATTTTAATAGAACTAGTGAAGACTTAATTAATCATTACTACATAGACAAAGAAATGCCAAGGACAATATCTTGGTGGTCAACTATTTAGCCGAAACATCAATTTTAACAGTACGCAAGGAATGTGGTATATAAAGTACAGGTAAGCCCTTTACAAATATAAGCTTTTAGTTATTTTGTTTTCCAACAATATAAAAAGAGATCAAGTACTTAGTACCTGAGTGTAAATATGCTTTTTTTCTTTTCTTTTCCAAGTGAGAAGAGAGAGAGAGAGAGAGAGAGAGAGAGAGAGAGAGAGAGAGAGACTCATTCATGCGTCCCAACCAGGATGCACCAGGCAACCCCTATCTGGGGACAATGCTCTGCCCATTTAGGACCATGCTCACAACTGAGCTATTTTTAGTGCCTGAGGCAGAGACTCAATGGAACCATCCATAGTGCCCACAGCCAGTGCATTTGAATCAATAGAGCTATGGCTGTGGGAGGAGAAGAGAGAGAGAGAGAGAGAGAGAGAGAGAGAGAGAGAGAGAGAGAGAGAAGGGACAGAGTGGAGAATCAGATGGTCACTTCTTCTGTGTGCCCTTACTGGGAATCAAACCTGGGACATCCACATGCTGAGCCAATGCTCTACCACTGAGCCAACTGGCTAGGGCCAAATATGCTTTTTCTTTTTTTTTTTCCTGTATTTTTCTGAAGCTGGAAACGGGGAGAGACAGTCAGACTCCCGCATGCGCCCGACCAGGATCCACCCGGCACGCCCACCAGGGGGCAACGCTCTGCCCCTCCAGGGCGTCGCTCTGTTGCGACCAGAGCCACTCTAGCGCCTGGGAAAGAGGCCGAGGATCCATCCCCAGCGCCTGGGCCATCCCTGCTCCAGTGGAGCCTTGGCTGCGGGAGGGGAAGAGAGAGACAGAGAGGAAGGGGGGGGTGGAGAAGCAGATGGGTGCTTCTCCTGTGTGCTCTGGCCGGGAATTGAACCCAGGACTTCTGCACGCCAGGCCGACGCTCTACCCCTGAGCCAACCGGCCAGGGCTCAAATATGCTTTTAACTTTCTGAAAATAAAAATATTTTTAAAATTCTATTTGCTGATAATTTCTATTGTTTACTGTGTTTTCCATGATGATTAATTTAAAACACTGAATGGTCATATCACTTTGTTAAAAAGCTTTATTAAGACTACCCTTAGTATCTTAATGAAATGTCAGGAATCAGTATATGCTTTCAAAGGTTTTTCCTAATTATGCATCTTTTTTTTTTTTTTTGACTGACACAGAGAGAGAGAGTCAGATAGAGGGACAGCTAGGGAGACAGACAGGAAGGAAGAGAGATGAGAAGCATCAATTCTTTGTTGTAGCACCTTGTTGTTCAATGATTGCTTTCTCATATGTGTCTTGACCGGGGTTCTGCAGCGGAGTGACTGACCCCTTGTTAAAGCCAACAACCTTGGGCTCAAGCCAGCAACCTTGGGCATCAAGCCAGCAACATTTAGGCTCAAGCCAGCAACCATGAGGTCATGTCTATGATCCCACGCTCAAGCCAACGACCCTGCACTCAAGCTGGTGAGCCCACATTCAAGCCGGATGAATCCACGCTCAAACCAGCAACCTTGGAGTTTTATTTTATTTTATTTTTTTTTAATAAATTTTTATTAATGGTAATGGGATGACATTAATAAATCAGGGTACATATATTCAAAGAAAACATGTCTAGGTTATTTTGTCATCAAATTATGTTGCAAACCCCTCGCCCAAAGTCAGATTGTCCTCCGTCACCCTCCATCTAGTTCTCTGTGCCCCTCCCCCTCCCCCTAACTCTCTCCCTCCCTCCCTCCCATGTCCTCCCTCCCCCCCCACCCTTGGTAACCACCACACTCTTGTCCATGTCTCTTAGTCTCATTTTTATGTTCCACCAATGTATGGAATCATGTAGTTCTTGTTTTTTTCTGATTTACTTATTTCACTCCTTATAATGTTATCAAGATCCCACCATTTTGCTGTAAATGATCTGATGTCATCATTTCTTATGGCTGAGTAGTATTCCATAGTGTATATGTGCCACATCTTCTTTATCCAGTCTTCTATTGAAGGGCTTTTTGGTTGTTTCCATGTCTTGGCCACTGTGAACAGTGCTGCATGAACATGGGGCTACATGTGTCTTCACGTATCAATGTTTCTGAGGTTTTGGGGTATATACCCAGTAGAGGGATTGCTGGGTCATAAGGTAGTTCTATTTGCAGTTTTTTGAGGAACCACCATACTTTCCTCCATAATGGTTGTACTACTTTACAGTCCCACCAACAGTGAATGAGGGTTCCTTTTTCTCCACAGCCTCTCCAACATTTGCTATTACCCGTCTTGTTGATAATAGCTAATCTAACAGGAGTGAGGTGGTATCTCATTGTAGTTTTGATTTGCATTTCTCTAATAACTAATGAAGCTGAGCATCTTTTCATATATCTGTTGGCCATTTGTATCTCTTCCTGGGAGAAGTGTCTGTTCATGTCCTCTTCCCATTTTTTTATTGGATTGCTTGTTTGTTTGTTGTTGAGTTTTATGAGTTCTTTGTAAATTTTGGATATTAGGCCCTTATCTGAGCTGTCGTTTGAAAATATCAGTTCCCATATAGTTGGCTGTCTGTTTATTTTGATATCAGTTTCTCTTGCTGAGCAAAAACTTTTAATTCTGATGTAGTCCCATTCATTTATCTTTGCCTTCACTTCTCTTGCCATTGGAGTCAAGTTCATAAAAAGTTCTTTAAAACCCAGGTCCATGATTTTAGTACCTATGTCTTCTTCTATGTACTTTATTGTTTCAGGTCTTATATTTAGGTCTTTGATCCATTTTGAATTAATTTTAGTACACGGGGACAGGCTGTAGTCGAGTTTCATTCTTTTGCATGTGGCTTTCCAGTTTTCCCAACACCATTTGTTGAAGAGGCTTTCTTTTCTCCATTGTGTGTTGTTGGCCCCTTTATCAAAGATTATTTGACCATATATATGTGGTTTTATTTCTGGGCTTTCTATTCTGTTCCATTGGTCTGAGTGTCTATTTTTTTGCCAATACCATGCTGTTTTGATTATCGTGGCCCTATAATATAGTTTAAAGTCAGGTATTGTAATGCCCCCAGCTTCATTCTTTTTCCTTAGGATTGTTTTGGCTATTTGGGTTTTTTTATAGTTCCATATAAATCTGATGATTTTTTGTTCCATTTCTTTAAGAAATCTCATAGGGATTTTGATGGGAATTGCATTAAATTTGTATATTGCTTTGGGTAATATGGCCATTTTGATTATATTTATTCTTCCTATCCAAGAACAAGGAATATTTTTCCATCTCATTGTATCTTTTTCGATTTCCCTTAACAATGCTTTGTAATTTTCATTATATAGGTCCTTTACGTTCTTTGTTATGTTTATTCCTAGGTATTTTATTTTTTTTGTTGCAATCGTGAAGGGGATTATTTTTTTGAGTTCGTTTTCTAATATTTCATTGTTGGCATATAGAAAGGCTATGGACTTTTGTATGTTAATTTTGTATCCTGCGACCTTACTGTATTGGTTTATTGTTTCTAATAATCTTTTTGTGGAGTCCTTCGGGTTTTCGATGTATAGGATCATATCATCAGCAAAAAGTGATAGCTTTACTTCTTCTTTTCCGATATGGATGCCTTTTATTTCTTTGTCTTGTCTGATTGCTCTGGCCAGAACTTCTAGCACCACGTTGAATAAGAGTGGAGAGAGTGGACAACCCTGTCTTGTTCCTGATTTAAGGTAGAAAGTCCTCAGTTTTATGCCGTTTAATAGGATGTTGGCTGATGGTTTATCATATATGTCCTTTATCATGTTGAGATATTTTCCTTCTATACCCATTTTGTTGAGAGTCTTAAACATAAAATTGTGTTGTATTTTATCAAAAGCCTTTTCTGCATCTATTGATAAGATCATGTGGTTTTTGTTCTTTGTTTTGTTGATATGGTGTATTACGTTAACCGTTTTGCGTATGTTGAACCATCCTTGAGATTCTGGGATGAATCCCACTTGCTCATGATGTATTATTTTTTTAATATGTTGTTGTATTCGGTTTGCCAGTATTTTGTTTAGTATTTTAGCATCTGTATTCATTAGAGATATTGGTCTGTAGTTTTCTTTCTTTGTGCCATCCTTGCCAGGTTTTGGTATGAGGGTTATGTTGGCCTCATAAAATGTGTTTGGAAGTATTGCTTCTTCTTCAATTTTTTGGAAGACTTTGAGTAGAATAGGAACCAAGTCTTCTTTGAATGTTTGATAGAATTCACTAGTATAACCATCTGGGCCTGGACTTTTATTTTTGGGGAGGTTTTTAATAGTTTTTTCTATTTCCTCCCTGCTGATTGGTCTGTTTAGGCTTTCTGCTTCTTCATGACTCAGTCTAGGAAGGTTGTATTGTTCTAGGAATTTATCCATCTCTTCTAGATTGTTGTATTTGGTGACATATAATTTTTCATAGTATTCTACAATAATTCTTTGTATTTCTATGATGTCTGTGGTGATCTCTCCTCTTTCATTTTGGATTTTATTCTTTTGAGTCCTGTGTCTTTTTTCCTTGGTGAGTCTTGCCAAGGGTTTGTCAATTTTGTTGATCTTTTCAAAGAACCAGCTCCTTGTTTTATTGATTTTTTCTATAGTTTTCTGTTCTCTATTTCATTTATTTCTGCTCTGATTTTTATTATCTCCTTTCTTCGGCTGGTTTTGGGTTGTCTTTGTTCTTCCTTTTCTAGTTCCTTAAGGTGTGAAGTTAAGTGGTTTACTTCGGCTCTCTCTTGTTTGTTCATATAGGCCTGAAGTGATATGAACTTTCCTCTTATTACTGCTTTTGCTGCATCCCAGAGATTCTGATATGTCGTATTTTCATTTTCATTTGTCTGTATATATCTTTTGATTTCTGCACTTATTTCTTCTTTGACCCATTCATTTTTTAGAAGTATGTTGTTTAGTTTCCACATTTTTGTGGGTTTTTCCCCCTCTTTTTTGCAGTTGAATTCTAGTTTCAAGGCTTTATGATCAGAAAATATGCTTGGTACAATTTCAATTTTTCTAAATTTGCTGATATTGTCTTTGTGGCCCAACATATGGTCAATTCTTGAGAATGTTCCGTGTACACTAGAGAAAAATGTATACTCTGTCGCTTTGGGATGAAGTGTCCTGTAGATGTCTATCATATCCAAGTGTTCTAGTATTTCGTTTAAGGCCACTATATCTTTATTGATTCTCTGTTTGGATGACCGATCTAGAGCCGTCAGCGGTGTATTGAGGTCTCCAAGTATGATTGTATTTTTGTTAGTTTTTGTTTTAAGGTCAATAAGTAGCTGTCTTATATATTTTGGTGCTCCTTGGTTTGGTGCATATATATTAAGGATTGTTATGTCTTCTTGATTCAACTTCCCCTTAATCATTATGAAACGACCATTTTTGTCTCTGAGTACTTTTTCTGTCTTGTAGTCAGCATTATTAGATATGAGTATTGCTACGCCTGCTTTTTTTTGGGTGTTGTTTGCTTGGAGTATTGTTTTCCAGCCTTTCACTTTGAATTTGTTTTTATCCTTGTTGCTTAGATGTGTTTCTTGTAGGCAGCATATAGTTGGATTTTCTTTTTTAATCCATTCTGCTACTCTGTGTCTTTTTATTGGTAAGTTTAATCCATTTACATTTAGTGTAATTATTGACACTTGTGGGTTCCCTACTGCCATTTTATAAATTGCTTTCTGTTAGTTTTGTATCTAGTTTGATTCTTCTCTTTTGTTTTTCTATCATTTGTTTTTGTTTGTTTGTGTTCCATACTTCTTTCCTCTGTTGCTACCTTTTTTAAGTCAAGTGTTTTTGTGGTGGTTTTTTTAAGGGTGGTTACCATTAAGTAATGAAAAGGGTACCTACCATATTCATTGTAGTACCCTATCTTATAAGTATTTCTGCACTTCATCATCCTTTGCTACTGTTAATCTCCATCCTCTCCCCCCTATTTTTCCTTTGTTGTCACAGTTTAAGTTTGGTTTTATTGTGTTCTTGGTGGAGCTGTTACTTGTGGTGTTGTTTTCTTTTGTTCTTGGAATCTGGTTGGAAAACCCCCTTTAGTATTTTCTGGAGTGGGGGCTTTCTGTTGATAAATTCTCTCATCTTTTCTGTATTTGTGAATGTTTTTATATCTCCTTCATACTTGAAGGATAGCTTTGATGGGTATAGTATTCTTGGCTGAAAGTTCCTCTCTTTCAGGACTTTAAATATTGGGGTCCACTCTCTTCTAGCTTGTAGAGTTTCTGTTGAGAAATCTGATGATAATCTAGTAGGCCTTCCTTTATATGTTGTACTCTTCTTTTCCCTGGCTGCCTTGAGAATTTTTTCTTTGTCATTGGTTTGTGTCATCTTTATTATGATGTGCCTTGGAGTGAGTTTGTTGGAGTTAAGAAAACTTGGTGTTCGGTTTGCTTCTTGAATTTGAGGCTTTAGTTCCTTCCACAGGCTTGGGAAGTTCTCGTCTATTATTTGTTTGAGTATATTCTCCATTCCATTTTCTTTCTCTTCTCCCTCTGATATACCTATTATTCTTATGTTATTCTTTCTGATGGAGTCAGACAATTCCTGTAGGGCTTTCTTGTTTTTTATTATTTTTGAGTCTCTTTCTTCTTCTCTCTGTTGTGCCTCAAGTTGTTTGTCTTCTATTTCACTAATCCTATCCTCAATCTGGGCTGTTCTGTTAGCTAAGCTTGTTACCTCGTTTTTCAGCTTGTGAATTGAGTTTTTCATTTCTTTGATTTGTTTTTATAGTTTCAATTTCCTTGGTAATATATTCTTTGTGTTCATTGAGTTGTTTTCTGATCTCCCTATATTGCCTTTCTGTGTTTTCTTGTATATCTCTCAGTATTTTTAAGATTTCTATTTTAAATTCTCTGTCATTTAGCTCCAAGGCTTCCAATATGTTAAGTCTTTTCTCCATAGATTTTTCCACATCTATTTGTGTTACCTCTCTTTCTTTTGTATCCATAATATTCGATTTCCTCTTTCTTATTGGCATCTGAGGGTGGTCTTATTGATAGCACTAATTAGAATTAATAAAGTGTAAAAAGTAAAAAAAAAAAAAAAAAGTGTAAAAACACCCCACACACAAAAAAACAGTAATAATTTATTATTTCCCCCTTTTTTTCTCTCTTCTGTTTCCCTCCTCTCCCCTTCTCAGGGAAATATCATGCCTATAATGGAGGGCCTGATTTGGGGTGAAGAGTTCAAGGGGCAAAAAAAAGGGAGTAGGGACCTACTAAATGCAAAAAAAAAAAAAAAAAAAAGGAAGAAAATCTTAGACAAGCATAAGATGATTTGCTTGTATGTGATGGTCAACTAAGAGATATAATGAGAGGGATAAGAGGGAACCAGAAAAAAGGACCAAAAAAGAATAATAAAGAAGAAAAAATAAAAATAATAAGTAAAAATCTGTTGTATTAAGGGGAGCGAAGACTAAATACAATGGAGACCTTGGGTTGGGAGGACCCAAAATGCCACAAAAATAAACAAACAAGAAAAAAAAATAAAAACAAAAGCAAAAAAGAGAAATAAAGCCAAAAAAAAGCCTTGAGTCCCAAATAAACAAATTTGTTCGTGATTGAGGATTATATGGGAGGAAATTAAAATGAGAAAAGAAAAAACGAATAGAAAGGAAAAAATAAGAAAAAGAGAAAAACGAAGGAAGAAATAAAATAGGAAGAGAAAAAAACAAAATAAAGCAAGACAAAAAAAAAAACAAAAGATGAGAGAGTGAGAGTTAAGTGTTTTGGAGTATAACCTTAAAGGAGGGTGAGGATGAAGAAGAAAAATAAAATGCAACACTCATGGGTAGTGTAGTTCAAGAAAGGGGTAGCATAAGATGGGCAGAGAATAGAAGGACCGAGGTGGAGGAAATAAAGGCAAAAAAATAGAAGAAACAAACAACAACAACAACAACAACAACAAAAATAGTGGATCAAGTTTTAAAGTCTGTGGGTTTTTCTTGACTTTGAGAGGTTAACTTCTTCCTTTTTCTTTTCTCTCCCTCTTCCTGGTCGGTGACTCTGTACCCCAGGCTCTGCCCCTGTGTCACTCTTAGGTAGGGATTTGCAGTTGATGGGATTCTATGGCAATGTCATATAATTGGCTTTAGTTTTGCTGGAAGTAAAGGCTTGTTGGTGTTTGCAGGGTCCAACGATGAGAGAGTTTGCTTTCCTGGATTCTCTCTCCTAGTCCCCCTTTTCTGAATTAGCAGCCTGGTGATCCAGCTATAAGGCTGCAACTGCTTCTGCCTGGGGAGTAAGAGGCTCAAAGAGCTGGGAAATCCCCACTCTATCCCCACTCAGTGCAAGGCTTTGGGAAAGGCTCTGACAGTCAGGGCCTCCAGTGTAATCAGGCAGGGGTGGGAGTCAATTGTTGTCAAGGTGACTGTTCAGCGCCTAGCATTTAGTTGGACCTCTCAACCCAGGCTTTCCACACTTTGTAGCCTGTTTTTGCAGGGAAGAAGAGGCACTAGTCTCTGCTTACGACTAGTGTAGTATAGACCTTATTATCTGCCAAGTCCTTCTTGTTAGCGTTTATCCCTAAATATGGAGGCTCTATCAATCAGAAGTTGCCCCCGCCCCTTTAGCGAGAGGCCCTAAAAAATATCACGCCTCTTGTCTTGGATCGCTGAACTGAGAGAGATCTTATCAATTAGAACCGAGGGTGCGCAGATTTTATGGGTTAAGCTAATTTCAGTGATTGGGTCGCAGCTGTGCTTCCGAAGGTATTTTAGGCTGCCTGCGCGTGCCCCTCCCCCAACGCTTGATTGTTAGCTTGAATGGCTGGGTGAGGTGCCCCGCCCACGGAGAGAATCTCCCAAGCCTCTCCCGCTCGCCCCGCCGCTGGCGGCTGGACCACACCAGGCGCATGATAATGGAGCCCCCTGGGTGTGCGGGCCAGCAGGGCGCCCTGGGCGCGTGGAATGCCCAAGGCACGCACGCGAATGGGGCACTCCGGGCACCGGTGGCCGGCGACCCCCTCGCAGTGTGCAGGCCGCTGGAAACGTCAGCGGTGCTCAACCGGACCGGGCGCTCGCGGCAGCGGCTCGCGGGGGCTCGTGGTGGCGGCTCGCGGTTCCCAAGTATTTGGGCTGACTCACCGCAGGCGCACTTCCTTGCGGTTTGAAAGAATGTCCCTGTGGTAGATTCCTCCACACCCTCGTCTCTCAGATTCAAGTGATAACAGTCCTTTCGCTATCAGTTTGTGTGGAACTCCGGAATGCTCCGAGGATAAATTTTTCTGTTTCTAGTTGATAAATTTGTTGTGATTTAGGGGAGAGCTGTTGGACACGCTGCTCACGGCGCCATTTCCGTGACGTCACTCCAACCTTGGAGTTTTAAACCTGGGTTTTCCACATCCCAGCCCGACGCTCTATCTACTGCACCACCACCTGGTCAGGCACAATATATATCTTAAAATCAGTTCCACAGAAGGTAAAATAATTTCCTTTTTTTGACATTTGTTTGTCATGTGTCTTTCGGGGATTGATTAATTTTAAATTTCATAAATCTAGAGTACATCTATTACAAATGTTCTCTTTTTAAATAAACCTAAAAACCAAACATACTGTTTGGCAAGCCAAGTAGAAAATCCAACTATTTAAATTAAATTTATACTTCTATTGTCAATATGTAGTGTTCTTAGCTAGGAAAGACATAGTTAACTCAATAATGTTAAAAATAAGTGACTTTTCCTTTTGAGGAACTCTCCTTATAATTTTTATACTTCCTGCTTTTTATCCAGAGCTGTAAATATCATGGATGAACTAATCCTAACTTTCCTCATTGCCATGCTCTTTTACCTTTCCAGAATTTTTGCTGTTATAGTATTTAGCTGGGGCTTTTCTTCTCCAGTCCCAGTCTTCATTTCTTTTCTCTGCACACTTAACACTTGTTGTTGACTTATTGATGGTAGACATATTGACATGTGGGAGATGATATCTTATTGTGGTTTTAATTTTAATTTCTCTGATTATTAGTGACATTAAGAATCTTTTCTTATGTCTACTGATTACTTATATATCCTCTTTAGAAATGTGTCTAGTCAGGCTTTTTCTCATTTTTTAATTGTATCTTTATTTTCCCTGGTAATTAGTTTTATAAATTCTTTATAAATTTTGGATAGTAACCCTTTGTGCAATATATCATGGATGAGTAAATTCTCTCACTCAGTGTATTTTCTTCATTTTGTTGATGGTCTCCTTTGCTGTGAAAAATCATTTTAGCTCTGGCCATTTGGCTCAGTAGTGAAGCATTGACCCAGCATGTGGATGTCCTGGGTTCGATTCTCAGGCAGAGCACACGGAAGAAGCAACCATCTGCTTCTGCACCCCCCCCTCTCACTTTTCTCTCTCTTTCTTCCCTTCCTGCACCCATGACTGAAATGGAGCAAGTTGGCCCTGAATGCTGAGGATGGCTCCATGGTCTCTGCCTCAGGCGCTGAGAAGAGCTTGGCTGCTGAGCAATACAGCAATGCCCCAGATGGGCAGAGCATTGCCCCCTAGTAAGCTTGGTGGGTGGATCCTGGTCAGGGGGCATGCAGGAGTCTGTCTCTGCCTCCCTTATTCTCATTGAATTAAAAAAAATTAAATTATAAAAAAAATTATTTTAGTTTAGTGTCTCATTTGTTTATTTTTTCTTTTGTTTTTGTTAGCCATGAAGCTATATCAGAGAAACATTGCTGTGAGAAATGTCTAAGATTTTTCTGCCTATGCTTTCTTCCAGGATTATTTGATTTTGGGTATAATACTTGTCTTTAATACATTTTTAGGTTATTCTTGTTTTTGATGTAAAGTGTTCTAGATTTGTTTGGTTTTTTTTACATGTAACTTTCCAATTTTTCCAATATCATTTATTGAATAGAATGTCTTCACCCCATTGTATATTCTTACCTCTTTTATCATTATTAATTGACCATGTAGACATGGGTTTACTTCTGGGCTCTTTATTCTGTTCCATTGATCTAAATGTCTGTTTTTATGCCAGTATCATGTTGTTTTGATTACTATGATCTTGTAGTTTAACATCAGCTACCTTAATTCCTCCCACTTTGTTCTTTTTTTGTTGTTGTTGTTGTTTTCAGAATTGCTGTGGCTATTCGGGATCTTTTGTGGTTCCATATACATTTTTGAAATATTTGTTCTAGTATTGTGAAATACACCATTGATATCTTAATAGGAATTGCATTGAATCTATAGATTGCTTTGGTAATCTGAATATTTTAATGATGTTAATTCCTCTTATTCATGAACACAATATAAACTTTCACTTGGTGTTTTCTTTGATTTCTTTCTTCAGTGTCTTATAGTTTTCTGAGTACATGTCTTTTACATCCTTTGTTAAATTTATTCCTAGGTACATCATTCTTTTTGAAGCAATTGTGAATGGTTATGTTTTCTTAGTTTCTCTTTCTGAGGTTTCATTATTGGTGTATAAAAATGCAACTGATTTCTGGATATTTATTTTGTTTTCTGCTACTTTACTGAATTCATTTATTAGTTCTAGTCATTTTTCAGTGGATTCTTCAGAGTTCTCTATATACAGTATTATGTCATCTGCTAACAATGGCAGCTTTACTTCTTTTATTCCAATTTGGATGTCTTTTATTTCTTCCTCTTATTGCTGTAATTAGAAATTCTATACTGTCTTGAATTATAATAGTGATAATGAATATCCCTGTTTTTTTCAAGATCTTAATGGAAATACTTGTATTTTTCCCCCATTGAGAATAATGTTAGCTGTGGGCTTGTCATGTATAACTTTTATTATGTTGAATTATTATGTTGAATTAATATGTTCCCTCAATTTCTACTTTACTGAGAGTTTTTAACATAAATTGGTACTGAATTTTATCAAATATTTTTCTGCATCTATTTATATGATCATGTGATTTTTATCTTTCATTTTCTTTATGTGGTGTATCATGTTTATTGTTTTGTGGCTGTTGTATCAACCTTGATCTCTATAATAAATCCCACTTGATCATGGTGTATAACCTTTGTAATGCATTGCTGGATCTGGTTTGGTAATATTTTGTTGAGGAATTTAGCATCTATGTTTATTAAGAATATTGGCCTATAATTTTCTTTCTTTATAGTGTCTTTATCTGGTTTTGAAACTAGGATAATGTTGGCCTTATAAAATGAGCTTGGGAGTCTTCCTTCCATTGGTCTTGGATTTGTTTGTTGGAAGTTTTTAAATTACTGGTTCAATTTCATTAGCTGTAATCTGCTAATTCAGAGTCTATGATTCTTTCTGATTCAGTTTTGGAAGACTCTATGTTTCTAGGAATTTATCCACATTGTCTAAATTATCCAATATTTGGCATATAGTTAATAATATTTTTTCCATGCATTGTATTTCTTTGATGTCTGTTGTTACTTCTCCTCTTCCGTCTCTGATATTGTTGTTTCATTCCTCTCTCTGTTTTTCTTTTTTTTTTAATATTTTATTTATTTGTTTGTTTATTTATTTTTACAGAGAGAGGGATAGATAAGGACAGACAGGATCGGAGAGAGATGAGAAGCATCAATCATCAGTTTTTTGTTGGGACTCCTTAGTTGTTCATTGATTGCTTTCTCATATGTGCCTTGACTGTGGACCTTCAGCAGACCGAGTAACCCCTTGCTTGAGCCAGATGAGCCTGCGCTCAAGCTGGCAACCTCGGGGTCTCAAACCTGGGTCCTTCTACATCCCAGTCCGACACTCCATCCACTGCACCACAAACTGGTCAGGCTCTCTGTTTCTCTTGAAGAGTCTAGTTCATGTTTTCTCATCTTATCTTTTCAAAGAACCAGATCTTGGTTTCATTGATCTTTGGTACTTTTTAAAGACTCCATTTTGTTTATTCCTGCTCTTATATTTATTATTTCCTTCCTTCTACTTACTTTGAGGTTTGTTTGTTTTTCTTTTTGAAGTTCCTATAAGTATAAAGTTAAATTGTTCATTTGAGATTTTTCTTGTTTCTTGATATAGAAGTGTAATGATATTAATTTTTCTCTTCAGACTGCTTGTGCTGTGTCCCACAGATTTTAGGTTGTTAAGTTCTTGTTTTTATTTGTTTCAAGGTATCTTTGATTTATTCCATGATCTCATTGTTAGCCTATTCATTATTTAGTAACATGTTATTTAGCTTCCATGTTTTTGTGTTCTTCTTGACTTTTGCTTGTGATTGATTTCTAGTTTCATACCATTATGGTCAGAGAAAATGCTTGATATGATTTCAGTCTTCTTAAATTTATTGAAACTTGTTTTGTGTTCTAACATGTAGTTTAGAAAATGTTCCATGTGCACCTAAAAAGAATGTGTATTCTGCTGCTTTGGGATAAAATACTCTAAAGATATCAGTGAGATCCAGCTGATCTAATGTGTCATTTAAGTAGCCATTTCCTTGTTGATTTTCTTTCTGGAAGATTTATCCATTGATATCAATTCAGTGTTAAAATCCCCTCCTATTACTGTATTACTGTCAGTCTCTCCCTTTCTTCATTAAGTTTTGTTTTACATATTTAGGTTCTCCTACATTGGGTGCATAAATGTTTACAGAGTTATTTTCTGTTGTTAAATTGCTTCTTTTATCATTATGAAGTGTGCTTTTTTATCTTTTACTGTAGCCTTTATTTTAAAATATATTTTGTCAGATTGCTACAAGTATTGCTACTCCAACATTTTTTTTAAATTTCCATTTGAATGAAATATTTTTTTTCCATACCTTTAGTGTTAGACTGAATGAATCATTCATTCTGAGGTGGGTCTCTTGTGACAACATATATATGGATCTTGCTGTCTTATTCATTCAGTTACCTTATGTATTTTGATTGTAGTATATAAGCCATTTACATTTATAATGATTATTGATATGTATGTAGGTATGTATTTATTGCCATTTTATTCCTTATAACTAGATTGATATGTTTTGGGGTTTTTTTTCCTTCTTCTTCTTCCACTTCTTCTGCTTAAAGCAGTCCCTTTAGCATTTCTTGTAATACTGGTTTTGTGGAAGCAAACTCCCTTAGCATTTTCTTGTCTGGGAAGCTCTTTATTTTTCCTTCAATTTTAAATTATAGCCTTGCCAAATAAAGTAGTCTTGGTTGTAGTTATCTGCTTTTCATCACTTAGAATATTTCATGCCAATCCCTTCTTGCCTGACATATTTCTGTTGAGAATTCATCTGACAGTTCTATGGAAGCTCCCTTGTAAGTAACTGTTTGCTTTTCTCCTGATTCTTTTATGATTTTCTCTTTGTCTTTATTCTTTACCACTTTAATTATGATGTGTCTTGGTGTGGACTTTTTTGGGTCCATATGTTTAGCACTCTCTGCACTTTCTGGATTTGTGTGTCTTCTTCCTTCACCAGGATAGGGAAATTTTCAGTCATTATTTCTTTAAATAGTTCTCAATCCCTTGCTCTCTCTCTTCTCCTTCTGGTACCCCTATAATACAGATGTTCTTATGCTTCATGTTGTTCCAAAAGTTCCTTAAACTATCTTCAATTTTAAAAATTCTTTTTTCTTTTTGCTACTCTGATTGGATGTTTTCTTTTCTCTGTTGTCTTCCAAATCACTAATTTGATCCTCTACTTCATCCAATCTACTTTTTATTCCTTCCAGGATGTTATTAATGTTGGCTATTTAATTATTCCTTTTCATTATGTCTATGATTTTTTTTTAATTCTTTCCATTTTTATGTTGAAGTTTTCACTTTGTTCCTTAAGCATACATATAACAATTACATTGAACTTTGTATCACATAAATTCCTTATTGGCATTTCAGTTACCTCATTCTCTGGAGTTTTTGCCTGTTCTGTCATTTCGGCCCTGCTTTTTTATTTCTCTCTCCATTTTGGCTCCTTCTTTGTGTTTTTTTTTCCTATGTATTAAATAGATCTGCTATGATTCCTTGTCTTCGTGGATGGCCTTATGTAGTAGGTGTTTTGTTGAGTTTAGTGTTGCAGTCTCCTTGATCACCTGAGCTGGTTGCTCCAGGAATGTTCCTTGTGTGAGTTACGTGGGCCCTCCTGTTGTAATTGAGTCCTGATTGCTATTGGCCCACTGTGTATAGGATAACCCTCAACCATTGCATGCAAGCTGGTGTGTAGGTGCTCACCACAGGAAGCAGAATTTGATTCTGCTGGGTTTGGTGCCTGACTAACTCTCCTTTATGATATGTTTCTTGAAAAAGTAATTGGATCCTGCTAAGCTCCAACGGTCTTCAAGCTGGCCTCTTGAGATATTAGTTCTGAGCCTCTTGGGAGGAAACCTGGAGCAGGTCGATGTAAAACACTGCCTGTGATTGGCCCTCAGCAACCTGTTTGGAGCTAAAAGTAATCTACAGCTTGTGGCTACCTCTGCTTTGCTTAAGTGCATGCAGAAGGACCAGGCTGCACATCAAGAATAACTTTTGCCAGCCTCTGTCTCAGGAATAGGTCAGCAAAAACCCAAAAGCACTTTGAGATCGGTCTCCAGCTATCTCCTTCTGCTGGCTGCTTGTTAGGTTTGGCCACTGAAAGAGCCTCTGGTAGAGTGGCAGGGTGGGAATAGTGGATCACCCCTGAGAGAGAGATGCCCGCTATGCTTCAGGAAAGTTAGTAGATGTAACCCCTACCCCAGAGTCACAGGTCTCAGTCTGTCTTGGATTTTTTTTATCTGACCTCAGCGGGGCAAAGCCATTAGGAGTCACGTAGGTGGGGTCTCTGGAGCTCCAAAATTTGGTCTTCCAGCAGCCAGGTGAGTGGTTCTACAGAATCTCCCTTGAGGGGGAAGAACAAGTTAGATTCTCAGGAAAGTGGAAGGCCTCAAAGCCAGACAACCGAGTCACTGTCGCCTGTCACCCCCACTCCAGTCTGTCCAGGCCTCTACTCCCTGGCCAAGGCCACTGACTCCTCAGCAGGACTTAATCTCTGTAAGGTGGGTTGAGAGAGATTTCTGAGAGTGGAGCAATTGCTTTCTCCAAGGTTGATGCCACACAAAGGGGAGTACTCTGCCCAAGTTAGATGGTAACTATGGTATTAGAAAATGACTAAGCACAGTGTAGCTGTTGGCTGTCTTCCACTGTATGTCTCTTCAGAGCTACAAACCTCAGTCTCTCCTCATGCATCTCTAATCCCCTTAGCCTTCCCTCCTATGAAGCCTAGTGTGAGTAGTTGCAAATGAGATTTTATATGTTAGCCTTTTAGAGGGTGTCCATGTCGCTTGAGACTTTCATTTCTTTCTGGCTGACAAAATCTTGCTACTTTTCACAGTTTAATGCTATGTGGGCACCTCTTCATGGCTCTGTGGCTCTAGGCTGGAGACCTCACCTTTGGGTTTAGGCTCCTCCCTTTTCAGGAAGAATTCCCTCAGCAACTGAGATATCTCTCTAAAACCTCAGCTGCTGCTCATGTAAGTGCAACCAGCCCTTTTCATATCTTTGTCCTTCCTACCAGTTTTGATGTGCTGTTTCTATGAATTCTTGCTTATAAGAGTTCTCTTAATTTAGTCTTGAGTTGTTTTTTCAGGATATTTTTTTCTTAAACTTTATTATCACTCCAGTTTGGTCCTGGTAGTAGGTAAGTGTAATATTCACCTACACTGCTGCCATCTTGGATCCCCCTCATTGCCGAAGTTTTGACTGATGTCATTTTGTTTTAGTGCTGATAAAAATGCTAGTATTTTATTTAAAAAAATACATCGAAAAAGTCAAATTTCAGGTAAATGTTGGAAGCTGAGCACTTACCTCTGCTTTCTACTGTCAAAGTCTACTAAAATGACACCACAGAGTGTTTTTGTTTAAATTCAAACACACACTCTCAAGTTAGGGAAGACTGAAAACAAAGCAATAATATTTTGCAACCTTGGAGGCCTCTGAACCAGAGGTAAATAACAAACACATGAGGAAAAGATACTCAAAGTTGTCAGTGGGGAAAGATAAGTAATACTATAATTGGCATCATACTGAAGAATTCCCCAAAGTCTTAGTTATTTGCAGTACAAGATATTTCTAGTTCTGGGGAGAAATGTTGAGGTAGAGTGGAGGGGAAAAAAGAGACATTGGTTAAGAATGAAGAATGTTAGTCATCTGGATATTTTGTGTTTTGAAAATAGCATCCGATTCTTGGTAGCAATATTTTCATATATCCCTAAGTATGTTAAGTAAGAATTTTTGATTATTTTGAACTCTAATTTTCTTCATTATCTTAATTATCTACAATTTTTGTTTTGATATTTTAAAATTTGCCAAGCTCATGAAGCACAAGAGGCTTCAATCAGTGTCAGGTTTACTTAGCTTTAAGAAAGAACACACATTGGGAAATAGTAAGTAGGGTTGGAACTTAAGTGAATCAAATGAGGCACTCAAGTGCAAAATTTAAGGGCACACCAATTAACTTACTAATCCAAGTAAATTACATTTGAGTACAACATTTAAAAATAAAAATGCATAAATAAAATGAATAAAATAATAATTATTCCAATAAAGGCAATATTCTTTTGCCCTGGCTCCAAATATGATTCAGCATTGAAATTGAATATAGTTTTAAAGAATAAATAAGAAAAGATTCCAAGAAGAAAAGCAAAAAGATAGAGATGAAAATTAGAAAAGTAAAGTAAGCAAATGGTTGGATTCAATTAGGATTTTCAATACTTGAATTATGAAATTTAAAAAACAGAAAAATAAAATGGAGGGGGAAAATATCAGTAAAATTATCAATAGTTTTCAAATACTGGAAAAAATAATTTTGCAGACTGCATCGTTCATTCAGTATTCAATACAATAAGTGAACACAAAAATGAAACTTGTCATTGTAAAATTTCAGAAATATTGATGTTTCTGCAAACATTCAGGGATAAGGGAGCTTGTTTTCTATTAAATTCAGATGTTTTTGCAAGACACATTTATTAAAGGCAAATATACCTACAGAAATTTTGATGGTAAATATTTTTGAAGGAAAGAGCACAATAATTTAATGAATAATATCTAGGAAGCAGAGGCAGTGGGTGCATGCCTGGGTCCCAAATTCTGAAGGACCCCACAAAACCCCAACTTTTCCATTTTTTCTGATGAAACCATGGTAGGTTTCATATGTGCAATTTTAACATTAACAGTACATAATATTTTTTATTTATTTAAAAAATGGTTAACATGTATTTTTATTTTCTTGTTTCTCTCTCTTTTTTTAAGGGGCCCAATATTTTCTTCTGCACTCAAGACCTCAACTGACGTTAATCCGCCTCTGCTAAGAAGGGACTTACTTTACAAATACTAAGATGTTATATGACTCCGAAGGTTAATTTGGACTGTGTTAAAAGTTTTTAGCAAAGTATAATCAGTCAAAAACTTTTGAGAAGAAATTATTTTCAATTTAGAACCTCTATCTAAAGCATCAATCAAATATAGGCATAGGTTAAACATACTTTGAATTTTAGAGGAAATGAAACATTAATTTTTATGCATCCTTTCTCAGAAACATACTAAAGAATGTCATACATCAAAACAGATACATACATATACAAAAAGTCAGAGATTGAAATAAGAGGCAAAAGACATCCCTATGATAGTGGTGTAGGGAAAACCAGGATAACAGCTGTGTGTCAGACACAGAGCAGGCTAACTTTGAGCATGATGAAAACCTCTGTGAGAGTTTCTCCAGAAAGAGGAAATTGATAGAATGATCAGTTTGAAAGGACGTTTAGACAGCTAGTAACAATTTAGGATGACTAAGTAATAACAACAATGACAACAATGACAAAAAAAACCCTATAAAAAGTTCAAGAAAGTTACTGCCAGGAAAAACCAAGAGTTACTTAAAATATGAAAATGAATCACCACTGACTATACACATGTAATGTAAATGGCATTTACCTGGTCAAAATTTGTATTTGTATTTAGCTTATATCACAATAAAATTAAATTAGGAGGAAAGAGTTATAGGAAGGTGGTATGTGTAGTTAAGTTAGGAGGAAGAAATGAGTGTTAAATTCTCTACTGTCTTAGTGAAGAGTTTAACTAGGACAGTCAATATATGGTGTCTATAATTGAAAACAAAATAAGATAAAAGTAGTGCTAAGAAAGCAGTTGTGCAAGTTTAAAGTGTTTGCAGGACTAAGGGAAAGAAAATGAGAAAAGAGAAGGTGGCTGCTGTTTTTATAAGCAAAACAAAATGTTCAAACTATTTCAAAGTCAATTCTCAGAAAATTATCCTGATTACTTCTATAACATCTACTGATAGAACTAATTATTACTTCCTTATGTAAATATGCCTTACAAAGGCATGCATACACCCACAAATGCATATACAAAGCATGCACACTTATACATATAATTAAATTTGATTAAAAAGTTTTCTAAGTATTTAGCCACTGATACTCATTTTGGACTGTTCACATATACATGTATACATGTATGGAGATAGGCATAAAGATATTGACTAATCTAGTCATAATGATAAGCATAAGACTAATATACAGATAAATACAAATGTATAATGAGTATTAAAAACAATAATTAAAAATTATATTGTTAAACATAAACATGTTTATGCACTATTGGATGATGTCATCATAATAATAACAATAAAAATAATAGCTAGTTTTTATATGTCCAAGTCCCTTTATATAGATTATCTAACTTAATCCTCAGAATATTTCTGAGTGTGCATCATTATTTTTCCTTATTTTGATGATAAAAAGTGTAGTTACTTTCATTTGTGGTACTCTGCCCAAATATAAACATTTCAATAAATGTTATCTACTTAGTCACCATCCCATCTTTATAGTTTCTTTTTTTCTTTTTAAAGTGAGATGATAGGACATAGTAAGACAAACTCTCACATGCACCCCAGCTGGAATCCACACAGCAAACCCCCATCTGGGGCCAATATTGAACTCAACCAAGCTATTCTCAGTGCCTGAGTCTGACGCTCAGACCAATTGAGCCACTGGCTGTGGGAAGGGAAGAGGGAGAGAAGGGAAAAAAAGCATTGGTCACTTCTTTTGTGTGCCCTGACTGGGGATCAAACTCAGGACGTCCATATGCCAGGCCAATGCTTTATCCACTGAGCAAACCAACCAGGGCCTCATTTTATATAGTTTCTAACAACAGCATAGAAAATGTGAAATGTGAACAAATACTATTCAAAAACAAAATTGTTCTAAACATTATCCACAGCTCCCACCTTCAGGAAGATGTTAAGATATTGAGGAAAAATTCTTTCAGTCCTTCCCACCTCTCTCTACATTAGCACTGTGCCCTGTATTAAAATGTAAAACTGCATGTCAATATTTCAGAGTGACTTTAGAAAGGTTTTCAAATAAATAAATCTATTCAAAAGTATAATTCATTGTGTGCAATGTTATTATATAACTGTCTTTCTAAATCCTGTTACAGCATAATTAGCTTTATCATCTGAGGATATATTTAAAAGTGCATCATTTAGAATGTTAAAATATGTAGATATGACTGCTCATTTAAAATATATGTAAATGTGACACACATACACACACATGCATTACTCCTAAATTTCAGAGAAATGTCAGGAACACTTTATGCTTTAAAGTTGTACCTAGAAACTTCTCAGTAAATCTCCAGAAATATCTTCAGAGAAAGCCAAGACCTTTCAGGACTTGCCTGCTGCTTAAGGCTTTCAATTCAACTTACTTTTCTGAATCTTGGCATCCATTACTCCTGTCAAATGAATTCTTTGATGTGGTGAGCATGAGTGTCTTATGAGATTTTAATAGCTGTCATTGGTTCTTAGTTTCAAAAGAGCTGTATGAGGTGATGAGCTGGAAATCAAGATTTTTTTTAAATGTTGAGACACCTACTGGAATAGTTTGTAGCACAAATATATGAAGATTTCCGGAAAGATCCTAAAGTAGTACAGGTTACCGTCATTAAATGAATGATAATAAAACAAATACTATTCAAAAAAAACCCCAATTATTCTAAACATTATCCACAACTCTCACTTTCAGGACCTCACACAGATGTTAAGATATTGAGGAACAATTCTTTCAGTCTTTCCCACTTTTCTCTACATTAGCACTGTGCCCTATATTAATAGATGATTGAGAGTGAAAATATCTCAAATTTCAAGAAGCCAGAAAAAGAACCTCACCCTTTACTTGATATAAATTTTCTTCTATTTCTTGTGTATACATAGTGACAAAATTTTGTGGGCAGTTTACACTGTGGAGTATCCCAGGACCTTAAGGTGATGGTGAAATATTATGTTCTCTTATAAAAAGATAGTAAAGTTATAGTTAAAAGCATGTTTTATAGTCTCTTTGTATTAATACTTGCATGTTTATATCTTAGATTACTTATATAACTGATTATAATCATTATAATGATATGGTCCTATAGTTACTTTACGGAAAAATTTAAAGATGGGATCTTGAGCCCCCCAAACAGTGTTCTGACATTTGAGGCATTCATATAAGAAACTTTCTGACATCAAAACACAGCTTTCCTAAATTATTCTCCTTAACTACCTTACTACTTTATTGTTGTTGCTGTTAAGGAAGTGAGGTGAAGCTCTTTTAAAGTGATGTCTGTTAGCTAAAATATTTTGGCTTTAATTTTTAACTGCTTTCATTTCTTATTGTTCATATTCTGTTGAATATTTTTTGTTGAGACAAGAAAAGCTGGTATAATATTTGCACACTACTACAGATGTAAAAATTCAAGTGATTTTCTTGATTTTTTTAAATGACTAGATTGGTTGGTTATACAAACATGATTTTCTTTCATTACATAAAATAGTATACACGTGTATTTACAAATGAGAAGATTTACCTACTCTTTAATAATTTCATATACCTTTTCTGTAATACAAATTTTACCATTTTGTTACAAAATCTAATGGATTAGAGCTTTGTGATTCTTTTTTGTCTGAGTGGCTAGGGAGGAAATAAACTAATATTTATTAGCTACTTATTACAAAAAATATTAATTAGGCGTATCTCATTTAATCATTCAAAAACAGATATAAAAGAAAATATGATCTTCATTTTTATAAATAATAGGGACACTCATATTGGTAGCATAATTTGCTCAAAGTCACACAACCAGTTACCAGAGTCCAGAGGCTCTTTCTAACTTCAAAGCTCATGCAACGTTCACCACAGTATTCTGATACTAAGAATGCAACCCCCTTTATGGTAGTAGAATAAAAAGGTCTACATAGCAAGGCTTGTGTAAGATACTAACATTATTGCTTTTAATGCAGTACCTTTCTGAGGTCCTTTTAGTTTGCTCACTTTACAGATAAATAAACTGAGCTACAGAAAAGTTTAGAGTTGCCCAGGTTCATAGTCAAAGTAGTAAGGTCAGGATTGAAACACTAGTCTTCCTAAGTGCATTGTTAGAACTGGTAACTTTGCCATTATTCTATCGCACATTTCTTTGTGAATTTTGTTAAGAATTTTTTGCACCCTGAGTCATGAAACTATAAGTTCTAGGTAAGTAATAATTCTTTTGTATGTCCCTGAAGTATATGATGATTAACAAGGACTTAAGATGGAAAGACCTGGAAGAAGTTCAGTACACGGGTACATGGAATAATAAACAACCTTTATAATCCTCAGCATTAGCAGTTCCTGTGAACTAAGTTATGTTATAGATAACTAAATCTGAGTCAATGAAATAAATGCCTCTGTTTGAATGTCTACCTACTGCAAATAAACACACATGGTATTGATCAGGTAGCTTCAAATGTTATTCATGCTTGTGTAAAGCATCAGTGAACTAGGCGTCATTGATATTAAAATGATTGATCTGCCTCTAAGCAGCTATTGTAGGTCAGAACAATTGACATTTACTATATATAACAGGTATTAGAATAGCTGAAATAATCTTAAAACTCATTTAAAAATGAACATGTCATTTTAATACTGCGTGGTTGAATAAAAATCATTAGAAAGCAGCTCTTCGGGAAAACAATTGTCATTAGATTTCTAAGACTTTCATCCAAGTGGCTCTAATCAGCCATATCTCTTGAGAATAATGCAAACCAAGGAAACATCCAGACAAATCTGGGGCAGAGAGCAAATGTTTCTGAAAAAGAAATATTGACTGTTTTTCTAATTTGATTTATACAAGCAGGAAAAAAACAACAACACCTTGTTTCTTTTTTTTTTTTTTACAGGGACAGAGAGAGAGTCAGAGAGAGGGATAGACAGGGACAGACAGACAGGAGGAACGAAGAGAGACAAGAAGCATTAATCATCAGTTTTTCCTTGTGAGATCTTAGTTGTTCATTGATTGCTTTCTCATATGTACCTGGACCATGAGGCTTCAGCAGACCAAGTAACCCCTTGCTTGAGCCAGCGACCTTGGGTCCAAGCTGGTGAGCTTTTACTCAAACCAGATGAACCTGCGCTCAAGCTGGCAACCTTGGGGTCTCGAACCTGGGTTCTCCGCATCCCAGTCCAACACTCTATCCGCTGCACCACCGCCTGGTCAGACAACACTTTGTTTCTTTATGAATTTGTTTCCAAAGTATTTATATTATCACTTTACCTCCTAATACAGAATTAAAATATTCTAAGTGTTACAAATACTATGTTTTAATATAGTTTTCCCTTTAGAATTCAAACTTAATAAAGTGTCACATTTGAAATATGGTCTAATTACTCCTGAGTTAAAAATAACATGTTTAGCAATAATATCTACAGCTAAAAGCAATCAAAACAAAAAGAACATAAAGAAATATATTAAAATCAGAAAAAAATAAACTTTAATTAGTAAGTAACTAAAATAAACAAAAAGGATAAAAGATAAGTAAGAAAATGGAAATGTATATTAGAAAAAATATTATGACAAAACCACGCACGCTTGTGGTTCTTAATGCAATAATTTTTTTTTTCCTTCCAGTATGAACTTTGTCTTATTTCACTGGTGGTTAAGATCTCCCTCATATGTCTAAATCATAAGCTTAAACTTACAAGCTACTTGAGCCACTGACCATGAAAGGTGAACCTACAAGATTTAAATTTTGCCACAAAACCAAAGAATCTTAAAATTATAAGATCCTACTTAAAATTATAAGATCCTCTTCAACAGCATATTTGGTAGATGGTCATTCAGGTCTAGTATGGATATCGCTATTGTCAGAGTTTACAAAAGTATCAAAGTGGCCTTGGCCAGTTGGCTCAGTGGTAGAGCCTTGGCCCAGCCTATGGATATCCCCAGTTTGATTCCTGATCAGGGCACACAGGAGAAGCAACCATTTCCATCTCTACCCCTTCTCCCCCCTTCTCTCTCTCTCTCTCTCTCCCACTTCCACAGCCATAGATGGATTGATTAGAGTACATAGGCACTGGACACTGAGGATGGCTCTGAGGAACTCTGCCTCAGGTGCTAAAAATAGCTCAGTTGCAGCATGGCTCCAGATGGGCAGAGAATCAGCTCCAGATAGGGGTTACAGGGTAGATCCTGGTGGGGGCATATGTGGGAATCTGTCTTTCTATCTCTCCTTCCCTCACTTAAATCATAATAAAAAAACTATCAGACCATTTTTTTTTATTAGATAATACTAGAGCCAGTATAAAATTTTCTTGTTCTTCACTTGAGCTAAATATTGTTTTCTGGAAACTTTCTCACACTGGAACTAATGTCACCAGCCAAAGCAACTAAGAAGTGAGTTCCTATTTCTTCATAACAGATCTTCAGACAGTAGCTAAACATTCACAGTCCCTTAAATAGTTCTATGCAGACCTCACATGAAAGCATCAACACTATTCTGCTACTCAGGAGAGCCTGCATAAATTTGTGAGATAGATAACTAAAACACAGGAGCCACATGTAACCAACCTTAGAAAAGAAAACTATATTTTGTTTAAAACAATAGAAATTTGACTTGCTTGTTAAGAGATCAGTGAGTTTGTGACAATATGCTTGATTTATATTATTGCATTCACTTCAAAGGATGCTGCTTCCATTGATAAATCAACTAACGATAAAAAGTAGTTCAAGTCAAATATTTATTACCAGTGTCTTTTGATTATATAATAAATTTAACATTCTGTCCAGATACAATATTTTTCCTTGTGCTGATTTATTTAATTGTTTGTTTATTTATTTTAGTGAAAGGAATGGAGGCAAGAGGCAGGAGGCAGATTCCTGCATGAGCCCTGACCAGGATCCACCCAGCAAACCCACTAGGGCAGGGGTCGGGAACTTATGGCTCACGAGCCAGATGTGGCTCTTTTGATGGCTGCATCTGGCTTGCAGACAAGTCTTTAATAATAAAAATAATAATAACATTAAAAATATAAAACATTCTCATGTATTACAATCCATTCATTTCCTACCGTTCATGTTCACGGTTGTGGGTGGCTGGAGTCAATCACAGCTGTCCTCCAGGACAACACCAAGTTTTTACTGGATAATGCATAACGTACACAGGTCATTGTATGACTGTCACAGAATTACATTTTAAAATATGTGGCGTTTATGGCTCTCTCTCAGCCAAAAAGTTTCCTGACCCCTGCACTAGGGAGTGATGCTCTGCCTATCTGGGGCAGTTCCTCCATTGCTCAGCAACTGAGCCTTTTTTTTTTTTTAAACTTCCTGAGGTGGAGACCAGGGAGCCATCCTCAGCACCATAGTCCAACTGTCTCAAACCAATCAAGCCATGGCTGCGGGAAGGGAAGAGAAAGAGAAAGAGAAGGGGGAGGGAAGGGATGGAGAAGCAGATGGTCACTTCTGAGTGCCCTGACCAGGAATTGAACCCAGGACATCCACATGCCAGGCTAACGCTCTACCACTGAGCCAACTGACTGGGGCCCTTGTACTGATTGTTAAATTTTATAAACATGAATGATTTTGGGGACTAAAGCTACATTGATTCATTTAGGCTAATACATAAGATGTTGTAACTTTTGGTGATATTTAATTTTAAATATAAAATTGATATGAAAGAGATTGTGGAAAGCATTAACAATTTTATTAGGACATTACTTAGTCAGAAACTATGAAGCAAGAATATTTTAAATAATTTTAATTGATAATATAGCAAAAGAAACTATGGTGAATTTAGGTTAAGTTCTTTTTATTAATATAGTTATGCTGTTTACATTGCTGTGAAATTCCTTTGAGTAATAACTTGCCACAACATCTATTAGAACAACATTATACTGTTATTAAACTGTATTAACTGTATTATCAATGTTTTACATACTTAATCTTTTCTTTGCTGATTGCATATTAAAAACTGCCTTAATAATTTTATGAGTTTAAAAAGCTATTGGTTCTTCTCACATTGTCATTTACTTAATCATATTTTAGAAAACAGACATAGAATATATTAAAACTGTACCAAATTAACTACTAATAGCTTAACAAATATGAAGTAGAGCATTAAAATATAAAATATGATGATTTACTTTAAAATCATATAGAGAGGCAAGTTATATCATTTTATAATTATACATTTATTTCTTATGCTTTACCATTCACTGATGCCATAAGAAAAACTAATATAACAGTAAGATGTGTTTCCTAATTGTTATTTTATACAATTCCTCAGCCACCATATATAGGAACATTTTCAAATTAAAGAAACACTTGATATTTTAAATTATATTTCAGAGAACTTGAAATAAGAATGTCTTTTTTTCTAAGTGTATTCTCAACTATAATATGAATTGTATCAAAACTAGTTAATATTTCAAACATTTCCTATTAAATTATGGTTGTTTTAGAATTAATGTCTTTTTATTATTTATTTATATTTTAGTTGAATTTATGGGATGACATTGATTAATAAAATTATATAGGACTCATGTGTACAATCTATAATGCATCATCTCTATATTGTTCCCCTCTTTGAACTCCTGTGCCTCCTCTCACCCCCCCTTTCCCTCTGCAATCACCATAATGTTTTCTGTGTCTATGAGGTTTTTTTCTTAATTCCTTCACCTTTTTCACCCAGACCTCCAAACCCCATCCCCTCTGACAGCTCTCAATCTGTTTGTAGCCATATGATTTCATTTTTATGTGGAATATATTTATTATTGCATGGGAGAAATTAACTAAAAGAAATATATTTTTTTAAAAAAAGCTGTTTTTTGTTAAATTGGTAGAAAGCCAAATTATCTACAAACTAGGAAATTATTACTATGTATATCATTTTTCTGCTCATATATACAAATTAACATAAGTATATATAATTAATCAGAATTTAGAGCTAGAGACACTATTAAGCAAATTTTTATAATATATTTTATCTTAGTGATGTAAAGATTACATAATATACTCTTTGAAGTAGCTATTATTTTTCCCATTTTAGAGACACAAATAAATTAACTTGCCCAAGGTGACAGAGGTAGAAAGGGTTATATTCAGAGTTTAGAATGAGAGTCCGTAGCCCTGGCCGGTTGGCTCAGTGCTAGAGCATCGGCCTGGCGTGCAGAAGTCCCGGGTTTGATTCCCAGCCAGGGCACAGAGGAGAAGCGCCCATCTGCTTCTCCACCCCTCCCCCTCTCCTTCCTCTCTGTCTCTCTCTTCCCCTCCCGCAGCCAAGGCTCCATTGGAGCAAAGATGGCCCGGGCGCTGGGGATGGCTCCTTGGCCTCTGCCCCAGGTGCTAGAGTGGCTCTGGTTGGGGCAGAGCATCCCCCCCTGGTAGGTAGAGCGTCCCCCCTGGTGGGCTTGCCGGGTGGATCCCAGTGGGGCGCATGCGGGAGTCTGTCTGACTGTCTATCCCTGTTTCCAGCTTCAGAAAAATACAAAAAAAAAAAAAAAAAGAGAGAGAGTCCGATGATAATATCTGAACTCTTCTTTCTACTGATTGATAATACTTACCATCTGAATCAGTAAATGGGTTTTGACTAAAAATTGTAAACCAACATTTGTACAAATTTCTGATTTGTTTAGGGATCACCTATTCAAAGTAAAAAGCTATACTTTTGTTGGAGGAAGAGACATATTCTTGCCCACACCTGATGAAGACAATAAAACATATAGATCTCTGCAGCAGTTTACCACTGTAATATAAAGAGCAGCATAAGTTTAAAGTCAATTCATGAAGAAAGAAGGCACTAAAGGATTTACAGAGAAAAGGACTTGCATCAGTATGGAAGCTACATTACATTATTGAAGCAAACTGAAATTGTCCAATTATAATAAAAAGGTGAAAAATCTCCACAGAAACATAATGATGAAAATATGAAGATTAGCCTGACCAAGTGGTGGCGCAGTGGATAGAGCGTCAGACTGGGATGCAGAGGACCCAGGTTCAAGACCCCGAGGTCGCCAGCTTGAGCATGTGCTCATCTGGTTTGAGCAAAGCTCACCAGCTTGGACCCAAGGTCACTGGCTCGAGCAGGAGGCTGCTCAGTCTGCTGAAGGCCCACGGTCAAGGCACATATGAGAAAGCAATCAATGAACAACTAAGGTGTTGCAACGAAAAACTGATGATTGATACTTCTGATCTCTCTCCGTTCCTGTCTGTCTGTCCCTATCTATCCCTCTCTCTGACTCTCTCTCTGTCTCTGTAAAAATAATAATAATAATAATAATAATATGAAGATTAATGTTTCACCTCTGTTAATTCAGCACAGTAAACTCTTTATAATTGATATTGGGCCATGCAACTTCTTGCTATTAATCTTTTGGTTAGCCTAAAATAAAATACTTTTCCACAATTTATTATATATAAGATATTAATAATTTGTTCTTCTATACTATTTGACTTTTGTACTTTCTTATTAACCATGGGTTTTCTCCTCTTTTGTTATTTTTTTAATAAATACTACTAGGAAAATAAATATTTGAAATTTTCTTTTATGTAAAATTATTTATGCTCATCTGTTGATTTTCACATATCGGGTTGTAAAATGTCATACAATAGTAATAATCTATATATTAAATTAGATATAAACTTTCTGATCTCAGGATCCTTTAATTTCAGAAACAACCATAGGCCATTTTTCTCAGTCTATAGTGAATTAGGAAAGGGAAGAGCGATGAAGACTGTCTTGTTTACATAGAAAGTCTAGGACAAGGGCAATTCAAAAATGACAAGAGAAAATAACTATATTTGAAAATGTCTCAAAGACCTTGTTAGGAGCTAATTCTATGTGGCCATTTTAATTTAAAGAATTTGCCCCCTGACAATACTAAGAAAATTTTAGTTTGTGTAAATCATTTCAAGCTGGTTGGTCATAGATATCTCTGATAGCTGTACTCTAGAGCAGAAGTGTGTTAAAATGCAATTCTAAATAGTTTGTTGAACTTTAGTAGATTAAATAGGTATGGATTTTTTTTAAAGTGCAGAAACCTATTAAAATACTTTTGGCTTCCAACAATTTTTCACGCGTTTAATAATTGTATTAGTACCTGTATTATTTACTACAAATTAGGTAAAGCAAAACTAGATAGTGTAAAAGAAAAGACCAAGAAAGCCTTTGTTAATAATCCTCATTATTAATTTTCTGCTTTCTCTGCTTACAGGACATGTTTACAGGAAACACTTGCTAAATATTTGAGGCTAGAAATACATGTACATAATTTTAGGCCCTGGCTGGTTTGCTCAGTGGTAGAGCATTGACCTGGCATGTGGATGTCCCAGGTCCAATTTCCAGTCAGGGCACACAGGAGAAGCACCCATCTGTTTCTCTATCCCCTCTGTTCCCCCTTGTCTCTCTCTCTGCCCCCCTCTCTCTCCCCCACTCTCACAGCCATCACTCAATTGGTTTCAGTGCATTGGCCCCAGGCGCTAAGGATGGCTCATTGGAGCCTCCACCTCAGGTGCTAATCATAGCTCGGTTACAAGCCTGCTAGACAGACAGAGCATTGGCCACAGATGAAGGTCACTGGGTGTATCCTGGCAGGGGTGCATGTAAGAGTCAGTCTCTCTGTCTCCCTTCTTCTCAGTTGGAAAAGAAGTATATATATATATATATATATATATATATATATATACACACACACACACACACACACACACATATATATACATATATATACACACAATTATATAAAGTTTTAGTATATGATGGTGGCTTTATTTTTTTAATATGTGAATAGACTTTATATATATATATATATATATATAATACATAAAGTAAATACAGAATCTTTCAAAAATACATTTGAATTTTTTTTGTACCTAGGAATTTTGATATAAAAATGATATCAGGTCTATTATGTAAGATCATGGAATAATTTTTTACAACAAAATTGCTTGACTTTGATCATCATTGCTAGTTAGCATTACTGATCTTCATGGTTATTGTGGTAGGTTAAATAAGGATACTTAAAGATATTCCGGTCATACTCCTAAATCCTGGTTACTTTACAAGAGAAAATGGATTGTGTAGGTGAGATTTGATGAAGCGTTTTGAGATGAATCATTATCCTGGTTATTTAGGTGGGACCCAAGTTTAATCCCAAGAGTCCTTATAAAAGGAAGTTTTGACAGGAAGTAATATGCAGACTGAAGCAAAATGTTGACTTGAATGAGTCCAGAAGTTAAAGAATAGAAAGAATGTAGTTCTAGAGCTAGAAAAGGCAAGAAAACAGATTCTCCCCTAGAACCACTAGAAGAAACACAACCCTGCTGACCATTGACTTCAACCCAGTGAAATTTATTTTAGACTTTTAGCATCCAAAACAGTAAGCATATCTGTGTTGTATTAAATTAAATTTGCTCTAATTTTACATCAGCTATAGAAAACTAATAGATAAGCCATATTCAGGTTTGTCTTTTAAAAATATTAAAAACAATTTGTTTTCAATTACAGTTTTCATTTTCATTATTACTTTATATTAGTTTTATGTATACAACATATTGGTTACATATCATATACTTTACAAAGTGTTCCCCTGATATTTTTAGTACCCACCTGGCACCATGCGGAGTTATTGCAATGTTATTAACTTTGTTTCCTATTCTGCACTTCACATTCCCATGACTATCTTGTAACTACTAATCTGTACACACTTTTAGATTCCTTCAGCTTTTTCAACCAGTCTTCCAACTCCTTTCTTTCTGGCAACCATCAGCCTATTCTCTGAATCTGTAAGTCTGTTTCTGTTTTGTTTGTGCATTTATATTGTTATTTAGATATCATCTGTCTTAATGCTATTGTTGCAAGGATGTTGCCTCTATCCAGATGCAGTTTACCTCAATATCTGCCTGGTTAATCTTCTTGCTTTGTTAACACCAGTGTTTAAATGAGAGTGAGTGAAGATCATCCTGACCAACTATGAAAATAAAATTTCAGATTCTTTTACTTTGATCCTCTTAGTTTATTGTACTTTTCCATATTACATACTAACATTTTCTATTTTTAGATATTATATAAGTTTTTTACTTTATTTGTTTTACTTGTCTCTTCTATTAAAGCGTAACTCCCATAAAAGGAGGAATTTTTATTTGATTTGATTAATTTCAGATATTGAACATTCTTAGAGTTATGTCTGAAAAAATACATATTCGCTAAATTAATTCACCAATAGTCTGAAGTTAAAAACAGAATACTAGGAATTTCAAAGAATGTGCTAGAGATTAAAATAAATAATAGATCTGGGTTTAAAAGTCTGAATACTATATATTTTTATAAATTCTTTTTGTTCTGATCCTATGGGGGGAAAAACGAGAGACATTGAGGATAGGAGAAACAAAGGGGATAGATGTAAAGAAGAGACTATTAAGAACTTTGTCAGACACTTTTTTTCAATAATTATATTTAATGAGAATATTCTATTAGCTACCATTTTCATCTCTTTTTCTATCATCTATCTATATCTATCTAATAGAAATTTTTTTAAAAAGCACATAAAAATTTGAAAGTTTGATTGCTAATAAAAGGAAAAAAGTTAAATTCCCATTAATTTTTCTATTTTTAAAAATATCTACCTTAATTTTATAGACTTTAATAATACAGGTCTTTTCATTATGATTTTATTGAAAATTTTACAAATCATTTTTCTTTTTATTATATACATATAAGATAAGTAGTTAAAAGACAACTTTCATTAGACTATTTCTGTAGGCAGTATTGAGTCTTTTGAATACTTTTAAAATTATACTACTAATGGAAACTTAAGTGTTGCTACATAATATAATAGCATTTTAAACTCTGATGCAAAGCCAATAAAATTGAATAATATTTGTGATGAGTTTATAATCTATTAAATAATTACTTGTATAATAAATAAAATGTGGAATTAACCCCACCTTTTCTAGCAATAAACTTTACTGTGTACACAGAAACTGAAGCAGGCATTATTATAAATTTGAAAATAATATATTTACATTCTAAATCTAAAGTCCCTTATCTTGTGCTACTATAATTTTGCAATTTTAAAATGCACTGCTCTATAACTCCTATATAAACACATTCCTGGGCTACCAAAAACAACAAGAGGTAGTTTCTGGGGGTAATATGCTTTTTCTCTTTTTTTTTTGTATTTTTCTGAAGCTAGAAACCGGGAGAGACAGTCAGACAGACTCCCGCATGCGCCCAACCGGGATCCACCCAGCACACCCAGCAGGGGGCGACGCTCTGCCCACCAGGGGGCGATGCTCTGCCCCTCCGGGGCATCGCTCTGTTGCGACCAGAGCTACTCTAGTGCCTGGGGCAGAGGCCAAGGAGCCATCCCCAGCGCCCGGGCCATCTTTGCTCCAATGGAGGCTCGCTGCGGGAGGGGAAGAGAGAGGCAGAGAGGAAGGAGAGGGGGAGGGGTGGAGAAGCAGATGGGTGCTTCTCCTCTGTGCCCTGGCTGGGAATTGAACCCGGGACTTTTGCATGCCAGGCCGACGCTCTACCACTGAGCCATCCGGCCAGGGCCAATATGCTTTTTCTTTACAAGTCAAGCCAACTGAATTAGCCTTCCTGTTGATCACTTCCACTCACTTCCACTGAATTCCAACTAAGTATCCATTGTGACAGCTCCAACAGCAGGAGCTTTAATAATAATAATAATAATAATAATAATAAAAAATAACTAAAGGAATCTCTAAATTCTATTTTAAAACAAATTTAATATAATGCCGATCTTGTTTCCATGTTTTAAAAAATAAGGAAAAGAAAAAAAAATAAGGAAAAGAGAAAAAAAACTATCGAGAAGTTTATGACTGTAAACAGGAAATAGTAACCATCTTAGTCCAATGTCTAAAGCAGTGGTTTAGAATAAAAAAACATGAAAGCAACTGTCTGAACATAAAATTCAATTTAAGAATATGTTTAAAAACAATGCGGCAGTACTAAAATAAAATATATACTTTATAAAAACCATTTCCTGTATTTCATTAAATTATTTATTTAATATTGTTTCAACAATATCTTCCACGTTTTTCCATTGAGTTTTATGATTTAGAAAAATCCAAACCTTTTAAAAAAATTTTTATTTATAGAAAATAAGATAAATAAAAATTCTTACATCTATATCCAAGGGCAAATTATTATTATTATGTCTTAGCATATCTCGAGTTAAACTAAAGTAAGCTCTGACATGCAGTAGCTCAGTGAATAAAGCGTTGACCTGGAACGCTGTAATTGCAGGTTTGAAACCCTGGGATTGCCTGGTCAAAGCACATGTGTGAATTGATGCTTCTTGCTCCTCTTCCCTTCTCTCCCTCTATCCTCTCTAAAATGAATAGATTTTTAAAAATCTAAAAAACATTAAGAAGATGGAAAAATAAAAATATAAATTCTATACTGTATTTTAGTTATAAGATATTATAACCTTTAAAAGCAGACTTACATTACTAGGTTTGCAACTTTTTAATTGATTTGGTGTTGGTTATTTGATTGCAAAATGTTGAATGACTGAGCTCTGTGTTAATGAAAGTATTTAACTCGATATTAACCAGTGAGAATGAAATCATATTTTAATAAATTGAAATGACCCATATAAGTAGGCAATACACCTTAGAATATATTTTTTGCTGATGAAACTGAAATGGCCTTGTGTTTTAAATTAAAAACTATATTTTATCTTTTTTTCTTAAACATCAAATTTTTAAAACAATTTTTCACACATAGGTTTTACAAAATGTTGAAAAATAAGAGAATGATTGTTACCATAGGACCTTTTATTATTAATATTTTTAAAGTATAATACCTTTCAGTAGATTTAAAAATGTATAGAAATGATTATATAATTTATCTAGATTCTTTATATCTATTAAAATAATTATATAAACTTCTCAAATGTCAGGTTTGGAGATATTTTTAGACTTTGGGAGTTCTCTACTTGATTTTACATATTGTATTTGTTGAGGTTTAAATGGTGCAAGTTATACTGGTGATAGATTTTATTCTCATAAGAAAAATGATGTGATAACAATCAGAGCTAAATGTTAAGTTGCACTTTATGATGTCATGATTTTTCCATTGCTCACAAAGAAGGGACTACACCATATTTTAAAGCCATTTGTAGGGGTTTTATACATAAACTTTATTGAAAGAAAAGATATAACTTAATTATACAACTTTCTTTTTTTAAGAAGCTATGGAACATTAAGATTTTGGAGTAATACAAATTAAAATTTGAGTCCCAGCCTCACCACCAACCAGCAGTAAGACATTAAGCATGCTCCTTCACCTCTATTTAAGCTTATTTTATCTGTAAATTTGAGATAAAAGTTATTTCCTGTAGGACTGCTGTATGGGGTGAAATATGTTTGGAAAGCGCAGTTTTGGTACATGTTAATTTCCAAACAAATTTTAGTTATTATTATTACCATGAAAACATTGACTATTAATAAACTACTTGTATTTAAAAAAAATTTCTCAGTACATTTTGTTGTTGTTGTTGTTAATCTAGATCAGGGGTAGTCAACCTTTTTATACCTACCGCCCACTTTTGTATCTCTATTAGTAGTAAAATTTCTAACCACCCACTGGTTCCACAGTAATGGTGATTTATAAAGTACAGAAGTAACTTTACTTTATAAAATTTATAAAGCAGAATTACAGCAAGTTAAAGCATCTAATAATAATTACTTACCAAGTACTTTATGTCAGATTTTTGCTAAATTTGGCAGAATAAATATTTATAAAACAACTTACTATAGTTAAATCTATCTTTTTATTTATACTTTGGTTGCTCCGCTACCACCCACCATGAAAGCTGGAACGCCCATTAGTGGGCAGTAGGGACCAGGCTGACTACCACTGATTGAGATCATCTTTATGCAAAGAATCTTTTGCTGTGGTAGAATTTGAGGACTGGAAAATAACATCTCTCCTTACCAGTAATTCCAACCAAAATCTTGACATCTATACTCATTTATTTGGGTTAATGGTTGTTTTTTGTGGTTGTTGTAGCTTTTAAAGATTAATTAAGCTATTATCAGACTTCAATTTTTTTGCTCAAAAAGGTATATCGGATTAGTTTTTTTCAGCAAGCTAAGGGTGGGGGGAGGGACTCAAGCATGCATAAGTGCATTTGGAAGAGGTGGGATGAAGGAGATCTTAAAGAGGCAGGAAGGTGGGCTGGTGAGATGTTTCCAGTGCATATCTGTAAGGTTATAGTACTCCAAGGCCAAGAGAATCAATAAGGACTATGCTGTAGGTTTTCCATAAAGCTAAATTTACTCAACATATTTTGATATTAATGTTCTTGATACCTTATAAAAATTAAAATTTAATTAAAAAAATTAAACTAGTTTTGTTTTGAAATTTATTATTCATTGAATAAAATATTGAGCATTTTGAAAAAGATGACCACTGAGTGCCTTCCAATTTTTTGATATTTGACTGAAATCAATTAAAGGGTACTATAAGATGCTGACACAGTAGTGAGTTTCCTATGTAACTATTAAAAAATTTATTCACTCACTAAATAAATATTTTTTCATTCACTCACTTTCATGTGTGTTAGGTGTTAGAAATAGAGCAGAAAACAAGAAAAAAATCTCTATCATTAAATTTACTTTATAATGGGAGAATCCAAGAAATCAAACAGGCATTACCATTCATAATTACAATGTACAGTGAATAAAAGCAAAGACATGAGCAATGGGAAAGCCATATTACTGGTATATAGGAGTCAATAAATGTCTATCTGAGGAAATAATATTTGAAATTACATATAAATAACATGAAAGAATCACCCACTGCCTCTCTGAGAGATGAAGAGGAAAATGTTGGTGGGGCAACATAAAAGAGTAGGGAAGGTGGCGACTACAGGAAACTAGTAATTCTAGGAAATGTTAAGTTGTGAAAGTAGTTTGATATCAGACAAGAAAGGTGTTATATTCCAGTCTAAATGGGCTTAATTCTTTTAATTGTATCTTTAAAACAATGGGAAGGAATTATGAAGGGAAATTGCCCAATCAAACTATGATGAATGACTTGGTATTAGGAAGAGATAGAAGATCATGTAAGGATCTGTTGTAATAAGTTCTTCCTTGATAGATGTATGTGCAGACTTCAGTGGGAGCACAAACAGTAGCAAATTTTATCTGTGGTGGGTCAAAACCTGCTTTCTTATAGAAAACATTGAACCTGTATTTTGTAAAAGGATGAGGATTTGTTGCATCTCAAGAAACGGGTCAGTTGATAGAAGTTGAAATCCCAGGCAAAATGGAAAAAGTAGGAAAAAGCACAGACATGGAAACATGTCTTGATCACTAACACATCACGACTAAGGCCTAAGACCCTAGAATTAAAGGTCAGAATAAAACTGGCTGTCTCATCTCCTCAGAGTAATAAGGAACTGACTAAATGCCATTAATAATAGGAACTGGTAATGATTCTGAATAATGCATGTAAAGTGGAAATTTGTGTCACCTATGAAGAAGCCCTTCCATTAGGATGCGGGTGGATGCTGAGAGAAAATGTACTCTGTTTTATACATTATATGTCAAGGAATTTTGTGTGTGGGTGTGTGTGGGTGTAGTTGGTGGCTTAGATCTGGAAGCACTTTTCTAATCCACCTATATAGTAAAAGCCATAATATAAGAGAGAAAAGCCATACACTTAATTTATATATTCTACACATTGGGCTCAGTACATGTTTAATGAAGAAGCATGTTCCAATAACTAAAGTGGTCAAGGAATAAGATGGACTAACACCATCCTTTTCAGAGGGTCTGCTTGCACTCCAGATGTTAGACATCAGGGAAGTCATGCATCACCCTGTGTGATATGACTGCTCCCTCAAGCATAGGCAATGCCGTTTAGTACTATTATTCCAGTTCTGTGGAAGGGTTGGGAAAGAAAATTCAGGCTAACCAAAAAGAATCAACATTCTCTTTTTCTCTGAGGGGTAAATTTGAACTGAGTACAGACAATAAGAAAACCCTCATAAAATGCATTATGTATTTTATATTACCCAGAAAAAGCCAAACCAAATAAATCTATCCTCACAGAACCAATTTCCCCTCCCTAACTTGTGTATGTACTTCTAGCTCTTTTTCCTTTGATTCCTCTAAGAGGTTTTCAGCAACACTATCTACATAGATATTTAATATAAGGCTTTATTTTGCCTTGAGTTAAGTTAAATTTGTTGTTTTGTTTCTAAAAGCTGAAGTTATTTTAAATCTGATGCACATAGAAAAGGAAAAGGAGAATTGTGAGGTTTTTTTATTACAAAATGAACTCATATAAACATTATTATTTTTAAATGATTTGGTTTTGGCATCTAATGACAGTTCTTTAATATTTTTCTGCTAAAGGCACATTACACCATAGAATGTCAAATTGGAATGTCTTTCACATGTATGAAACATTTGCCAGTTATCTTATTAAAATCTACTACTTTACAAGGAGTATTATTCCAATGTTATTTATGAGAAAGAACTTCTGTATTTTCAGTCAAAGTTGATTTATACCCCACACTTCAACTTCTCGGACTAAATATTTTAATCTTCAAACAAATAAACAAACAAACAAAACCAAATGTTTATATTGCTCTCTACTTGATATATGCCCAACATTAAAACTTGTAACCCAGGCTCACTTCCTTTCCACTAATAATTTTATTTGCCAAAACAAAACACTCTGCCTTATTTACAGTTATTTAATTTTTTTGAAATATTAAAATACCTTAATAAAATGTTTGATTTTATCTTTACCATTTTTAGAGGATACCTACCTTTCCTCTACAAGAAATTTAGAACCTTGTCTTTTAGCCCCAAACTTACATTTCTTGTTTCTTCAACTAGTGACATTATCTTTTCACTTTTCTTTTTAAAATGATATCCCCTTCCTACCTTCAGCTCTCTCTTCTTTTCTGACTCAGAATTTCTGCCATCTATAGTGAACTATTTTTGTTGTCAAGGTTAATATCCTTCAAATTGTCTTCTGGAAACATTCTTTGCAAATACATTTTATAGCAGTTGAAAATTAGTCTACAAATTAGTTTTATATAAATTTATTCAATGTTGTCAGTGATCACATCATTTTTCTTCTTAGACAGTTGTGTTTTTCATATATTTTTCTTGCTTTTTTCCTTTTAAACATTGTTCTTATATTTGTTTGATCTTTCAACTTAATCTTTTATTTTCCACTTAATTGCAACTTCTATTGCTTTAGTAGTTATAATGCTTCTTACTTCAACCTAGAATAAAATGTTTCCATTCCTGAAGCAAAAGGGATAGTGTACAAATGATCTTTCTCTTCTATTTTTAAAGCCACTCTTTCCAAGATTATGTTTTATTTTTTAGATGTACCATTTACCCAGGCTGGGTACCCTAGAAGATTTGGGGGGGTGCTCTTGTGACCAACACTTATGAAAGAGAACAGAAGGGGTAGGGTGGACCTAGGGATGAGTTGAATTCAGATGCATTCTTAGTAAGGTTTCAGCTGGGATTATCTTTCAGAATCTTCCTGAGTTAGAGCAGTGACTTAGATTTTTATACCCCACATTGATCCTTAGATGTGTACAACCTTAGGGGATTTTGCCTTGAGGAGGTAATTTTCACAACTACAATGACATCAAAGAGATTATAGATAAGGGCTTTATGCCAGAAACAGTCTCAGCAGCTGAAGGATCTAAACCTTTAGCTCCAAAGAGGGTCCTGGGAAGTACAATACAGTATCCTTCACAATTTATATCATGCACCCTGGGATCCTCTAGGCTTTTGAATGCATTATTTTCCTGAGGAACCTTAGGAGAGGAAGTCCTTATCACTGCAGCATCTCAGGCTACAATGATCACTGGGGAACAAAATTTTTGTGCATCCACAAAAACACTGGTTCTTACCTAATTCGAGTGTACTGATTTCAAATGTGACATTAGTTTTTCTCTGTAAGCTACAGTTTTTTTGCATTCAAGATTTTAGGTTTTCATCTTATAGTAAAATTTTCAACATTTAGTTTAACATAATGAAGTAGAATGTCTTCTTGGGCATCATTTTTGTGAGAATATAATAATTTATATAGTGCAGTAAATACATTAACATGCTAAAAGATATGACTGCATCAGATTTTGTCTACAATTTCTAAGTAGAACATATTAAAACACTTATTTTAATCATAAAATTTGCTCAAAACTTAAATTCTATTCAGGCAAAAAATTGTGTTTGTAGCTCTTGCGTTTGTGTACTTGTTGAGGACAATCTCGTTTCATGCTCCAGCAGTAGTCTGCTCATCACTAAGAGCTCCAAGATTTTGGGGAAACTTATCAAGGTGACTGTTCAGGAAGTGAATCTTAATGCTCGTGTTACATCCAATGTCGTGGAAAGCCAACAATATCATTTGAACCAGAAGTTCATAGTTTTCTGCTTTTTTGTTGCCAAGGAAGTTCTTTGTAACTGCCACAAAAGACTGCCATGCTGCTTTCTCCTCCTTATTCATCTTCCTAGCAAATACTTTGTAACATATGAGGGTTCAAATTTGAGGTCCATTGAATATACCTGCTTTTATCTTCTTGAAAGACAAGGCAGGAAAAACAGAAATAATATATTGAAAGCATTCACTTTCTCTATTTAAAGTCTGAACAAACTGTTTCATTAACCCAAGTTTGATGTGAAGTGGGGGAAAAATGATCCTGTCTCGATTAACTACAGGTTCATTCACAATATTTTGCATCCCTACTTCCAGAGCTTCACATTTGGCCACTCCTTCTGTGTCCAGTGTTTCTTCTGAGCTCAGCTGTCCCACAAACACAGAAAGCAAGGTTACTTTGTGAATCTCTCTGTTGTCTTAGCAGGAAATTTATCATTTTAAGATTCACATAAATGATCCAGTTATGCTCCTCATACTTCAGAAAGTTGAGGACAATTTTTATGTCATTCTTACTAAGTTATTCAATTCGGGGTGGCTAAACTGCTGAGGGGTTAATGACTGCTTGTCATAAGAAGACCATTCAGATTCTACAACAATTTCCTCATGCATCTTATCAAAATACACTTGATCACCATGTTCACTTTCTTTGTTCTTAAAAGAAATAAAACCATTTAAAACTGGAACTGGGAGTATCTCAGAGTGTGGGATAGGTCATATTGCTGAAGGAATATTAGGATATGCGATCATATACTGTTTTTTCTTGCCGATGCCCTTTGTATGGATCAGACAGAAATAACAGTCACTGCTGTGGTCATTAGGTTCATGCCAAACCATGGGAATACCAAAAGGCCTTCCTTTGCGTTTTCCTTTTGTCCAGTCACGAAGCATTTCCTCACAATCATGACACAAAATATGAGGAGCCCAATTCTTGTCTTGGTCACCAAGGGGAACTAAAAACAGGCAATATATGCACGTGTCACAAATGATGAAATTTGCACCTTTGACGTTGAAGTGTGTAACAGCCACATATATAACAGAAGGTGTTAAGACTGTTCTTACATTTACGCCTACTCAAAGAAGGCATGATTTAATATTAAAACAAAATAAGAGTGTTTTTATCAGATAATAATTTTTTACATTTAAAAACAACTACAATTATGTAAAAGTGATGTTATTAAAACATTAATTGCCTTATGGTTATGTTCAATTCAAGAGTCGTTGCCCTTTAACTCCAATTAAAAACAAATGCATGCCATTAACTGTAACAAAAAGAAATTAAAATTGCATAAACACTGGAGCATGCACCAAAAAATGGATTTCAGATTTGGATTCAGTGATGCAGAAATATATAGAAACAGTTCTAAAGCCTCATACAACAGAAAATGAAAAAAAAAAAATTGTTTCCCAGTATTTATTATATTCTTCCTCCACTACCTATTCTAAATTCCCTCCCTCGCACTGGCACCTTGCCAGCCTTAGTGAACTTAGTCATTTCATCCAAACCTTCATCCTTAAGGGTCTGAGTCTTTGGACATCATACTTTTCTCAGCCAGGGCTGTTGCACTTGTCTGCTTATTGTTAACATGGAGCAACAGACTAACTAGAAGTGCCCATGATCCAAACACATTCCAGCCCACCAGCACTGTGTAAGAGCAGCCCTGCTTTGTAAAGATTGGGACAGTTATCCTTGCTAAGACATAGTCATGCAGCAGCTATAGTTTAAACCGCAGTAAGCAACTGTATCTACCAGCAGAAACATTTCTCCTTCAGGAATTTGGACCTCTAAACCTACTGTTATTTAACTTGTTCCTATAATTTTTAGCTCTAATGAGTTTTTTCACTTGTTTATTCACATTGTTATCTTTTTCCAAGGAGACTTTAACATGTTAATAATATTAATTTGTCTAATTATATTTTTGTATTTAGTACAAGTATTAGTCTAAGAATTTAAAAGCCTGACCAGGCAGTGGCGCAGTGGATAGAGTGTAGGACTGGGACGCGGAGGACAGAGGTTCGAGAGCCCGAGGTCACCAGCTTGAGTGCGGGCTCATCTGGTTTGAGCAAAACTCACCAGCTTGAGCCCAAGGTCACACTGGTTCAAGCAAGGGTCACTCAGTCTGCTGTAGCCCTCCCCCCCAGGGGTCAAGGCACATATGAGAAAGCAATCAATAAACAACTAAAGTGCTGCAACAAAGAATGAATACTTCTCATCTCTCTCCCTTCCTGTCTGTCTGTCCCTAACTATTCCTCTCTCTGACTCTTTGTGGAAAAAAAAAAAAAAAAAAGATTATCTGGTTTGTGTGTGTGAGAACTTCTCTGAACATTTTAATCTGAAAACTGATTTTTAATTAAAATTTGGCAAAGCATCATTTCTTTAGTCCCCTTCCTTTCTGGGACTCCAATTATATCAATGTTAAATGGCTGGATATTATCCCACAGGTCAGTGTATATTGCTTTTTTTTAACTCTTTGCTTTTCAGCTGGGGTAATTTCAATCCTACATGTTTGTGTACACTCATTTTCCTCTATGCAGTGTCTAATCTGATATAAAATCTAATTAGTAATATATACAATTTATGGAACTTTAAAATGTTATTTCTGTTACTTTGGAATCTGTTTCTAATAACTGATTTTACTTCTATTCTAAGTCATATTTTCCTAATTTTTCTAGTAATAACATGCTTACTTGATGCACATTGTGAATCACTGTGTTGTGCTGTTTCTTTTTAAAAGCTGATAAATTTAGTTTTGTTAGACAGTTATTTTCAAATTGTTTGACTTTTTCAAGGCTGTTTTTAAAATTTACTAGTTATGTCATACCCTTTATTTTAAGGTTATTAAAATCTTTTTTTTTTTTTTTGAGAGACAGAGGTCAGAGAGATAGGAATAGGAAGCATTAATTCGTAGTTGTGGCACTTCAGTTGTACATCTATTGTTTCCTCAGACGTGCCTTGACGGGAGAGCTGCAGCCAAGCCGGTAACCCTGTGCTCAAGCCTGCGACGTTGGTCTTTAAGCCAGTGACACGGGGGTTGCGACTTGAGTACTTAGCATCCCAGGGCGACGGCCTGGTTGACTGGGCGACTGCCTGGTCAAGCTGTCATCCTTGTTTTTCTTTCTTATTTTTTTAAGGTTTTTATTTTATTTGTTTGTTCATTTATTTATTTATTTATTTATGAGAGAGATGAGAGAGAAAGAGAAACAGAGAAACAGAGACAGACTAAGATGAGAAGTATCAACTCACAGTTGCAGTACCTTAGTTGTTCATTGATTACTTTCACATAGGTGTCTTATAGGGAGGTGGAGGGGGGAGCTTCCGGCTAACCTAGTGACCTCTGCTCAAACCAGCAACTTTGGACTCAAGGCCACGACCTTGGGCTTCAAGCCAGCAACCATGGGGTTATATTTATGTCCCATGCTCAAGCTGGTGAACCCATACTTAAGCCAGCGACCTCATGGTTTCGAGCCTGGGTCTTCAGCACCTCAGCTCAATGCTCTACCCACCATTCCACTGCCTGGTCAGACAGTCCTTTTCTTAAGGTTTAGTCTTTCCAGTATCTGTATTGAATGTTCTCATTATGAGAAAATTTTCTCCCCCGGTTGGCTGCTTGTCACACCCTTCTTAGTCCTGTGCCATCCAAGAGTGTTGTTCAGTTTATCACCCCAAGTTGTTATTCTTTCTGAAGTAGTTGCTTTTTACCTCTTTTTGTGATGTCACATCCCACATCCTGAGCTTCTGTCACTCAGTACTTAGCAAGTCTCAAGTGTAATTTCTTCAGCTCTTTAACTGGGCACATTTTTTCTTGCATGATTACTTATCCTCAGCCTGCCTGAATTCGATTTCCATTTTCTCAGTTTACAGGGCTGCTATACTTAGCTTTTGATCCCCTTTCCTTATGTTCAGTTCTTCCTTGGATTCCAAACAGAAGTTCTCAACATGCACGGGCATCAGCTTATTTGTTTCTCATTCCTCAGGGATCAATCACAGTCCTGAATCCCGTTTGTCTAATAGCTCCTTTGTTATTGCTTAGTAGCATTTGATTGCATGGACGTGATGCAATTTGTTCATCTATTCATCTGCTGGTGGACTTCGGGGTGACTTTCAGGCATTGGCTATTTCACATAAAGGTGTTACATAGATTAATGTAAATGTCTTTGTACAGACATATACTTTCATTTCTCTTTGAGGATAGAATGGCTGGATTAAAAAACAAGTATATGTTTAAAATCTTAAGAAACTTTAATGTAGTTATATAAACCCTATAACTGTTCCAGTTCTTTCCCATTCTCACCAGACCCTGGTATTTTCTTTTTTTTCTTTACTATTCTTTTTAAATTGTGTGTGTGTGTGTGTGTGTGTGTGTGTGTGTGTTAAAAACATATAACATGAGGTCTACTTTTAACAAATTTTTAAGTGCATGATAGAGTATTGTTAACTATAAGGACAATGCTGTAGAGCAGTCCTGCAAGATAGTCTTGCTTTCCAAACTTAGAAATTTGAATAATTATGTAATTGCTATGGACTAAGTTGTGTCCCTTCAAAATACATATGTTGAAACCTTAACCCTTAATGTACATTATTTAGAGATGGAGCCTTTGGCAAATAATTAATTTTCAATGAGGCCCTCCTGGTAGCATTATTATTCTCATAAGAAGATATATCAGAAAACTTGTTATCTTTTACCACATGAAGACATTGAAAAGACAACCATCTACAAGCCAGAAAGAATTCCCACACAAAACCAACTATACTTGCACCTTGATCTTGAACTTCTAGCCTTGAGAAAATAAATTTCTATTGATTAAGACACTTAGTCATGGTATTTTGTTATGGTTGCCCAAGCTGACTAATATAGTAATGGTATCTTATTGTGGTTTTAATTTTCATTTCTCTAATGTTTGTTTTATTTTTTTTATTTTTAATTTTTTGCAAGAGATGAATGGAAAGAGGTAAGAAGCATCAACTCATAGTTATGGCACTTTAATTGTTCACAGATCACCTCTCATCTGTGCCTTAACTGAGGAGACAGGAAGGCTTTAGCAGAGCTAGTGAACCCTTTCTTAAGCCAGCAACATTGGGCTCAAGTAAGCGACCATGCAATCATGTCATTGGTCCTATGCACCCTGTATTCAAGCTGGTAAGCCTGCACTCAAGCCAGATGAGCCCACATTCAAGTGAGGAACATTTGGGCTTTGAACCTGGGACCTCAGTATCCCAGGTCAATGCTCTATTTACTGAGCCACCAGCTGTTAGGCTCTCTTATTTTTATATATTTTTATGTTAATGAAATTGTTTGTATTTAATGGGAATTGCATTGACTCTATAGATCAAATTCAGAAGAACTTTTGTAATACTGTATAATTCTAATTGCATGAAAATGAGATGTTAAAATGTTTTACTTAATTGTTTTATAATTTCTTTCAGTAACATTTTATAATCATCAGCACACAAGTCTTACTTCTCTTTTGTTAATTAATTCATGGATATTTTATAGGTTTATTGTTGCTATTGTAAAAGGAGTGTGGTAAATGGCATCATTTTTTTAAAATTTACCTTTTATGTCAGCTCAGAAATTATTTCTTGAGAGTTCTCTTTACTAATTATTTCTTTTAAAGTACTATCAATAATATCATTATTATATTGTATAAGAATGTTTAAAAATTGCCTCCTTTAAATACTGAAATCTGATGATGTTTAAGCTGCCTCTTCTTAACTATAATGAGTTCTAGAAGACAAACTTGATTTTTCTCAAGCTTTTCAAAGTAAAGCTCAGCACATTGCTGTAGAATATTTACTTGATAATCCCTGAAGATATCACATCACTATGGGATAACAGAGTAAAGTGCAAAACTTTTTGTTAAGGTATTCACTCATTAGCCTTCTTTATAAGCCAAAGCCCTCAAAAGGAAGTAAAATAACTATATTTTTTTCAGCCAAATACATTTTAGAAGATTTTGTGAATTCAAACACAATGGGCTTCACATAAGAGAGATCAAATAGTTTTGATTCAATATTTTTTCATTGATTCTACCTACAATTTTCAATGGTATTTCTTACTGCATTTCCTTATCTCTTTCTATCTTCCTATTTTTATCTACTCCATTCTATGCTGTTAAAATATCATACAAAATGTATTCTGTAGTGCTAAACTTTTAATAACCTATGCAAGAAAGTGCAGTGTGAATGGGACCAAAGATAGAAAATACGCTTGAGAAGGCTGATGGTAAGTTTATTGCTCTTGTGAAATAATAAAGGAAATATTTGCCCATTTCCATTGCATATGAGATGAAAGAATATAGATCTAAATTAGAGCAAATATGGTTTGGTTTAAGTCATTGAAGCAGAAGTGATTCATTTAGTTACTTCAACTGGAATTAATTCTAACTACTACTTTGGTCCGTACAATTTCAACAACGATATAAAGTTGATTCACATTTGTGCACTTCATTTCATGGTATTAACTCTCCTTTCATGGATAGTGTAGATCATTTGGAAAATTTTATTATACATTTATAAGCTTTTTACCATTTATTTATAGTATTTATCACTAACCATATCATCATTTTTTTAATTTTGATAATTAAAAACTAGTTATTTTTATCATATTAGTTTCTTTGTCAAGAGGTAATTTAGTTAACCTATTAACATGCAAATACTGAATAAATTCTAAAACCATTTTGCTCATCTTTCCAAATAGACTCTGTTCTCTACTGATTGCATAGTTTTTCACAACTTCATGAAAGAATAATTACAAGTTTTCTCCTAGCTTTTCTTGTTTCTAAGAATGTGATTTGTTATGCTTTTAGTTAACTGCCTTAGAGGTCTTTTTCTGCCTTCTGTTAATTACTATTTGTCTATACTTTTAGAAGATGTATATACTACATTGCACTGATTATCAATTGACTTACATCTTTTAAAAATATGAATATTTGTTATTTAAGCCTAAAATGCCAATTTCATGATCTTGAAAAGAGGATCTTAATTTTTTTTAATTCAGTTAGAGGAGGGGAGACAGAGACAGACTCCCACAGGAGTGGGATCCACCCAGTACGCCCACTAGGGGGGCAATACTCTGCCCATCTGGGGCATTACTGAGCAACAGAGCTCTTATTAGCACCTGAGGCAGAAGCCATGGAGCTATCCTCAGTACCCAGGACCATCTCGCTCCAACTGAGCCACAGCTTCAGGAAGGGAAGAGGGAGAGAGAGAGAAGTGAGAGGGGGAGGGTTGGAGAAGCAGATAGGTACTTTGTCTATGTGCCCTGACTGGGAATTGAACCGAGAACATCTACATGCTCTACCACTGAGTGAACTGGTCAGAGCCAAAATTTTAATACAAGTAAAATTTTTCTCGGCACAAATTGTTTATCCACAACTCCGACCTAAGTTGTGAATTTCTGTCATAAGATCAAAGGTGCTACAACTGTCAATACTCTCCATAATTTCTCAGAATTTATTTAAAGAAACCCAATAAGAAACGATGGCTTATTTGAAATTTAATTTTATTATATTTTAAACTGTGTAATTTCTCAAATATTGTTTACTGCATAATAGAAGTGACAAAGATACCCAAATTCATGCTTTTGTTAATGGTGCATTATTAACAGACATTAAGTCACTATTTTAATACTATTGTAGAACTATGCTCACATATCAAAGCAATTAAGGAAATTCTCAATATATAAGAAAAAAATATTTGGTATGTGAAAGACAGAAAACTTTACTTGGGGCAAAGGGGTTTCAAAGCCATTAAATCAACTCTAGGTTTGCCAATGAAAAGCACACTTTGCCATCTCAACTCTTGAACACATGACAGCTGACGGGCACATCCAGATTCAGTGGACAGAGCCTTAGAAACAGTCAATAGTTAATGACTTCAGATTTTCAACTAGAATTACAGATTCTCTGTATTTGACACAAAATGACTTTGCACACTATGCGTTAAAATATTTAAAATACTGTATAAGCCCTGGCCGGTTGGCTCAGCGGTAGAGCGTCGGCCTGGCTTGCAGGAGTCTCAGGTTCAATTCCCGGCCAGGGCACACAGGAGAGGCACCCATTTGCTTTTCCACCCCTCCCCCTCTCCTTCCTCTCTCTCTCTTCCCCTCCCACAGCGAGGCTCCATTGGAGCAAAGATGGCCCAGGCGCTGGGGATGGCTCTGTGGCCTCTGCCTCAGGCGCTAGAATGGCTCTGGATGCAACAGAGCGACACCCCAGAGGGGCAAAACATCGCCCCCTGGTGGGCATGCCGGGTGGATCCCGGTCGGGCACATGCGGGAGTCTGTCTGACTGCCTCCCGTTTCTAGCGATGGAAAAAATGAAAAGAAAAAAAAATAAATAAAATACTGTATAAAATATTCCTTGAATGATATGTGTATATTTTTATGAGTGTCTCTGTACTATATGGTAAACATTACACCAAGTATTTGTTTCATGTTATACCATTCAACCTGAATAACTCTGCACGTCCATTATTATAATAATTTTATAGAACAGTGAAACTGGCTAAGAAGGGTTAAGTAACCTTGCTCAAGGTTACCCATTTAGCAAGCTGTAGGAATGGAATTTAAACAAGTTTTGTCTAGATGCATCACAGCTCTGTCTTATATGCACTATTTGGGTGAGAAAACTAAAGTGAGCAAGAGGTGTGGTAAAAAAAAAAAAAAAGAAAGAAAGAAAGAAAGAAAGGTGATAGCTATTATAAAGCATTTACTTTTCACACTTTCCAGAACTGGGGCATAGAGTAACACTGGCTTCTAAAAGAAATTGCCTCCCGTTTCTCTTAACAAAATGTTTTTAAACTCCCAGGCTTCCCTGAACCTTGTAGTTTGATATTGTATGTTTTTGTCGAAGAGAAGAGGTGTAGGATGCAAGGGAAAGTGTAGTTCAGTGGGAATAAAGCACTGCACTCTGGAAAGCAGGACTGGGCTACCTAATTCTCAGAGCCCAGTATAAAATGAAACTGTGGTAGTCAATGTTCAAAAGGCAGGAAAAGGTATATTTTTTATTCTGTGGTCCCTGTTTAATTGTCATAGTTTATCATTTTTTTTTTAAATTTCATGTTGGGCTCCTTAAGCATAAATAGGGATAGTATCAGGTTGAGCATAGTGCCTCGCAGGTACCTGGGGCCAGACCCAAGACTCGGTCCCTGTGGATCACGTGCCTAACCCCAACTCTCGCCATGCCCGTGCCCATGCCCAGTGTGGCAGAGTTGCTAGCAAACAGCCCGTTCTCCTGAAGTGTGGAAATGGAGGGAGGCAGGAGGCAGGATGGCATGTGTGCAAAGGCTCTAAGCCCCTGGCTCATATTCAATTGTCCTCTCAAACTTCACTTACAAAGCACATATTCAGATATAAAACTATTAATAATTTCTAGACTGCAGCCACAGAAAATCAATTAAACACCAAGACTTTCCAAATAGGAATCCTTTGCAACTCTGGTGATCCCATAGCTGTGAAGCCAGCCCTGCTTGTAGGACATATTCCTGGAAATAGGCTAGAGTTGTCTAATTCCTTCAGTTCACTTGCCTGGTCCTAGATAACAGATGATAACAAATAAACCAGAATTAAACACTGTGTGGCTCCCATTTACAAAAAAAAAAAAGGACTTAGACCAAGGCAAAATATTAAACCCTTAAAAAAACTGATAGAAGCAGAAATTGAGTGAGAATATAGAGCTACCTCGTATAGTCCATGCATAGAGAACTGTGCACATCTCTCACAGATGGAAAAGTCATCTAAAGAAGAACACAGTTGGCAGCCTTGAGAATAGAAAAGGGTAAAGTTAGAAACACTATTTTCTCCCCTTTCCCTTAGTGTTTTAATAGAAAGTATATAATCGGGTAGCCACTGTGCTAGAGCTTATGGCCTGTAACTGTGGAGTTCGTAAGGGATGTTGAGGGTATTTACATAGATTTAAATATTTTATAAGCAAGTGGTCAATATTTCATATATCTCATAAGCCTGACCAGGTGGTGCTGCAGTAGATAGAGCTTTGGACTGGGATGTGGAAGACCCAGGTTTGAAACCCAGAGGTCTCCGGCTTGAGCGAGGGCTCATCTGGTTTGAGCAAGGCTCAACAGCTTGAGCCCAAGGTTGCTAGCTTGAGCAAGAGGTCACTCAGTCTGCTGTAGCCACCCCCCCATCAAGGCACATATAAGAAAGCAATCAATGAATAACTAAGGTGCTGCAACAAAGAATTGATGTTTCTCATCTCTCGCCCTTCCTCTCTGTCTGTCCCTATCGGTTCCTCTCTGTCTCTGTCACATACACACACACAATAATTAGATTTCAGCTTCTCGTTAAAAATCAGAACTTTTGTCAATATTGGCCAGAGCTGAGTAGTGCTTCCTTCTATGCCTCTTCTGGTGCCACCAGGGACACTGGTTTGCCAGACCATTTCCTGAGCTGAGGAGAACATTGCTCTGTTTTTATTTTTTAAGAGAAATATTTACTTTTATTTATATACCAATTATGAGCAGAGAAAAGTTATAAAATGAGGATTTACTTACTCTACTTCAATTTATTCATTTTCATAACCTCTCTGGCCTCAGAACAAAAAATTGAATCTGAGACCCTGGCTTGGTACTATAGTTATTTCATTTTACCCTTACCTCATGGGTTTCTCTATTTTATGCTGTCCTTTTTGCTTTTTTCTACTCTTTTCCTATTATGTTTGTAAAGCCAGTAGCCACGGCCACCATCACAGCTGCCTGGCCCATGCAGGTTCTCATTTGATTCAGACAGATGGTAATGAAACAATGAAGCCAAGAACTGGTGGACCATTACCTTTAATCCTAGCTTGCTCCCAGCGGGTGAGAAATACACACATTGGGAAAACACTTCTCTTTCCATTCAGGGCTCCCAAAGCCACTGACTTATCTGAGCATTCCTAGAATCAAAGACTTTTGCCTCACCAGCCTTATTTACCTCTGTTTCCCATTTCCTTCTCTCTGCACAAATTCTGCACAACTTGGCTTATCCTTCTCCACTCCATCATCTTGGCTGCCTCTCCTCTGCAATGCTGATGGCAGGATCTGAGTGAGCTAGTCCCTGGTCTGCCTTATCTTATAGTGTAGAAATTAAAGCCTTTAAGCTAATATACAAATAAGAAAGTCACTGATACAAAGCCACTTATCTGAGGCATAAATGGGATTCCTCATAAGAGTGCATCACCCCACATCATGCAACAGTCAAGGGTGTGGGGAAAAACTTAGTTTGAGAAGATCTTAGTATTAGAAGGATGTTGAAAAAATCTTAGTATTAAAAGGGTGGGAAAAGCTTAGTCTTAAAACTAAGCCTTAGGCTATGAGGACCTTGACTTTAGAAAATTAGTCCAGATATTCTAGATCACCCCTTCCTTTGTATTTGTTAATTAGCAAAAGAAAAAAGAATATACTGACCCAAATTAGCCCTTCCTCCATGTCAGCAAACTGGTCATTAGTCATTCTTAACCTTTATCACCTGGTCACCCTCCCTGTAATCCTGTTACCTTTGTTCTGCTTCTGATCAATAAAAGATAAGGGAGAAGGAAATTTAGGAGGTCTTTTTTGCCTCCCTTGGCAAGCCTCCTCCTCTCTTCCTCTTGACAAAAGTTTGTGTCTTGAGTAGGTTTTTTCTACAGGACACTGGTAGTTCCCAGTGGGCTGGAGGACTACTTCTGGAGTCTATTGGAATCTGGTCAATTTAAAGAGGAACAATAAAATCATAACAAAAAAATATAACACAATCATTTCTTACTATTCTTGTCTCTAAGTTTTATTCATTCAGAGGAAGTTTCAAACACAGTAGCCACTATTTTAGTAAACTCTGTCTCTTTTCTTTTACTAACTTGTATCTAGAGATTGAGTTACTGAGTGTTAGTGAATAGGCTAAGAGTGCTTGACCAGATCCAGGTTGCTATTTGGTTCTGTGGTCATTATTAGATCCACACCATGTAGAGCTTTCTAAGTAAATCTACATCCTTATTTGATTCTATCTGGAATCAGCAGTCAACTTAATGATTAGAGGATTGAGATAATGTAGTAGTTATCAAAATACTGTGCTAGCAGCTGACTAAATGAGAACTCTTTGATCTAGCTAGATCTAATAGTATTATGGAAGCACAATTGATATTTATACAGCATAGATATTGCTTTTTATTATTAAATCAAATACTAACAGTAAACAGTCTTTCCAAGAAATATAGCATTCTTGTTATAGATTATCAATTTAAAATCACATTCTGACTTTAGTTCTTTCGCCTTGAAGGCTTCTTTAAAAAAATTGTAAAACAGGATAATCCAACATCACAGAGTTTTTATCAAATAAGATATTGACTGCAATAATACTTAGCACAGTGTATCAACAGTAGCAGGTTCATACTAAACATTGGTACTAAAGAAAAAAAAATATGTCTTTACCCACTGACAGCTCTTATATTTGAATAATGCAGGAAAAAATGAAATTTTCTGTGTTTACTTCTCACATTTTTTGGATTTTGACATTCTTCTTTTTTTTTAATGATCTATTTATTGAAATCACTACCATCATTTTTAGGCTTTTAATAACCAAGCAAGCAATTTTAAGCTTTTCTTAAGGCAATAAATATTTATCTAAGTCCTTATGTGATTTTACTTTTTGCCAAGAAAAAGTTATATTTTTTTAACTTCCAGAACTCTTTCATGTGAACTTAAATTTGCTGTCAATCTCATAGCTTTTAGAGTTTTGTATAAATTCAAAGTTTGCAGCAATTATATTTGGAGATATTACATAGATATAAAAATTCTGACCACAAACTAGAGTTGATATTTTATTTATATTTATTCTCTAATATGTGCCTGATACATAGGCATATGGAAACTGAAATGGGTCACATTAAGAATTAGCAAAAAGTATCACATTGTTTTTCTTTTCTTTTTCTTTTTTCTCTTTTTTAAAATTTCATTTAGAAAATTAAATTTAACAGGGTGACATTGATCAATAAGAATACATAGGTTTTGGCCCTGGCCAGTTGGCTCAATGGTAGAGTGTCAGCCTGGGGTGCAGGAGTCCCAGGTTTGATTCCCAGCCAGGGCACACAGGAGAAGCGCCCATCTGCTTCTCCACCCTTCCCCCTCTCTTTCCTCTCTGTCTCTCTTCCCCTCCCACAGCCAAGGCTCCATTGGAGCAAAGTTTGCCCAGGCGCTGAGGATGGCTCTGTGGCCTCTACCTCAGGCGCTAGAATGGCTCTGATTGCGGCAAAACGACACCACAAGATGGGCGGAGCATCGCCCCCTGGTGGGCATGCCAGGTGGATCCCGGTCGGGCGCATGCGGGAGTCTGTCTGACTGCCTCCCTGTTTCCAGCTTCGGAAAAATACAAAAAACAAAAACAAACAAACAAACAAAAAAGAATACATAGGTTTCAGGTAAACATTTCTATAGCATTTGGAATGTTGATTATGTTTTATACCCATCACCCAAAGTCACATCATTTCCATCACCTCATATTTGTCCCCCTTTACAACCTTTCCCCCCTGCATCTTCCTTCTTCTGGGAAATGTGCATGGAACATTTTCAAGGATACACCATATGTTAGGCCACAAAACTGACATCAACAAATTCAGGAAGACTGAAATTACACCAATCATTTTCTGACTATGAGGCTTTGAAATTAGAATTCAACTATAAACAGGAAGTAAAGAAACTCACAAATGTGTGGAAATTAAGCAATGTACTTGTAAAAAATGGGTCAAAGAATAAATAAAATCACAGATCAGATGATATATACAGGCAAATGAAAATGACAGCATGATATAGCAAAATTTCTGGGATGCAGCAAAAGCAGTAATGAGGGAAGTATATATCATTACAGGCTTATGTCAAGAAATAAGAGATCCCAAGTAAGCAACCTAATATCACATCTTAAGGAACTAGAAAAAGAGGAACAAAGGCAACCCAAAGTAAGCAGAAGAAAAGAAATAGTAAAAATTAGAGCAGAATGAAATGGAGGACAAAAAATTTTTAGAAAAAATTAATACAACAAAGAGCTGATTCTTTGAAAGAATCAATAAAATCAACAAGCTAATGGCTAGACTCACTAAGGAAAAAAAAAGGAGGAACTCATATAAACAAAATCTGAAATGAAAAAGGAGAAATTACTACAACAGCATAGATATACGAAGGATCATAGCAGACTATTATGAAAGACTATATGCCACCAAATTCAACAATCTAGAGGAAATGAATAAATTTCTAGAACTATGCAATCTTTCTAGACTGAGTCACAAAGAAGTGAAAAACCTAAATAGACCTATAAGCAAGAAGGAAATAGAAACAATTATCAAAAACCTCCCAATAAACAAAATTCCAGGAACAGATGGCTATACTAGTGAATCTCACCAAACATTAAAAGATTTAGTACCTATCCCTCTCAATGTCCTCCAAAAAATAGAAGAAGAAGCAATACTCCCTAACCCATTTTATGAGGTCAACATAACCCACATCCCAAAACCTGGCAAGGACAACACACAAAAAAGAAAACTACAGACCAATATCTCTGAAGAATACAGATGCAAAAATTCTAAACAAAATACTAGCAAATCAAATGTACAATACATTAAAAAAATACATCATGATCTAGTGGGATTTATTCCAGGAGCACAAGGATGGTTCAACATATGGAAATCAATCAATGTAATACACATCAACAAAACATAGCACATAAATCATATGATCCTATCAATAAATGTAAAAAAGACATTTGATAAGATACAACATCCCTTTATATTTACAACACTCAATAAAATTGGATAGAAAGTACCTCAACATAATAAAGACCATATATGACAAACCATCAGCTAATATCATACTAAATGGTGAAAACATGAAAGCTTTTTCTCTAAAATCAGGAACAAGACACGGTTGCCCACTCTCTCCACTCTTTTTTTTTATTATTATTAAATTCAATGCAGTGACATTCATAAATCAGGGTACATATGTTGGGAGAAAACATCTCCAGATTATTTTGACATTTGATTGTGCTGTATATCCCTCCCCTAAAGTCAAATTGTCTTCTGTCACCTTCTATCTGGTTTGCTTTGTGCCCCTCCCCTCCCCCACCCCCTCTCTCCTTCCTTGCCCATCCTCTCTCCCCCCACCCCAATCAAAAAATGGGAAAAAGAAATGAATAGACACTTCTCCAAAGAGGACATACAGATGGCCAATAGGCATATAAAAAAATGCTCAACATCACTAATCATTAGAGAAATGCAAATTAAAACCACAATGAGATATCATCTCCAATCTTATTCAACATAGTTCTGGAAGTTTTAGCCAGAGCAATCAGGCAAGAGAAAGAAATAGAAGGTATCACATTTTTATTCAAAGATATTATTTAGTATAAAACATGATCAAAGATCCTGATTATCCATTAATCTATTATCCATGCATGTGTGTATACATACTCATAATTTACTTTTTATATTTCTTTTAAGTGCCCTTATTTTTAAAAAATTGATAGCACCCAATGAAGTAGCTGTAAATATAGGATAGCCTTGAAAAGATCTCAAAACAAGTGTGGGAAAGATTATATTTCACAATAGAAGAAAACTGTATGTTCCTTTTATTTAATATAAAACTTTTGCTGAAAAGCAGCTGCCTGACCATGCATATCATTCTCCATCCCCATTTGCATCTGGGTAGAACTTTTTCACTAGTTCTTGCTGATAAATAGATAGCAATCATTCTTATTATAATTTTTAATAAAATGTATTTATCTCATTTTTTCTTTCACATTTATTAAAAATCCACTATGTGCATACATCTTTGTAAATAAATTTTTTCAAATTTTTTGAGTACCTACCTAGAAGAGGGATAGCTGGATCATATGGTAACCTTTTCTTATTTTTTTTTATGTGCCTGATTATTTTCCATAGTGGACATACCAATTTACTGTCCATCCATAGTGAATGAGGGTTCTTTTTTCTCCACAACCTAACACATTTTCTTACTTGTCTTGTTACTAATAGCTATTCTAACATATGAGACAGTATCTTATTGTAGTTTTGATATATATTTTCCTAATAACTAATGAAGTTGAGCATCTTTTTATATATCTGTTGGCCATTTATATGTCTTCTTGGCAAAAATGTCTGTTCAGGTCTTCTGCTCAGCTTTAATTTGATTGTTAGGTTTTTGTTGTTGTTTAGTTGTAGATATTTATATATTTTGCATATTATGTATTTCCATTTTTTACATTTTAACCCATTATCAGTGTGGTTTTTTTGCAAATATCTCCTCCTATCCTGTTGATTGCCTTTTGTTTTGTTGACAGTTTCTTTGGCTATGCAGAAGCTTTTAGAATCAAATAGTCTCGTTCATTGATTTTGCTTTTACTTTTCTTACTTTTGGGGCCAAAATCATACAATCCTCTTTAAGACCAATATCCATAAGTTTAGTATGTTTTCTTCTATGTATTTTATTGTTTCAGGTCTTATATTTAGTTTAGGTCTTTGGTCCATATTGAGTTCATTCTTGTGCATAGGGACAAACATAAGTCTAATTTTATTCTTTTGCATAAGGCTTTCCAATTTTTCAAGCACTATTTATTGACATTATGCATGGTGGCTAATAAATGAAAACAACCTGTTTCTTAACAGATGATCAGACAATGGAAATGAGGTACATATATTATACAATGAGATACTACTAAGCCTTCAGAAAAGATGAAATACTGCCTATTTTGACAACATGGATGGACCTTAATAATATCGTGCTAAACAAAATAAGTCAGACAGAAAAAGCCAAGAACCATATGACTTCACCTGAATCATATAAAACTGAATTCAGGCCCTGGCCGGTTGGCTCAGTGGTAGAGCGTCGTCGGCCTGGCGTGCAGAAGTCCCGGGTTCGATTCCCGGCCAGGGCACACAGGAGAAGCGCCCATCTGCTTCTCCACCCCTCCCCCTCTCCTTCCTCTCTGTCTCTCTCTTCCCCTCCCGCAGCCCGGGCGCTGGGGATGGCTCCTTGGCCTCTGCCCCAGGCACTAGAGTGGCTCTGGTCCTGATAGAGCGATGCCCCGGAGGGGCAGAGCATCGCCCCCTGGTGGGCAGAGCGTCACCCCCTGGTGGGCGTGCCTGGTGGATCCTGGTGGATCACGTGCGGGAGTCTGTCTGACTGTCTCTCCCCATTTCCAGCTTCAGAAAAATACAAAAAAAAACAAAAAGCAAAACTGAATTCAACAAATTAAAAAACAAGACCACAAACAAATGAAAACTCATAGACACAGACAAGAGTATGGTGGTTACCAGATGGAAAGGGTGTTTTGTAAGGGTGGTAATAAAGGATAAAGGAAGTCACATATAAGGTGACAGAAGGAGATTTGACTCTGGGTAGTAAATATACAATGCGATACACAGATGTTGTATCATAGAATTGTATGCTTGAAACCTATAACGTCACCACTATAAATTATATTTAAAAATTTAAAAAAAAACCTACCAAGGAGGAAAATATCTGGGTCATTTTACTAGAAAATATCACATTAGTGCATTAAGTAGCATATCTGGCTTGATGAAGAGGTCTTTTTTTTTATTTTAGAATTGTAATGTGTAACAGGAAGCAAAGCTAAAAAGAAAAACAGAAGAAAAGTAGTAAATCAATAAAATCAACATGACTTGCACTAAGTACTTTAATGTTTCTATTTTTAAAGTAATATTTTGTTTTGTAAGAACAAAGTAAGTCACATCTACTCAATTGCATTTTAATTATCTATAAATTGCTTTATAAATATCTATCTTAAAATATAATCTAAGAAACCACTGTATAATAATTAGTGTATTAGAAAAATTTAGTAAGATTATAAGCAATGCTGAAATATATAATTTGTCTTATTCAATACACCCAATGCTTCATACTTATAACAGTAAATTTACTATAATATTATATTGTTATTATAATCAGTGTGAACCAACTGTAAATGTAAAACATTATATTTAATAGTATGTAATATATAATTCTTGTGATAAACTAAAATATCCTCATAGATTCTATTAATGATAATATTTTTCCTTAGGTGATGATTTTCAGTTTTGAGTTCAATGAATATCTTATATGTTAAGCAATAAGGATGAGTGGCTTTGGAAACAATATGACTGAAAAATTATGAACACAAAAGTAACATTTTTTCATTATGACTGGAAGAAAAATATACTCCAGAAACTATGCATTTATGTATAGGAGTGTTTTTCATCAAAAATTTCCAAAATTTTTATATGAAAATTATTGAAGTTTGCTGAAAAGTGGAAAAAAATATTTTTTAAGTGAGAGGAGGGGAATTAAGAGAGACTCCACATGTGCCCAGATAGGCCGCTACTCGAATGAACCCAGCTATCCTCAGCACCCGGGGCCAATGCAGGAAGGGAAGAGGGAGGGACAGAGATGTAGATGATCACTTCTCCTGTTCCAGGATTAAACTACAGACACCCACACACTGGGCTGAAGCTCTATCCACTGAGCCAACTTGCCAACACTTGAAAAGTGTTTAATAGTAGGCCTATAGCCCCCATATTACCATATACCCAATATTAACATTTTACTGCATTGCATTTGTGTTGTTATTTATCCTTCCATCTACCTGGAGTTCAATCCTTATTCTATAAATTTTAAAAATATTTACAAACATTAGTATACTTCTGCTAAATATCTTATCATGCATGTAATCAGCTAATAAACAGTATTTGTTTACAATTTTTAAAAAATAGAATCATATTATAAGTGTACAAATCTTAAGTATATCACTTTAAGCATTTTGACAATTGTAGAGGGGTGGGCATAAGTAAGTTTATGGTCACCTTGACCAGGTTGCTCAGTTGGTTATGCATTATCCCACTAGGCCAAGGATGTGGGTTCGATCTCTGGTCAGGAGACATACAACCAATGAATGCACAAATAAATGGAACAAATAAATCCTTTCTCTCCTTTCTTTCTCTCTCAGACAAATAAATAAATAAAAATTAAAAAAATTCAAAGCCCTGGCCAGTTGGTTCAGTGGTAAAGCATTGGCCTGGTGTGTGGAGGTCCCAGGTTTGATTCCCTGTCAAAACACACAGGAGAAGCACCCATCTGCTTCTCCACCCTTCCCCCTCTCCTTTCTCTCTGTCTCTCTCTTCCCCTCTTGCAGCCAAGTCTCCATTCGAGCAAGGTTGGCCCAGGCACTGAGGATGGCTCCATGGCCTCTGCCTCAGGCACTACAACAGCTCCAGTTGCAATGGAGCAACACCCCAGATGGGCAGAGCATCGCCCCCTAGTAGGCATGCTGGGTGGATCCTGGTCAGGTACATAGGGGAGTCTGTCTGTCTGCCTCCCTGCTTCTCACTTCGGAAAAATAAAAAAAATTAAAAATGGGTTTACAGTTGTAAATACATGAAAGAAAAGTTTATTCTTTTGTGTATGTATGTGTGTGTGTGTGTGTGTGTGTGTGAGAGAGAGAGAGAGAGAGAGAGAGAAAGAGAGAGAGAGAGAGAGAGTGAGAGAGTCAGGGAGAAAGAGAGACAGGAACATTGAGCTGGTCCTTTATGTGCTATGACTGGGGAATTTAACTGGTAATTTCCACTCTGGAATGTTGCTCCAAACAATGGAGCTATCTGGCCACAGCTTAATTTTTACTGATTTTTAAAGAGACAGAAAGAGGAAATGTTGGGAACCGAAAAAATAAACAGGTATTTTTGCAATCTGGACAGAGGTGCTGGGCCCAAACCCCACCTCACCTGCCTAGTTAACAAAGAGCTACACCTGATTCTCATTTGTCTCACCCATGTTCTCTGGAGGAGGAGGCTAGAAGCTAGTTTCTTATTAGTGTAAAGTAGATTTGGATAGTATGGTGGGGGTTGTCTTTGAGTTGCTTTGGAAACGTAATTGAATTGCTGATGTACCATGTTTTTCGATGAATAAAAGTGGATGCGCTTTTGGGAGCAGTTACGTTAGGCTAAAGAACAGTAGAGACTGTTTGCCGTGGCGTCCTCCTGAACCCATCTGTGTGTGTGTATATATATATGTATCTTTAAGTCCCTATCACTTATTTCAATTTTATACCTTTTCCCATTCGAAGACCCTGTAATAGACTTGTCGTGGCTGGACCACTCTGTTGTACATTTCTGGTTGTTTCCTACGTGTGCTCTGAGTGGGGATCAAACCTGCAAACTTGTTTTTGGTCGATGCTCTCAACTGACTGAACTAAGCGTCCATGGCCAAGTTTATTATTTATTCTTCTGTTACAGATTTTTTTCTATATGAACAACTGAAAAGTTACTTCTGCCCACCCCTGTACACACCTGTGCCACCCAGTTGCTTATAGGCGATACAAAACATCACTATCACACTAGAACTACTTTCATGCTTTTTGTAGTCAATATTTTTCCCACCCAACCCCATAGGCAAACACTCTCCTAATTAATTTCACCATTTTTAGGAATGCATATAAATTAAACCATACTAAATGTATTTTTTGTGTGTGTGTAGCTTTGTTCACTTAGCATGTTTTTATTAAAGATTTATATGTTATATGCTTACTGATAATTTTATTTTTATTGCTGAACAGTCTTCCATCATATAAATACATGTCACTATAGCCATTCTGTTGATGATAACTTAGAAAGTTTTTAGTTTTTACCAATTTTGCTGAAGTTTGCTATGAGTTGTTTTGACAATTCTTTTTAGATATCTGCTTTTATTTCTCTTGGGTAAACACTTCGAGAGTGCACCTGGAGGGTCATAGGATAAGGATATCTTTAGGTTTAAAAGATGCTGCCAGATATTTTTCTCAAAATGATTGTAACCTCTAGTTTTATTCTCTTATTAAGTTCTCATTTAGAACTTAGCTTTTTTACCTCATTCCCTGGTAAGGAGAGTTTTACATTAAAAGTGTCACGTGTGGCCATGGCAGGATGATGCTGGAAGTAAAGAAAGTCCTTCTAAAGGTGCATAAAGACTAAAAGTAAAAAAAAATGATACAAAGTATGTACATCTTTTCAGAAGTGTTTAGTTTAAATTCACCACAGTATATGGAATATTAGAGAATTTTGTTTAAAATAGTATAGCTAGTCATTATTCCTATCAATATAAAACAATCAAAGCATAACATTTCTTTAGTTAACAGTCACTTGTTCATCATCATTATATACTATTTTACACCAAACTTAATTTAAACATAATTAAAACTAAACATATTATACCTGATGGTGTGTGTGTGTGTGTGTGTGTGTGTGTGTGTGTGTGTGTGTATATATATATATATATATATATATATATATATATATATATATATATTAGTTTCCTAGGGCTTCCATGCCAAACTACTGGAAACTATGTAACTTTGAACAACAAAAATGTATTGTCTCAGTTCTGAAGGCTGAAAATCTGAAGTCACAGTGATGGCAGGACCTTGCTCTTTCCGAAACCTGTAAGGGAAAATTCTTCCTGACTTGGCTGCTTTCTAGTGTTTGCTGCAATCCTCAGCGTCCCTTGCCTTTCAACTTTAGCATTTCAGTCTCTGCCTCTGTTGTCTCACTGTATTCTTCCCCTATATGTATGTCTCTTACCTTCCAATAAGGACACCGATAATATTGTGTTATGGCTCACCTTAATGACCTCAACTTAACGTGATTACAACTGCAAAGACCCTATTTCCAGATAAAGTCATTTTCACTGGTGCTAGTGGTTAGAACTTTAACATACCTGTTTCGTGCTTATAATTCAACCCATAACATAAACCACATAATATTTTATTTTTCATTATGAGTAGGTATAATATGGTGACAAGATTAAAATTTTAGTCATTCACTTCTTAATAATTTTAAGATGTTTGATGGTATAGAAATGACTTGCCTATTGAAATAAATGTATGTTTTGGATTTTGTTTTAAGCTTTCTCACCTTCTAAACTGAGTAGCTTTAGAAACAATGAGATAGAAAGTAGAGTATGGAACTGACTGCTTAATTCAAGTTCTTACACAAAAACACCAAGACCAATAACAAATTGTTTCTACAAAATCAGCAAAACATTACTGACAAAAAAAGAAAAGAAAAATATCAGTTTTAAGATATGTAAACTGCATTAGGAAAGGCTATCTTCCACCAGAAACCATTTGAGATGACTAAAAACAAATTTTATTTTTAAAAATCAAATTAATACACTCAAAGATTGTGCTTATCATTTAGTGTTCTAGCAAAATCACTCACTTTCTTGCTTCAGAGTAACAGAAGTTTTGAAAGCTGCTCGGAATACAGCAGCAGGTCTTCAGAAAACATAGGTGTGTTTAGCGTCATTTCATTTTAACGTTGATGTGGGAATAAAATAGATTCCCAGGTAGGGCCACTGTCTCTACGTATCTGTGAGGGTTTTCTCCAGGTCCTCCTGTTTCCTCTGACAACCCAAAGTGGTGCACCACATAAGGTAAACTGGCATTTCTAAACTGTCCCAGTCTGAGTGAATGTGGGTGTGTGAGTGAGTGCACCCTGAGATAGCAGGGCATCCTGCCGGGGCTGGGGGGTGGGGGGGCTCTGGCTTTGCATCCTGAGTTGCCAGGACTGGCTCAGTACACCCACCACCCTGAACTGGTTAAGCAGCATTGGAAAATAATTCTTTTACTCTTTTAATCTTTCATAAATGCCTGCCTAACTCATGTTTATTTCAATATTTAATATTAGAATTATTTAATAAAGTAAAAAAAAATAATCTCAGGTATTTATTCAATCCTTTGAAAATAACTGCAAAGTAAAAAGAAACAGTAACTAGCTATGAACCTTATACATCATTATAAATTTAAGACTATATTTGTTATGCTCTCTATACAGAGGTACAGATGTAGTAATTTCCATTACAATATGCGGAAACTTGGGGTGAGAGTTCGCTAAGGTTACATAGCTGGGTGAGGTTGGAGAACCGAATGTGATTCATTTCTTAAAACTCTGGTGTTTAGCAGTTTTATTTATCTTTTAAAAATATTTTACTGTAACAGTTCTCCAGGGTTTAATCTACAAAAATTTGTTTTAAATCTCAGCTGCATAAGGGACTGATTCAAAGTAGAAAGAGATATGAGCAGTATCTTCAAATGCTTTTTTAATATTCTGATTTTATCTATTCCTATAAACATAATATAGTCAATGGTCTCATTTAAAAGTGTAATGGTTCAGAAGTGAGTGTGAGTAATTCTATTAGATTGTAAATCTTGTATTTTAATTAGAAAACTCAAAGACGGTAGCAAAGATTGTAGGCTAAACAGGCAGAATATAGATAATCAATAAATAACAACTTAGGAGATTCACCTTTAAAAAATAAGTATGGCCTGACCAGGTGGTGGCACAGTGGATAGAGCATCAGACTGGGACTCAGAGGAGTATCCAGGTTTGGAACCCAGAGGTCGCCAACTTGAGTGTGAGCTCATCTTGTTTGAGCAAGGCTCACCAGCTTGAACCCAAGGTTCCTGGCTTGATCAAAGGGTCACTCGGTATACTCTAGCCTCCCCCCCCCCATCAAGGCAATCAGTGAGCAACTAAGGTGCTTCAAGAAAGAATTGGTGTTTCTTATCTCTCTCCCTTCCTGTCTGTCTGTCACTATCTGTCCCTCTCTCTGTCTCTGTAATAAAATAATAAATAAATAAATATTAAGGTCTACCGGAAAGTTCTGTTCGTTTCTATCACAAGTTTCGACACATAAGCACATGTTTATTTGGCACATGTGTACCTCTCTATTTTTATCACTTAATGTATACATACTGACTTAGCAAACTAAAACAAAGTTGGTTCACGTTAGTCTTATGTGTGAAGCGATAGTGTACCCATGGCTACTGATAAAGTTTATTTACACCACTATATTTTGGGGACTCGTCAAAAAAATTGCAGAACTAGGCTGGGAAATTCTGTCACATCTACTATATTCCCTGGACTTAACACCCTCAGACTATCACTTGTTTTCGTCCTTACAAAATTTTTTGAAGGGCAAAAAATTCAAAAATGAAGAAGATATCAAACAAGCACTGGTTCAATTTTTCACATCAAAAGTTAAACATTTTTAAAAAATGGGATATACAAATTGCCCTCACGCTGGCAAGAAATCATTAATAATAATGGCAATTATATTATTTAATAAAGTTTATTGACAATAAGAAAAATTTGTATTTTGTTTTATTCCAAAGATGGACAGAACTTTCCAGTAGACCTTTATATGTAGTCTAAATCAAATGATAAGTTTACCTATTTTTATTTTTTTTGTACAATTTTATATTTATTTTAGAGAGTAAAGAGAAAGAGAGAGAGAAGCGGGGGTGGGGGGTGGAGCAGGAAGCATCAACTCCCATATATACCTTGACCAGGCAAGCTAGGATTTCAAACCAGTGACCTCAGCATTTCCAGGTCAACACTTTATCCACTGCGCCACCACAGGTCAGACCTATTTTCATTATTAATTAGAGTGATACAACAGAAATTTGCTCACAAAAAATGGGGATTAAAAAGTTAGGAGTTACACTGGGAGTATTAGAAAAAGATGGGGAAAAAAAGAAAGTAAAATTAGTATCAGAAAAGAGAAAAAAATATTTGTAGCTCTGCTTTATGAGCTGGTAGCAAAACCTTGCATACTCACAAATTGTGAAAGGCGAGTTAAGCCCCTCAGTTCCTTTTCACAGGGTAAAACTTGTCATTATATCTTCATATCTTGGTCTCTTACCTTTCATTCCCACAGCGTCATCCCTCAATTTCAACAGAGGTAGCAGAGGTGTGTCAACTTTTGAAATAACTGAATGGCTTTGAGTCTCAGATTTTCTGGTCTTCGTAAGGCAGAAGAAAATGAATCAGTTTAGAGAAATAAATAAAAAGCTAAACAAACAAACAAGAGACTTCAGGTGTTGACTTATTGTCAGTTTTTTACAAAATATAGATCCTTATATAGCAGAGGCAATTAAATTTTCTTGGTGTTTATTTACAACTTGACTATTTTTTTTCCATTTTCAACTGTTTATTTCATCAAATGTCAAAGCTTAGATTTATTTAAAAGATTTTTAGAAAATCTGCATATATATATATATATATATATATATATATATATATATATATATATATATATAGTTATTTCCATCACTAGAAAGTTCGAATCCATGTGTGTTTACACACTGAGAAAAAATATTGACTTTTAGATAGAGGATAGAGAGACAGAAGGAGGGGTAGAAGCGAGAAGCATCAACTCCTAGTAGTTGCTTCCCATATGTGCCTTGACAGGGCAAGCCCATGCTGGTGTTGACTTTTAACCTGTCGGTGAATAGGTAATTCTTATAAATACTATTCTTTATCAATTCTGAGATTTGATCAACCAGAAGGTATACCATAAACATTGAGAAAAAGAATAAAAACTGAACCACTTTAAAGTGGCATCTGAGTTGCCATGCAGAGGACCTGCCTTCCACTTCTTCCTCCTCAAAGCCTTGGAATGTTAAAATGGGGCACAATAACCTTTGGTCCTGGGCCTAAAGCAGCACTGTACTCAAAACAACCATTTGCAATGACAACGAGACAACAGGTATTATGACTTACAGGCTGAAAATTATGGACATTCTTTAGAATTTACATCATTATGTTAGCTTATCTGTATCTATAGAAATGTCTTCCCTTGCTTATTAATACCCATAGAAATTCCTTTATTCTATTCCTGTAATTATTCACCTTCTCTTTTTCATAAATACCCCTGTCTTTACCTAATAATTGAAACACTATTTGGTTTTTTTTTAATTAATTTTATTTATTTATTCATTTTAGAGGGGAGAGAGAGAGAGAGAGAGAGAGAAGGGGGGGAGGGGCAGGAAGCTTCAACTCCCAGATGTGCCTTGACCGGGCAAGGCCAGGGTTTTGAACCAGCAGCCTCAGCATTCCAGGTCGACGCTTTATCCACTGTGCCACCACAGGTCGGTCAGGCTGGGTTTTTTTTTTAATTGGTAATTCATTTATAGCTATTCTTTTGGATCTCAAATAAATACTTGTTGCTTCTCACTTTAGCCCTTTTTTAAGTTTTCAACCTGGATTGGACCTTTTATGTGGAAAGTTGTATCAATACACACAGCAATTTAGAATGATTTTCGATTTTAGGAATACTAAAATAAGAAAAAAATTTTGAGAAGAAAAAATATGATGCAGTATTATAGATTTTTTTTTAATTTATTAAAGGAGAAACACTTTACAGAATGGTATGGTCACAGTGGTGGGATTCAAATAATTTAACAACTGGTTTCCTGCCTTAATGACCATTTTAAGTATACAAAAACCTGATCTACTAAAAGGTAGTTTATTATTTCATGCATTTAATACTTAAATAAGAACAATGAAAGAGGTACAGAAAACTAGATTGTTATAAGAAAGAGTTTTAAAACATTAATGAAAAAATATTAGGCCCTGGCCAGTTGGCTCAGCGGTAGAGCGTCGGCCTGGCGTGCAGGAGTTCCAGGTTCGATTTCCGGCCAGGGCACACAGGAGAAGAGCCCATCTGCTTCTTCACCCTTCTCCCTCTCCATCCTCTCTGTCTCTCTCTTCCCCTCCTGCAGCCAAGGCTCCATTGGAGCAAAGTTTGCCCGGGCGCTGAGGATGGCTCCATGGCCTCTGCCTCAGGCGTTAGAATGGCTCTGATTGTGGCAGAGCAACACCCCGGATGGGCAGAGCATTGCCCCCTGGTGGGCATGCTGGGTGGATCCCGGTTGAGCGCATGCGGGAGTCTGTCTGACTGCCTCCCCATTCCAACTTCAGAAAAATACAAAAAAAAATTTAAAAAAATATTAAATAAATACCTAATAAATACCAATAAAACTGTTATTAAGATACTCCCAATGATAGCTTGTCACCCCCTGGTTGTTTGGCCCATTTTGTCTTTATATGTTTGTTTATTGAAGAAACAAACGTAAGATAATTAAAATGTAGTATTTTATCAAAGGTATAATGAATTTTATGAAATGAATAAATAAATATTTCAAGCATAGTTCTGTCAATTTTTTTTTCACTTACGGCTGGGCTGGAATGAACATTACTACAGGTGCTTAGAATACTGTTGAGCAAATGAACGTTAAAATAGAATAAGGAATGTAAATTTGTGATTTCCACATGGGGCGGTTGCCCAGGTGCCCACCTCAGAGAAAATCCTGATTACAAGTGCCATTTTAACACTGGTTCGCTGAACTCAACAAAAAATTAGGTATCAGTTCTGCAAAACTAGTGTGAACCGGCTGATCCCACAACTGCATGGTCATCCTAAAATATAGCACATCATCCTATCAATATGAAGAGATCAGATGAAACTAGCAAATACTATGTCTTTCAAAAAAAACTACATGCATGGAAATACTGGGCCATATATTTTGGTGAGAGAGCATATAAATGTAAAAGTAAAAAAAATTTGAACTGAGAAACATATCACTCGTTAACTACAATGCATACTAAAATGTTACCAATTCGTAATTAATAATAATCACAGTATGATGGAGGAAAAAATTAATTTCTACATTTTTTTTTTTGTATTTTTCTGAAGTTGGAAACGGGGAGGCAGTCAGACAGACTCCCGCATGCGCCCGACCGGGATCCACCCGGCATGCCCACCAGGGGGCGATGCTCTGCCCATCTGGGGCATTGCTCTGTTGCAACCAGAGCCATTCTAGCACCTGAGGCAGAGGCCATGGAGCCATCCTCAGCGCCCAGGCCAACTTTGCTCCAATGGAGCCTTGGCTGCGGGAGGGGAAGAGAGAGACAGAGAAGAAGGAGAGGAGAAGGGGTGGAGAAGCGGATGGGCACTTCTCCTGTGTGCCCTGGCTGGGAATCAAACCCAGGACTCCTGCACACCAGGCCAATGCTCTACCACTGAGCCACCCAGCCAGGGATTAATTTCTACATTCTAAAAAATATATATTTAAGCAAGTTGATCATGTTAACAAAAAAATCATTTATTCTACTTAGAGTGAAGGTCAACAAACGTTTTAAGGCTTGAAAATAATACCTCTAAAAAATAAATAAGATCATGATAAAAAGGATCTGTCTTTAAAAATATTTACAAGACTCCCTGAGATACAAAGTCCAGTGTAAAAGTATGTTTCCTTCAGTAATGCTTTGAGATGGTCTAAATGTCAGACTTCTCACTGTCAGTGAGCCCTTAGTTGAGGCCGAGTTAATAAGGACTTAGCAGTGCACTACTGCTTCAGAATGTGTAAAGACATGAAGACTAGAATTAGAAAGAGTTCATAGTGAACATTTTTTATATATCTGTATGGATTCTCAGAAGTGTCTGTTGAGGTCCTCTGCACATATTTTAATTAGGTAACATATTTTGTTGTTGTTGTTGAGTTGTATGAGCTCTTTATATATATATTTTGGATATTAATTTCTTGTCAGGGCTCTTATTTGCAAAAATCTCCCATTCCCTTGGTTGCTTTTGTTTTATTAAAAGTTTCTTTACTGTGCAAAAGATTTTTAGTTTGAAATAGTTCTATTCATTTTTATTTTTACTTTTTCTTTCTTTGCTTTTGGGGTCAAATTCATAAAATTCTCTCTAAGATCAACATTCATATCTTTAGTACCTATTTTTTTCTTGTATTTTATTGTTTCTTGTCTTGTACTTAGATTTTTTTTTTTTTTTTTTTTTTTGTATTTTTCTGAAGCTGGAAACGGGGAGAGACAGTCAGACAGACTCCCGCATGCGCCCGACCGGGATCCACCCGGCACGCCCACTAGGGGGCGATGCTTTGTTGCGACCAGAGCCACTCTAGCGCCTGGGGCAGAGGCCAAGGAGCCACCCCCAACCCCCCGAGCCATCTTTGCTCCAATGGAGCCTTGGCTGCAGGAGGGGAAGAGAGAGACAGAGAGGAAGGAGAGGGGGAGGGGTGGAGAAGCAGATGGGCGCTTCTCCTGTGTGCCCTGGCCGGCAATCGAACCCAGGACTTATGCACGCCAGGCCGACGCTCTACCACTGAGCCATTTGGCCAGGGTGTACTTAGATCTTTAATCCATTTTGAGTTAATTTTTGTATATGAGCACAAGTAAGCAGTCTAGTTTCACTTTTTTTGCATATGGCTTTCCAGTGTCCCCAGCACCATTTATTGAAGAGGCTTTCTTTTCTCCCTTGTATGTTTTTGGCTCCTTTGTCAAAAATGATTTGCCTACATATATATGGGTTTATTTCTGGACTCTAAATCCCCTTCATTTGTTTGTGTGCCTGTTTTTTGCTAATATAATGTTGTTTTGATTATTGTCACTGTGTAGTATAGTTTGAAGCCAGGGGAGGGAGATATTTCTGAATTTTTTTTTTTCTTCCCGGATTGCTTTTGCTATCTGGAGTCTTCTGTGGTTCCATACAAGTTTGATGATATTTTTGTTGTTGTTGTTCTATTTCATTAATAAATGTCATTGGGATTTTGATAGATATTGCTTTGTATAATATGGCCATTTTAACTATTGATTTTTTAATTCACGAACATAGAATATGTTTCTGCTTCTCTGTGTCTACTACAATTTCTTTTAATAATGCCTTGTAATTTTCAGGATATAGGTCTTTTCCATCACTTGTTAAGTTTATTTCTAGGTATTTTATCCTTCTTGTTTTAATTAAATGCAAATCAAAACTACAATAAGATACCACTTCACACCAATTAGAACAGATATTATCAACAAGACAAGAAATAACAAGTAATGGAGAGGTTGTGGAGATTAAGAAACCCATATACACAGCTGGTTGAAATGTAAATAGGTACAGCCACTATGGAAGGCAGTATGGAAGTTTCTCAAAAAATTAAGAATAGAGCCTGACCAGGTGGTAGTGCAGTGGATAGAGCATCAGACTGGGATGTGGAGGACACAGGTTTGAGACCCCGAGGTTGCCAGCTTGAGCATGGGCTCATCTGTTTTGAGCAAAGCTCACCAGCTTGGACCTAAGGTTGTTGGCTTGAGCAAGGGGTTACTTGTTCTGCTGTAGCCCCACTAATCAAGGCACATGTGAGAAAGCAATTAATGAACAACTAAGGTATCACAACGAAAAACTGATAATTGATGCTCCTCATCTCTCTCCATTCCTGTCTGTCTGTTCCTATCTATCCCCCTCTCTGACTCTCTCTCTGTCTCTGTAAAAAAAAAAAAAAAAAGAAGAAGAAGAATAGAGCTACCATATCACCCCACAATCCTTCTTCTGGGTATCTACTCCAAAATTAGAAAAGACTTATTAGTAAAGATATATGTATCCCTGTGCTTATTGCAGCAATATTCACAGTGGCCAAGACATGAAAACCAGCTAAGTGTCCTTTGATGGCTGATCGGATAAAGATGATATGGTACAAATATACAATAGAATATTACTCAGCCATTCAAAAATTTAAAATACTGACATTTGCAACAACATGGATGGATATTGAGAATCTCATATGAGAATATCATACTAAATGAGATAAGATGAAAATAAAAAACAAGTATGATATGATTTCACTCATACATGGAGTATAAAGCACAAAACAAACAAAATAAACAAACAACAACAGCAAAATGTAAATATTGACAATAGAATTGTTGTTACCAGAGGGGAAGGGAGTTAAGAGAAGGTAGAAAAAAGTAAAGGGGGTCAATATATGCTGATGGAATGAGACTTGACTTTGGGTGGTGAACACACAATGCAATATACAGATGGCATATTATAGAATTGTACACTTGAAATTTACATAATTTGATTAACCAGTGTCAACCCAATTAATTTAATAAAATTGAAAAATAATAAAAGAGTTAATGTCTCTCAATGTTCCCTCCTGCCTTCACTGGATTAGATTTGGTGTCTTTCCTCTGAGTCCTGATAACACAGGGCAAATATTTTCCTTAGAGCCTGTTTTGAATTGATTTAATTGTTCTTAGATCTCACTCTTTAGATTGTAAACATATATATATTAGAGATAAAAAAATATATTTTTTATCTCTCAGAGGGTAGTGACTGTCCAGAATATAGTAGGTGACTTAAATAAATGTTATATTGAATTATTTATAAAAGGATGCATGCTAAAGGTAAGTTTTGGGTGCTTTTGACAAAAAATATGACTTTCACTTCTGGTTAATGATCATGTTAGTTAATACTGGCATTAAAGTAAACTTAAATTATAAAAAAAATTAACAAACAGAATTATAGTACTTTTAAAGGTCAAGTATTTATATATTTGCAAGAATACTTTTAACTTTTTTATTATTAAAATCATATATATTTAAAGTAATACAAAATTTGTATCTACTAAATTTGTGTCTTTCTCACATGGGAGCAGGTAATAGCACTGTTTCATCCTGGACTAGGACAGAATTGGGGGTTTTTGCACCCTGAATAGATCCCTCTGGCTGAAATTTCCAATCTTTGCCTAGAGGGAACCCAAATAACATTTGTTTCAAGGTTTTACGGAGACCTCAATGTTATGGATGAAGACAGTAGAATCTCCCACATGACTTGATTTTATAGTGTTATGCAGTGCAACTTTATTTTAGACTCAGGACATGAAATGCAAGTGAAACTGAGTTTTCAGACATTCAGAGAGAGAGAGGGCTGTTGCTACATTGCAGGTCATACTAAATAAAACTATAAACATCAAGCTAATGCTTTTCAATGACAGAGTGTTGACAAGCTGACTCTATATAGAATTTGTAGTTGCTCAGTAGTGCTATTACTTCTTGGCTAAAACAATCACTTCAAATCTGTTCTTGTCATGAAAGAACCATGTTTGTTTTGTCTGTCTTTCTCACACCATTTTTAAAACACACTCTTTATATAGGTAAGCAAGTTTTAATCAGTTTCTGTTTAAATGATTTGAATAATTATGCTCAATTTTATTATTTTCATTTACGAGAATAATAGATGTTTTATTACGAGATGATAGAGTTTCTGAAATAAATATAGAAACTCAGGACCAGGATTTGATGGTCTGGAGCAGGCAACTAGTTTCTGCTGTAATTTACGTTTTAATAAAATAAAGTATGTTTTTCTTCTGTAATAGGTGTTCTTGATTACTTGCAACACAGTGTGAAGCTCCTTTGTAAATTCCTAACTAACAACAAAGGGAAAGAATAGAAGAAAAATGAATGCACAGGGAGTAAAATGCCATTTCACACTGGGTGCTTTGTAAATGTGAGCCAACTCACACAAATCCTTTAGGCATCAGTGGAAATGGAGTTGAGCCAGAAGAGAAGAAAACATGTCCAAATAGAGAAAGTTTACTCAGCAAATTGAAATTCAAGCCTGAAATTGAAAAGTTTCAGTTAAACCTACTGTAAAGGGCACATTTAATCCTTTCTCATTTTTTCCCTAAAATGCAAAGTTTATTAAATATTTATTTTTATTACAGATTCTTTGCATATTTCCAGTCTCTCCTTCCACTTAATCTTTTGACATAATAATTATTGTTCAGTAAATGAGTATAAAAACATAATGTTAAATATTTGAAGAATTTTATCTGTTGGCTCATAGAAGTAAAATATACTCTTTTGTGCCATTATAGTTTAATAGGAAAAATATAACTTGACATTAGTGTCTCAAAACAAATAGCTTTTATATTACTGTATAATATTTTTAATAAAACACACCTTAGGTGTAAATTGAAAATTTTTTCATTAAATCCATTGGGATGACATTGGTTAATAAGATTTTAGAGGTTTCAAATGCACAATTCTATGATATATCATCTGTATATTGCATTGTGTGCCCACCACCTAAGGTCAGATCTTCTTCCAAATTTTTTTAATTAAATATTGTGCAATTTTGTTATTTGAGTTGAATATCAAACTCATGATATAAAAATACTTTATGATCTAAAAATTAAATTTAATATAGAAGGGATTACATTTAATTAACCAATCACCCCATTAAAATTAATAAAAAATGAAAAAATTAACAGAATCAATTGAAAAAGTGGTTAATAATATATTAACTTTACAGAAGGTTCTAACGCATATATGTATATATTTTAAATAATATTTATATGTTGTAATTATAAAAACAATCTACACTTAGTGAGAATTTACAAATTACATAAAAGTGTAAGTAAAACAAATATGAAAATTGAAATTGAAGTTTATTCTCATAACGACTGTACGTACCAAGAACAGGACTAAGTATTGAGCATTTAGAGGTGAAGTACTGTATTTTCACATTGTGCCATTGAAGATACTGTATATTGACTATTAATTACCAGCATGCTGATGAACACTATTAATATTTCTTTTTAACACATTATGCTTTTTTATCATATAAAGTTTTTTTGTTTTTTTTGTGTTTGTTTTTTAGTGAGAGAGAAAGGGAGAGAGGGAGAGGGCCAAACAGGGATAGACAGAAAGGGAAAGAAGCATCAACTCTTAGTTGTGGCGCCATCATTGTTCATTGACTGCTTTCTCATACGTGCCTTGACTCACAGGCTTTAGTTGACCCAGTGACCCCGTGCTTAAGCCAGCAATCTTTATGCTCAAGCCAGTGACCTTTGGGCTCAAGCTAGTGACCCTGGGTTCATGTCTATTATCTCACGCTCAAGCTGGAGACCCTGCGCTCAAGCTGCTCAGCCTGCACTTAAGCTAGGTGACCCCACACTCACTCAAGCCGGTGACCTCAGGGTTTTGAACCTGGGTCCTCAGTGTCTCAGGCCAATGCTCTATCTGCTGCACCACCACCTGCTCAGGCAGGATTTTCTTAATTCATTAAAATTTCTCTAATACAAAATTTTTATGGCTTCATCTGATAGAGCATCATAAATTATGCTTTCTAAAACCTTTGCCATAATGTTGAGTTTTTAAAATTTTTCCAGTTTTTACTATACTAAATAATACTATGAAAAATATAGTTATGTATTCATGTATGCTTTGATTGCCTCTTATAACAGATATAAGCAGAATTCCTAAAACATGAGTTATTGTAGCATAAAATGTACTGTGTATGCATATATATCCTACTGATTCTGTTTCTCTGGAAAACCAGAAAGAAATATATTTTATATATAAATATGTAAAGGGAGATTTATTATGAGACATTGACTCCTGTGATTATGAGGGCTGAGAAGTCCCACAATCTGCCATCTGTGTGCTGGAGACCCAGGAAAGCAGTGGTGCACTTCACTCTGAATCCAAATGCCAGAGAAGCAGGGGAGTGATGAAGTGGTGTAACTCCTACTCACAGAGCTGGAGAGATTAGAGGAGATGTCCCAGTTCAATCATGAGGCAGGAAAAAATAGGGCAAGTTCTTCTTCCTCATTCTCATGTTCTCTTCAGGTCCTCAAAGGGTTGGTAGGTGCCCACCCACACTGGTGAGGGCCATCTACTTTCCAGAATCATTCATTTAAATGCTCTTTTCCTCTGGAAACATCCTCACAGACACACCCAATAATAAGAATAATAATGTTTATCTGGATAAACCCTAGCCAGTCAAACTGACATATATTAACAATCACACTTATAAACATTTTAAAGCTCCTGATGAACGATGTCAAATCGATTTTCAGAGAAGTTCCAGCAAATTTGTATGCCTTCTAATGTTATAATACAAGTGTCCATTCATGAAACACTTGTAAATATAGAATAGTACCTCATTTTATAATATTTAATAATTTAATACATAAAAAAATCTTTCCATTAGATTTTTGTTCTTTATGACTAAGTGGAATATTTTATTGTTATTAACCATTTGGATTTCCACTTTTGTAGCTTCTCTCTCACTGAAAGGAAGCAGCATCATACTGACTTCAGGTGGCATTTTGAAACCAAATCTTACCAGGCTACCCACATTCTAGAATGCATGAGAATTCCCATATTTTTCAAATACTTACAATATTTAATTCCATTAAACTTTCTGATTTTTTTTTTAATTACCGGTGAGTTGCCTTTTAAGTCACTTCTGTGAACATAGTTTTATAGCCTTTGGACATTTTTATTAGTTTCTCCCCTTCTGCTTTGTTTATTTGAAACAGCTTAATGTCCTAAATATTGTGGTTGCCAGTTTTTGTGCTGTAAATGTGTTTTTATATAATTTTGTCCTTCATTGAATATAAATTATTGTTTTGATATAGTTAAGCCCGTCTGTTTTTTTTCTTTAATTTTTTTTTTTTTTTACTCTTTTGGTCTGCAAATCATGATGATGAAAATACTGCCCTACAATCTCTTCTATTAGTTGTATTTATAGACTTATGCATGGATGTGTATCTTCTCCCTTTCTATCACTTACATCATTTACTTATATACATATGCCCTTTTTTCTTTCTTTTTACAAGGATTACTCTCCAGGACATAGTCATCACACTTGTTAAATATTCACAAGCTAATGTCATCACTCTTACATATTGATAACTCACAGCTTTTGTGAAGCATTTGAAAGCCAGGTCACCCTGTCAATTGTGAAAATATAGTAATACCTTGTCTCCTGTGGGAAGCTTTCCTATTCATTTCACCAGGGTTATATTTTCTGTCAAGTGTTTACTATAGATTTAACCTTTCTTTTTTTCATTTGAGAAAAGCCCCCCACCACCGAGGAAGTGAAAATCTACAATTAATTTTGTCATCATCAGGCTTCATTACAAGAAAATATTTTAATCTCTGACTGTTATTTTAATACAATGGTACAAAATAAAAATGGTCAAAAACATTTTTTATAATTTTAGAAATTTAGTTTTAATTACTATAATTAAAACAAAGTATCCATATCTACTAGTGAAATTCACTATGTATATTATTGCAATAAAGAATTTATTTTTCAGGGAGATGTCATATTTTTCAGGGAAGCTTAATATGGCTAGACCTTTGAAATAAAAAAGTAGAAATAAGTAGGATAAAAGTATGCATAGCAAGTACTTAAGGGATTTTAAACAAGGTTATTATAGAATCATACTGTGTTTTAAAAGGATCAGCCCCCTAGCACTGTGGTGACTTGGTTGGAAATTAGCAAGACAAACTGAGAAATTTTGAAATGATTGAATACATTTTGTGAGAAATGTTGTTGCGATGAGAGTAAGAAGTAGAAGATATCTAGGAAGTATCACTGATAGCACTTATGGTTGATGTAGTTTTGAGAAATGGGTAAGAAAGAAGGAGGAGTAATTATAGACACTCAGCTTTGTGGCTTAGGCTGCAAAGTGCTTTGAGTTCTGCACGCTAAGACAGGGAAAAGGGCAGACAGCATTCCTATAGTTAAGGTGACACACTCAGTTTCTGAATGAGTTTATCTAATTACCACCCAGATGAGATAACCACTACGCAGTTGGAAATATGAGCCCAGAATTAAGTCTAGCATAAAGCTAGAATAATGGGAAGTAAAACCACCATTGTTTCTTTGGTTTTTTAACTAGAGTTTAGAGTTCTTCCAAAAAAATTCTCTGTGATCCAACAGCTGTCTAGACCCCTGACATTATCTCATTCTATTCTTACTTTCTGTTACTAGGGCCAAACTAATCCAGTCTTTTCTTTTTTCTTAGAATATACCAAACTTTTATCTATTTTAGTGTTTTTGCCATAACTGCTCCTTCAGTTTAGATTTTCCTTCTAGACAATAATTTTTGTCTCCTTTCCTATGCATTATACTAGGTACATTTACCAACGTTTATTTACTCTCTACCACTGGTTATTGAAATGGTACCTGGACTCAATAACCACATGTTGAATGAAAAAGTCTATATCTGGATATAGGAAAAGACAAGATAACCAGGGAATGTTGAGAGATAAAGAAAGAGGACCTGTAATAGAACCATGATAACACTGTTTCTTGGTAGATAGGCAGCAAAAAAGCCTAAAAAAATTTTTTTTAAAAGCAGGAAAACAAACAAACAACAACAACAACAAAAAAGCTTATACATAGGAGAAAACCCATGAATAGGAAACTAAAAATCCAATTGGGAGAGTAGAAGTGAGGAAGTGTCAACAGTAAGTGTGTAGTCATCATGCATCAATTCATCATGACTACCCACCATGACCCACCCAGTTAGAAATTTATGATCAGGCCTGACCTGTGGTGGCGCAGTGGATAAAGTGTCAACCTGGAAATGCTGAGGTCGCCGGTTCGAAATCCTGGGCTTGCCTGGTCAGGGCACATATGGGAATTGATGCTTCCAGCTCCTCCCCCCTGACTCTCTGTCTCTCTCTGTCTCTCTCTCTCTCTCTTCTCTAAAATGAATAAATAAAAAAAATTTTTTTTTAAAAAAAGGGCAATGCTCTGCCCATCTGGGGCGTTGCTCCATTTAAAAAAGAAAAAAGAAAAAAGAAATTTATGATCAGCTTAACCTGTGACTTTACTCTCCATAGGACCTTTTTATTCATCCACAGAATGGAATGGATTTTAATAAACAGGTAAAGATTGGGAAAACAACAAATACAATAGGCCTTAAAATTGAGAATACATAAATAAAGAGGACATACAGGTGGCCAATAGACATAAGAAAAGGTGCTCAACATCACTAATAATCAGAGAAATGCAAATTAAAACCACAACAAGACATGACCTCATCCCTAACAGAATGGCTATCATTAATAAATCAACAAACAACAAATGCTGGCAGTTGGCTAGGGTGTGGAGAAAAGGGAACCCTCCTGCACTGTTGGTAAGAAGGTAGATTGGTGCAGTCACTGTGGAAAGTAATATGGAGTTTCTTCAAAATATTGAAAGTGAAACTGCCTTTTGACCCACAATTTCATTCTTCTTTTGGGAATTTATTTGAAGGAACAAGAAACACTTAGTTTAAAGGGTATATGAACCCCTATGTTTGTTGTAGCGTTATTTACAATAGCCAAGATATGGAAGCAGCCCAAGTACCCACCAGTAGATGACTGGATAAAAAAAGGCTATGATTTATTTACACAGTGCAATACTACTCAGCCATAAACAAGAAGAAAATATTACCTTTTGCAACAGCATGGATGGTCCTAGACAGTTTTATGCTAAGTGAAATAAGCCAGTCAGAGAAAGACAAATACCATATAATCTCTCTCATATATGGAATCTAATGAACAAAACTAACAAGCAAAATAGTGATGGAGTCATAGATACAGAGACAAAAGTGACAGCTATTGGAGGGGAGGTGGTATGAGTGGCCTGGGTTGAAAAGGTGAAGGGATTTATAAAAACAACAACACTCATAGACACAGACAGCAGTCTGGTGATTACCAGAGGGAAAGGGGATAGGGGAGGTAGAAGAGGGTGATATGGAGTATGAGAGGATAAATGGTAATGAAAAGACGCTTGACTTGGGGTAGTGAACACATAATACAATATACAGATTATATAGAATTGTACACCTGGAAGGTATATATATGGCCAGGAGTTGCCGTCATCATGGCCATTCACATGCAGGTTCCCATTGGATTTGGGTAGACAATAAAGAAACAGTAGAGCCAAAGAATGGTGGGCCTTTCCTTTATTCAAGCCTTGTACCAGCCAATGAGCAAACACACAGGGAAAACCACTTTCCTTTCACTCAGGGTTCACAAAGTTACTGACACATTCTCTAGTCCCACAACCAGGAGAATCTTCTTTGGTTCCTCCTAGAATCAAAGGCCTCACCAGTCCCAAAGCCTCTCACCTCTGGTTCCCCAACTGCCAACATGGCTTCTTACTCTGCAAAACTGGCTTCTCTCAATTTCCCTGCCATCTTGGCTTTTTCTCGTCCTCTTCTTTCCTCTCTTTTAAAACTTTTCTGGCATGAAAGAAACGTCTCCTCCAGCAAATATTAGCATAACAATGGCCCTTCCCAAGCAGTAAGGTAAGTAGCAATTTCACAGATCACATACCTGGCGCTGCCTACTGCCATTTTTAACAATAAAAGTGAGCAAACTCAAAAACTACAGATTTTACACACTCATTTGCCCAACACTATATAATTTTGAAACTGAAACTATCAGGCATTTGCTCTACCTGTCACCATTCAGCGAAGTAAGTAGACGCAGGGATTGAATCTTTAGAGATTCTTTATTCAGATGACCAAGTATCTGAAGAGATACTGGCTATGTAACTTAAAAAGCTATCTCTAGCTCCTATTCAGAGCCAACCTTTTTATAAGGGGAAGAAAAGGCTATTTAAGGGTTTTAAAATTTTAAAGAAAAATTAAAAAGATCATAGTCAAAGTTAATCGGATCAGAGTCAGTGGGCAGTCAGTCCAAGGAACACATAGGCTTTGCTCCCAGTTCCCTGGAGCAAAAGGTGGATCTGTCACAGTCTCCTGGGGCACAAAGGTGGATCCCTCACAGATCTTTTTAAGTCTTGTAGGCCGTTTAGGTGTCCCATTTCCTGGAACAAAGCTTTTACTTTCATTAACCATTAAGCCTATTGATTTTTAACTATAACCCCTATTACTCAAGGTAAAATTTTAACTCTTGAGTTCTCTGTATCAATTTTATTAACCAATTTAACCCCAATAAATTTAAATAAAAAAGGAAATGGCCATGAAATTTTATAATTAAAAAATCACTGGAAAGTGAACGGGCAATATCATTTGTCTGATTAACTTGAAAATCAGTTTATATAGTTCAGAAGGGGTAGAATTAACAAAGTGACTATAGTTGCTAGTTAGTCATTGTAAAAGTTTTGCCACATTGCCCAAAGGAGAAAAACAGATTGTCTGGGAGAATGTATGATAGAATAAAATAAAGTGTTTATTGCTACGTGTGTGTGTGTTTCAGAATAGTGTGGCCCTTGGTGTATCTGCAGGCAAGAAGAGTAGGTACAGTTGACAAAGCAAGTGGTGCTAGACAGAGAATAAATTTGGCAGCAAAGTTCTGGAATTAAAAAGTAATTTAAAAAAATGGATATAGGAAGAAAAAGCCATTTTAATTAGTGTGAATAACACATTTTCCCCCTATAATAAAAAAAAAAGATAGAAGATTCCAGAGGTAGCTAAGTGAGGTTTGAATTAGAGATTAAGCCAGATGAGGGGTGAAACTGGAAGCCAAAGGAGAACATCAACTCCTTTAATGATGTGACTAGCTAATAGATAAGCACAAGAGATTCCAGAAGTCTGTTACCTTTGGGCTGCAAAATATATATTTTTTAAACTCTAAAGTGCCACATGCCAAGCATGTTCCTGGAGTGTTTGTCCTGGTCTCTGTCTATTTTGGTGGAGTTAACACTACAAGAAGGAAATCTTGGTACCAGCAATTAGAGCAGAAGAAATAAAGAAGAAAAGTGAGACAGTATTGGAGGTATGGATTGCTTTCTCTTTTATGCACTAAATTACAAATATATTATATCATAAATAAAAGTGACCCAGTGGTTAAAAATTTGGCTTAGAGAATAACACTGTTTCTTGATAAAAAACAAAAGAATATAAAAATGTTACAACAGAATCCAGAATCCAGAATTTTTCAGTAGAAGAAGAGTAAGCATTCTTTAATTACCAAAGAAAGTAAAAACCTTGAGTTTCTAGAATTTCTATAATTGAAGTAAATGTTTTCCTTCCTATTACTTATTAAAAACTAAAAAGGAACATACTAAATAATAGTGATAAAGGTGAAAGGAACAAGGTTTTTTAAAAAAATATCAACTCCTATCTCATTATAACTAAATAATATTAAATTAGTAATATTAGTATTAAATTAGTAATATCTATCAATTTTCTTTTCAGCATTCTATGCTCACATACACATAAAATGAACAACCCATTGAAATTAGTGAAAATGGGAGTAATCACAATTATAACTAAGATTATCTTCATTCATAATAATTGTTTACTAGCTGTTGCACTAATATTTAGAACTTTTTCAAATATGCTCTTCTTTTTGCAGTATTTGTGTATATTTCTAGCCTGTATTCAACTAATTTTCTCAATTTTTTCCTTCAAGTTAAATTATACAACAACTTGCTTTCATTAATTGTTTAGAGGTTAGCAAAAACACTTTAAAAGCATTAGTAAATTGCTATTTGTGATCGAGAAGTCTGGAGTCTTAAGTTAAAATAACATGCAGTCATTTTTTTTTTAGCATTCTGTTTCCCCACTAATAATAGATAACTCACAGCAGCTATTTTCTTTTCTGTGTCAGGAAAACTATTCCTACCTGATTTAAGTGACACTCCAAGCTCAGTTATCAATTATACTAATTAAGGTCAAATAGAATGGAACAGCATACTTTGTGGAAAACAATCTGGTCAAGGGAAACTGTTGTTAATTTAAAGACATCATGTGTATGTATGGCAGCTTCTTCAGAAGTTATTAATGATCTAGACAGTCACCTATAACTACCGTATTCCCACATGTATAAGACACTCCCATGTATAAGACACACCTTCATTTTGAGGCCCCAAATTTGAAAACAAATGTATTACATAAAGTTATTGAACTCAAGTTTTATTCATCATAAAATTCATACAACTCCTCATCACTGTCAAAGTCCCATCCATTAGCTTGTCCTCATCTGTGTCTGATGATGAATCACTGTCTTCATATATTGCCTCGTCCTCAGTTCCACCTATGACATTTGAAATGCCACAACCACTGTATAAGATGCACTCAGTTTTTAGACCCCAAATTTTTCGAAAAAGGGTGCATCTTATACATGGGGAAATATGGGTACATCTCCAAAATTCACATTATTTTGTGTTCTAGGAATTGTGGCAAAAATTAGTCTGTAGTGAAAAATCAGTGTTTGCCAAATGGACTATCACTCCTGATGTTGCTACAAAAGCAGTAGTAGGAGTTGTTTTCTTTCCTTTCAAATAGTAGACTTTGAACATTGTTGAATGATAATGTTTTAGCAAAAACAAAGTTATCAAGAATCAACATCTTAATAATTATAGATAAAATAATAGTTATATTTATTTACCTAAAATGTATATTTGTATATCTAAAATATACTGTATGCTTTTCTTTAAAAATAATACTTTAATTTTTGGTCATAAGACAAAATTATTTTTGTGAAAAAGTATCTCTGTAGTCTGGGTTAATGTTAACTGTTGCAGCCGCAATGGCACCAGAACTCCAGAAGCTTCCGTAGCTTTTTTATTTCTAATTTAATTTAATTTTTTTACAGAGACAGAGAGAGTCAGAGAGAGGGATATATAGGGACAGACAGACAGGAACGGAGAGAGATGAGAAGCATCAATCATCAGTTTTTTGTTGTGGCACTTACGTTGTTCATTGATTGCTTTCTCATAAGCTTCCATAGTTTAATACAATTGAAGTTTTGCTGTTGGTCATCCCTTCCTGAGTGTTTTGCCTCCAAGTAATTAGCAGGCTTCTATAATCCTCTAACATCTCTGTCTTCATTTTAAAGAATGAGTAATTGTAAAGAATTAAGCAGGAGATTTTATATACAAAAAGTCGTCAAATTTTCTAAAACTAATTTAAATGGGTACTAAAATAATAGCTATGTGTCCAGGAAGAAATAGAAATGGTCTAATAAATATATAGCAGTATAATTTTTACAGTCTACCCTTCTGGTCACCAAATAGTCCTTTCACGCTACCTCCCATATTCTCAGCTTCTCCAAATGAACACCTTATAATCCTATCCAGTCTCAGCAGCTGGCTTATATTCTGGAATCTCTAGAAAATGACAGTTATCTTCATCAGATTCATGTATGAAACCATATTCATGATTCTAAAATCTGAAAAGTAAAAATTATGTTTTCTGCCTGCTAAGCCTCCAAATACATATACTAGCAGACAGATACAAAATAATATTAACAGCAAATCTTATTTGGAAAATGGGAGAGTAAGAGGCAAATAGATGTCTGGAATTTATGGTATGGCATTTTGGAATACAGCTAGGCAGATATTGTTAAGTCCCACTTGCTGAAGAAAAACAAAATCCTCAATTAGCCTTGATTATCTACCTTGGGAAAAACTTCTCTGTTAAGAAAACCAAATTCAATGAAAGTGTTTCCTTCTTATCCTCCATGGTCACATCTAAAGGGCATATTAATGAATATGTCTTTCTTGGCTATCCAGCTTACAAAACCCATCTCATGTTCATGGAAATTTGGATATCCAAAAGCCCCCAATTTTTTTTAAAAGATTGAAGAATCAAACCCTTTTTAATGGACTTGTAGTTATTTGTAAGAATAGTTATTTTTAAAACTGTATGGAATCACATAAAACACTGAATATCAACAGTGATCTTGAGAAAGAAGACCAAAGTTGAAGGAATCACGTTAGCTTGTATCAAACTATACTAAAAAGACATAGTAATGAAACCAGTATGGTACTGGAATAAAAACAGATATATAGATCAATAGAATAGGATAGAGAACCCAGAAATAAACACATATTTATATGGTCAATTAATATTGGACAAATGAGACAAAAACATACAATGGGTTAAAGATACTCTATTCAATAAATAATGTTGGAAATACATACAAAAAAATGAAATTAGACAACCTTCTTACACCATACACAAAAAATAAGCTCAAAATAAATTAAAGACAAATACTGTATTAGATTCAAAACCATTAAAGTCCTAGAAAAAAAATATAAGCAGGAAACCCTAAAACTTTTTCTAAGCAATATATATTTCTGAAATATCTTCTCAGGCAAGAGGAACAAAAGAAAAAAATAAACAAATGTGACTTCATCAAACAAAATAGTATTTGTGTAACAAAGAAAACCATCAACAAAATGAAAAAACAACACACTGAATGGTAGAACATATTTGCCAATGACACATCTACTAATGGGTCAATATCCAAAATTTATAAAGAACTTATAAAACTCAACACCAAAAAAAATCAAACTATTCAATTAAAAAATGGGCAAAGAACCTGAATAGACACTTCTCTAAAGAGGACACACAGATGATCAATAGACATATAAAAAGATGCTCAATGTCACTAATCATTAAGGAAATGCAAATTAAAACCACGATGAGATATGACCTCACACATGCCAGAGTAGCTATTATAAATAAATAAAAAACAAGTATTGGTGAGGATATGGAGAAAAGGGAACCTTCATGCATTGTTTTTGGGAATGCAGACTAGTGCGGGCACTATGGGAAGTAGTATGAACTTGCCTAAAATATTAAAAATGAAACTATCATATGACTCATAGGAATTAACTATCATTCTACTCATAGGAATATAACTGAAGAAACCCAAAACACCGGTTCAAAAGAATATATGCACCCTTATGTTCATTGCAGTGTTATGTATAATAGCCACGATCTGGAAACAGTCCAAGTGGCCATCAGTAAATGAGTGGATAAAAAAGCTGTGGTACATATATACAACAGAATGCTATTTATCTATAAAAAAAAAGAAGAAAATCTTACTTTTTGCAACAGCATGGATGGAGCTGGAAAGCATTATAATAAATGAAATAAGCCAGTCAAAAAAGATAAGTACCATATGATTTCACTCATATTGGAATCTGATGAACAAAATTAACAAGCAAAATAGAGACAACTCATAGATAGAGAGTTAGCTGACAGCTGTGGGTAGGGTGGTCAGAGGTGGTATTGAGCAAAAAAAAGAAAAAAGAAAAAGAAAAAATTTATGAACACAAACAACAATGTGTTGATTGCCATAGGGAAGGGTGGTAGGGGAAGGTAGAGGAGGTTATATGTGGGTAAATGGTGCCGGAGGGAGATTTGACTTTGGGTGGTGAACAGACAATACAGTGTATAGATAAGGTGTTGTAGAGCTGTGTAACTGAAAGCTGTATAATTTTGTTAACCAGTGTTAGCCCAATAAATATAATAAATTCAATGAAAGGAAAGAAATAATTTTGGCAAACAATTTGCTTCTCATTTCCAGATTAAAGTAATAAAAACTACCAGACTTCACCTTGGCCAGTTGGCTCAGTAGATAGAGTGTCAGATCTGCATGCAGACATCTCTGGTTTAATTTCCAGTCAGGGCACACATGAGAAGCAACCATCTGCTTCTCAACCTCTCCCTTTCTCCCCTTCTTTCTCTCTTCCCTTCTCACAATCAGTGGCTTGATTGGTTCATGTGTTGGCCCTGGGCGCTGAGGATAGCTCAGTTGATCTGAGCATTGACCACAGGCACTGAAGGTAACTCAATTGGTTTGAGCATTGGCCCCAGATGGGGGTTGCAGGATGGATCTCGGGTGGGACACATGCTGGAGTCTGTTTCTATCTCTCCTCTTCTCAATAAAACAAAACAAAACAAAAAACTCTACCAGACTTTGTTCTCAATTGTGTTTCATTTCTTTGCTATCTTGCTGTTAAGCCTCTCTCTATCTCAACTTAACACTAAGTCATCTTGAAGCTCTCAAATTTGAGTTGGCAAAATATGCTTTTTATTTTATCTGTGACACAAATCTGAGTCACTCTGTAAAGCTGAGACATCTCACTGGGTCTTGTTCAAAGTTTTCCAAATATCTCTTAATTATTTTGAACTTCTCTATTCCTTCCCAGTTCTACTTTAAACCTGGCTATTATTTTCTGAGCTTATATTTCTTATAATATTTTGCTAAAACTATCAATAAAAAAAGACATACTACTCTCTATTCTTTAAACATTTCTAGAACTACAAACTCAGTCAGCTCTTGACTGCCTTTCATGCTGCCACACAAGATAGGTTTTAAGTGTCTTTTCATTGCAATGACCAACTGATCAACCTGCTTTATTCATATTTTTACCATCTGCTACCTCACTACTAAGATAATGTCACATACTGTAATTTTTGTGATCAGCATCTCACTTCAAGGTACTTATTTTTGTATTAATCAGTATAATTAATGCTAGATGTTTCAATAATTTCAAAATCTTTGTGCTGTTCTCACTGATGCAAAGTCCAGTGTAGATGTTCAGCTTTCCTGAGAAGTCCTCATACAAAAAAAGTGATGTACAGATTCCGCATATTTGCATCTCATAACCCCACCATCTTTAAGTATGACCTATAATGACTCCTTTTATGGAGAAAAGAAAGAATGAAGAAATTGCTGCAGAGTGTTTATAAGCGGGCCTGGAAACCTACTCTTCATTTTCCAGTCCTATGTGCTCAACATGAGTGCAAAGGCAGCTATGAAAATGGGTTAGCTATTAACTGAGAAAAACAAGTGCTTTAACGGTAAATACCTCAAATAAAAAGCATAATAATGCAAAATACAACTTTAATAATCCAGTGGAAATTTTCTTATTTATTTTATTTTTCTATAACTTAACTTCCTTTGAAAAAAATTCACTTTCCACTAGGAAACTATTGTCAAACTATCATGAATAGTCAATTTGTAAAGTGTACATGTCTAATAAATATTCAGTTTATTGCAACATTTTAAAATGTGGATGCTTGTTAGAGTATAGAATATTGGCCTATTTGTGGTATTATTTTTTATATTCCAGTTCTTATTTCTAAAGTAAGTAAATGTACATGCCAATTATGAAAACATTTGCATGGAAAGCTTAATGTGGAAATAGTTCATGGCCACTTACTGCTGAAGATGGAAGTTTAGTTAGGGCATCTCTAATGTTCTTTTTACTTCCAACATTTGTTCAAATGTGACACCCTTGAATTCAAGCAAAAGTTATGCTAAACTAGCATATTACTGTGTACAAAACCTCACATCCTTTCTCCAACTCACTAAATATAATAATAAAGATTAGTTTCCTCATAATATTTTGAAAGAATAAAAAATAATGTAAGAACTAAAATTAAAGGGCATTTAAGGTAATTTTTGCTCTGATTTTTAAATAGTATACTCATTATAAAAGAAATGAGAACTAGAATAAAAAGAAAAACACCAAAATCTCCAAAGACCAAGACATGGAAACAAAGTGTGCCTCAATAGAAGATTGGATAAAGAAGATGGGGTACATCTATACAATGGAATACTACTCAGCCATAAGAAATGATAATTTATTGCCATTTATGACAATATGGATAGACCTTGAGAACATTATACTAAGTGAAATAAATCAGAAAAAGCTAAGAACTATATGATTTCATACATAGGTGAGATATAAAAATAAGACTCATGGACATAGATAAAAGTGAAGTGGTTATCAGAGGGAGGAGGAGGAGGGGAGTAAAGAAGGACAAATATACAGTCACGGAAAATGAATTGACTGAGTGATCGGCACACAACACAATCAACAGTTCAAATGCTATAGAGATGTTTACCTGAAACCTATATACACTTATTGATCAATGTCATCTTGTTAAATTAGATTTCTAAATGAAAAAAATACAAAGACCTTAGCACCTCAAAATAGATAACCTGTTTTCGACTTGTTGCTTTTGAATATATGTGATTTTCTAAATATACAGTTTTTGTTTTCTATTAAGTATTTCTACATTATTAAATAGTCTATGAATACATGATTTAATGCCAACAAAATATTCCATTATATAGATGGCATATTATTTAGTTCATCAATCTACTATTAGATATTTAGACATTTGAAATTTCTTACTGACATAAATATATCTGTAAAAATGTCTTGATACATAGTGTATATATATACATAAGTATATATACATACATAACTATATATATACATAATGTATAATATGAAGAATGTTTTTGAGGCTTTGAGCACATACTGTAAAATTTTGTCCTTCTGAAACAATGTACCAATTTATACTTCTTCCAACAATACATGTGTACTTACTCCATTACTTTTGTTTCAATAAAAATTATTATTGTTTTTTAAATATTGCCAATTTAATTGTTGAATCGTTCTTAAAATGGTTATTTGATTACCTGTGAAACTAAATATTTTTTCTAAATTTTATGTATTTTGTGTATGCGCATGTTAAAAAAGGCTTGAACATGGCTCTTTCTTTATTAAGTATATGTAGATATTTTTCCAGTTATAATGCTACACACTGGAGATACAATGGTGATCAAAACTGGCAAGATCCCTGCCCTTATAAAGCTGACAATTAACAGTGATAATTATACTGAATATACATCATAGAAGGTATACTTTCTCAATATACCTTCACATAAATGACTCTCCTACTTAATCAACAGCTGTTATTCCTACAGCAAAACCTAGCAACTTATATCATACATATGGGAGGTGGAACGCTGTGGCTAGGAGACGAGTATCCGGCAAGAATGAATATTTCTGCTACCTGCACTTGGGTTATATGCTTAATAACACTCAAGTGAGTGTAATCACAAATTTATTTGTCCAAGATTTTATGTAATGGTAATCTTATAATTTCATGAATATGTGTGAACTAAGAAAATTTAATTACAAATGTTTATGGTTTTGTTTCTATCAAACTTTAATGTTAAGAAAAACTGAAAAGTTAGTTGCTACACTTATTACTATTAAATTATGTGAAAATGATTGAAAAGATGGTGAATGTTTAGAAGGCATATGCACTCAGCATTTTCTGATTAAATTTTTCTTCCACCAAAAGTTAAAAGAAACTGGATGCTACACTACACATATTCACAGTGGATGTTTTCAGTTGGTAGAGATTGCACGGAATTCTAATCAGCAGACTGTTGCCAAAAGAACAACTCTTAGCTATAAATTGAAAAAAAACTTTTTAAAAAGTCTTCTACATTTTTATGGTTTATGTCAAAGCAAATACCTAATACATGCATAAGTTATTCTTCATGATTTTCTTTTTTAAATTGTATTTATTCATTTATTTCATTTTAATTTTTAATTTATTGTGTTGACATGATTTCAAGTGTCCCACTCAATATAATACCCTTTAACTCTGCATCATGTCCCCCATCCCCCTGCAAAGTCTTTTTCCACCCCCTTTTCACCCCTTTTGTCCCTGCTCCCCTTCCGCCACCTCCCTTTCCTTCTGGGAGTCATCGTCTGTATCTATGTTTTATGCACATATAAATTGGCCAATCCCTTCACTTTGCTTGATCCTGTCCCCTCTTTCTCCTTCCCTCTGACAGCTGTTCATTTGTTCCCTGTGACTCTGCCTCTGTGTCTATTTTGTTCCTCAATTTATTGTGTTCATTGGATTCCACATATAAGTGAGATCATATAATACATGTCTTTCTCTGCCTGGCTTATTTCACTTAGCATAATAATCTCCAGGTCTATCTATGCATTTCAAAAGTTAAAATTTACTGCCCTGGGCAGTTTGGTTCAGCAGTAGAGTATTGGCCCAGCATGTGGAAGTTCCAGGTTCGATATCCAGTCAGGGCACTCAGGAGAAGCAACCATCTGCTTCTCCACCCCTCCTCATCCCACTTCTCTCTCACTCACAGCTTTGACTCAAATGTTTTGAGCAAGTTAGTCTCAAGCACTGAGGATAGCTCCATGGCCTCACCTCAGGAGCAGAAATTGTTCAGTTGCTGAGCAACAGAACAGCAGTCCAGATGAGTACAGCACAGTCCTGTAAGGGGCTTGCTAGGTGGATCTTTTTTGAGGTCCATGTGGGACCTGTCTCTCTACCTCACTGCCTCCTTGCCTCCTCACCTCTCACTTAATAATAAAAAATAAATAGTAAGATGTTCCTTTTTCATGGCTGTGTAATATTTCATTGTGTACATGTACCACAGCTTTTGTATTTACTCATCCACTGATGAACACTTGGGTTGTTTACAGATCTTGGCTGATGTAAACAATTTTTCAATGAACATGGGAGTACATATCTTCTTTTGAATTAGTGTTTTGGGATCTTTAGGATATATTCTTAGAAGTGGGATAGCTGGGTGGGTCATAAGGCAGTTCCATTTTTAATTTTTTGAGGAAACATATGTACTATTTTCTACAGTGACTGCATAAATCTGCATTCCCACCAGCAATGTAAGAAGGTCCCCTTTTCTCCATACCCTCACCATACTTGTTGGTTGTTGATTTGTTAATGAAAGCCATTCTGACAGGAGTGAGGTGATATCTCATTGTGGTTTTAATTTGCATTTCTCTGATTATCAGTGACATTGAGCATCTTTTCATATGTTTATTGGCCATCTGTATGTCTTCTTTGGAGAAGCATGTAGTCAGGTCCTTTGCCCATTTTTTAAATTGAATTATTTACCTTTCTCTATTGAGTTTTATTAGTTCTTTATAAATTTTCATTATAAACCCCTTATCAGACATATAAGAAAATATGTTCTCCCATTGAGTGGGTTGTCTTTTTATTTTGTTAATAGTGTCTTTTGCTGTGCAAAAGCTTTTTAGTTTGATATAGTCCCATTGGTTTATTTTGTCTTTATTTCACTTGTCCACAGAGCTGTATCATCAAAAATATTGTTGAGAGATATCAGCCTACTGCCTATATTTTATTTCAAGATTTTTTATGGTTTTGTGACTTACATTTAAGTCTTTTTATCTATTTTGAGTTTGTTTTGTTTTTCTGAATGTTATAAGTTGGTGGTATAGTTTCATTTTTTCACATGTACCTGTTCAATTTTCCCAACACCATTTATTAAAGAGACTGTATGTACTCCATTGTATGCTCTTACCTCTTTTGTCAAATATTAATCGACCATAAAGGACTGGGTTTATTTCTGGGTTCTCTGTTCTATTTCATTGATCTGTATGCCTGTTCTTATGCCAGTACAAGGTTGTTCATGGTTTTTTATCTTATTCCAGTGTTTATTTTTAATCAACCAAAGTGTTTATAAAATGAGAGTTTCAATTGCAATTAAATGATAAGTTTGAAAGATAATGGAAATCTATAAAATATTTCTCCATAGAAAACATGATTTTTTCTGGTATTATTTTCAGCAATTTTTCTCAGACTAGTTTAAACTTCAGTTTTTAATAAATAGGAAGATTCTGGGCTATAAGTCAGAAATATGTAAAATCAGCATAAATTAAAGAACTGACTCTAGAGAAAGTTTGCAAGGACCAAATTAATCATTTTTTATCTTCTTAAAGTAAAGAGAAATTATATCTATGATTATATATAATTCTTATATCTGATTCAAATATATATATGATTCCAAATAAAAAACTAAACTAATGGGCATTTTTTAACTATTATTATTTAATGGTCCCTCTCTATTCTATATTTAAAAGTTGTTTTAATAAAGAACAATTTATTTTATAATTAATTACAAGTTTATTTGCCAACCCTGAATAATGTATGTGTGTGTGTATATGTTGTATTTTACTTTATTCACAAAACATCCTTTTTACCTTTTAGTCACTGCATTGTGCTTAGATGACACAAGTATATTTTTGTTTGATCCCAAGTGTTTTGAAAACCTTGTGTTTACCTTTAATTCAGGTAAACCATGTGGTTTATGCAACATGAAATATTGATTTTAGTGAATTCAATAGGCACAGAAATGAAAGTGTAAATATTTTGATGTAGCAATGCCTTAGCACAAAGTGTTGAACCTGCTTTGAATTCTGTGTAGTGATATACTGTATCTCTACAGAACTGTCAGTGTGAAGAAAAGAAGTGTTGCAACAGTTATAAACATATCATATACAGACATTTATTCAGACAAATGGAGATGTAGCTAGGTGTCATTTTAAAGCTCAATTCTTTATGCTCTTGGCAGATAGTTGAAGACAGAATACATTTGTAACTCAGAATTTCAAAAATGTAGAAACAACCAACAAACGAGATTGGCAATGATCAGTCTATCTAGATAACACAAACATGAAATATTTATAGTTCTTATTATTCTTTAATTTCACATTTAATAATTACTAATAAAAAGATAAACCAATTAAGAAGAAACTAAGCTTGTTCTAATATGAAGGGCTTTTTAAAGTCTTTTTTTTGTTGTTCTCTAATTTCCTGTCTTAATCATTTCATGTGTGTGTATGTGTGTGTGTGTGTGTGTGTGAGAGAGAGAGAGAGAGAGAGAGAGACAGAGACAGAGACAGAAAGAGAGACAAATAGGGAAATAGGGACAGGCAGGAAGGGAGAGAGATAAGAAATATTGATTCTTCGCTGTGGCACCTTAGTTGTTCATTGATTGCTTTCTCATATGTGCCTTGACCGGGGGGCTACAGCAGACCAAGTGACTCCTTGCCAGCGACCTTGGGCTCAAGCTGGTGAGCCTTGCTCAAACCCGATGAGCCCATGCTCAAGCTGGCGACCTTGGGGTTTCGAACCTGGGTCCTCTGCATCCCATTTCAATGCTTTATGCACTGTGCCACCACCTGGTCAGGCTTCTGTCTTAATCTTATAGGAAATATATTTAGTGTTCTAAAAACTGCCAAATTTATATAGTATTTAAGAGGAGAAAGGATAATTTCTAAAAAGGATAATAGGAATATGTATCTATAAATTATAGATATAATTAACAAGTATATATATAATTTTTACTTCTATCCATAAAGCTCTTTCAACCACTGTGAGATCATCCAAAGTAGGTGAGGCAACAGTATTCACAATTTGAAACACAGGCAGAACAGGACTGTAAGAAAAACAAGACATAAACCTCAAAATTGCATGTTTTCTGCTTGGAGAAACTTTCCTGATTATGGCAGAAAACAGAGAAGAAGTTTAAGTAAAGTATAGCAGCTTCACAAGGCTGAGGAAGCAGATATAAAAGTCTGCTGATGATAAAGTGGTTGGAATTGGCTGCGTAGGGTACAGAAGGAAGACGCTCCAGAGCTTGCACAATGGTCCTTTTGTGTAATTTGATGAACACTGAGCAGCACACGGTTTGGGTGATATTTTGCAAGGTATTGCCTAGAAAAAATACTGTACAGCTGGGGAGTACACCAGGTATATGACCAAGCAAATTTCATTTGAACATAATATTTGTTTTATTGAGACTCCAGAAATGACACAGAATCCAGAAAGGCCTTTGTAGAAGACTGGAGATAATCAAGGTGATATATCTATAGATAAATTGCTTGCCAACTCCCCCTATAAAAACCAAACCATAAACAAACAAACAAATAAACAAAAACAATCCTTAATATTTTAAAGGAACAAGAGAATTGGAATAATTAAAAATACAATATCTGCAATATATAATATGTAATAAATATTTACTAGCTATCTGATGAAAACTAAATTGTGATTAAAAACCAAAATAAGAAAAATCATTAGGAAAAATATGGAGATAATATCTCAGAATTAGCAGCTTCAATATCTTTGTTTACTATTATAAATGACTATGTAGTAAAAATTTAAATGCAATTAATGAATAGAAGGAAAATCTTAATAGAGGAATGGTAATTAAACAAAATACTAAATAAAAATTCCAGAACTGAAAACTACAATATATACCAAATAAAAAATAAAAATAAAAATGAAGGACTGGATGGGCTTAACAGAAGATAGGATATTGTAAAATACAGTATCAGTCATTTTGAAGATAAGAAAATGAAAATCATTAAAACTAACACACACAGGAAACAAAAAATAAATAAATAAAAGACACTTAGGGACTCAGGAATCTGTGGGACAATATCAGTCTAATATATGTGCTATTGGAATCCCAGAGGGAAAGAAAGCTTATGAGGCAAATAAATAAATAGTGGCTGAGCCTTCCTTTAATATGAGAAAAATATCAACCTATAGACTAAAGAAGCACAGCAAACCCCAAACAAGATAAAAGTCACACATAGACACAACAGAGTCAAGATGCTGAAAGCCAAATATAAAGAACATTGTAAAAAAAAAATTAAAAGAAAGAACATTGTAAAAGTGAAAGGAGACAATATACTATCTACATGAGGAACAATGATAACTGCAGTCTCATACTTTTCATAAAAAAATAATGAAAAAGCATCATTAAGGACTAAAAGAAAAAAATTGTTGAAATAAAATTCAAAATCCAGAAATAAATGTTTTGGAAAGCAAAGACAATAAAAAGATATTTTCTTATGGACAAGAGTTCAGAGAATCTATCCCCAGCAGTACTGCACTTTATGAACGTTGGAGCAGGTTTTTTAGGCTAATGGTAATAATACCAGATGGAAGGTAGAATTCATACAAAAGCAAAAATAAAAACCAGAAAAAGACCCAAAAAGGGTTGATTATGGTATATATGTCTTAAAAAATTAATATTTAATGCATCTAATTGAAAGACCTGGAAAATGTATTATTGCTGCTAAGGTTCTAGCACAGATGCAAGAAAAAAGGGTCATCACACTGTCTGATTGTGGCAGCCAACATTGAATGGGGAAGAAAATAAAAATTAAGAAAATAAAAAGAAATTTATTCCAAAGTTATAAACTAATACATTCTCAGAGAGAGAAATGTGTGTATGTGTTTGGAGTAGGGGAGAGATAAATTTTATGATAATGGTTGCATAAAGAAGTAGAAGGAAAATGAAAATATACCAATATAAGTTCCTTAAAATATATCAAAAATAGTCTTCAAAACTGACTACTGTGATAAAGAGGGGATGCATTTTGTAATTCATATAGAAACCTCTAAAAGCAGGGATGGACATAGTAAAAACACCAATAGAAAACATAAAATGAAGTAATAAAATGCACTCGACCTTAAAGGAGGAAAAAAGATAGACAAAAAAATAGTAAGATAAAGTGGACATACAACATCAATAATTGTGTTAAACACAAAAAGACTAGTCTAATCAAGAATATTGACTTAATCACATTAAAATTATTTTTGCCAAGTAAGAGAACATCCCTAGGTTCCAGAGAGTAGGACATAGATATTTTTGGATACCATTATCTAAATCAGCATTGTGCTAATTACTTTCTATTCAGTATTTTATTTCATCCTCCTAAAATCTTTATGAGCTGGGCTCTATTCAATAGAAGCACCAAGTTCAGAGAGATGAAGGAACTCTCATGGGGTTGCACAGAGAATGAGTTGAGAAACTAGGGAGTGGAAATTTCATCTAAATGCCTCCAGAACCTTTACTCTTAACCATTCTACTACATGCTCTCATTAATATTATTACATTGCCTTTAAGCTTAGATAATATGTGAAATTACATACTGACTGTTATTTTAATACTCAAATGACATGTTTACTTATTTTGAATAGAACACAAGTATCATATTAAATTAAATCAAAATGGATGAACTATTGACTATTGGTTAGCACTATTTTCCTTGGAAAACCTTATCAAGTCCTTGAAATAACTTCATTTCCCCGAGATCCAACGGGCCACATCCAAATGTCTATGAGTCCCTTACCACACGAGGCTACACTTTAGCCAGTTTTTGCTATCTGATGACCTGAGGTTTTTCTGCTAAGAGGAGTTTTTGTAATTCCATAATTCTTCACTTTTCTCACATTCTTCTTTTCACAGAGTGGTGTTAACTCAGGCAGAAATAGATTTTCAAGCCTACTCATATTCTGCCCTGGCAAGTTTGGAGGCAAACAACTGTCCCCATTGTGATTTTTCATGTTAATGTGACAGAATGACTCCTGCTAGTTTAGATATATCATATGGACAGATAATGTCTAAATATCCTTATGTAAATAGAGGTTTTGCTCACTCAATCCCTGACAACTCACTTTGAAAATATTTTGTTTTTGTAAATCTTTCCAAGAGTTCTTGCTTATGTTTGGCTGGTTTTCTATTTTGAAGAGCTCATGATTGCTAAAGGCTGACAACTAAACAAAATGGCGTGTATAAGTGAACCTTAATAAGTTGTTTGCTTCTTGAAGTATGCATCCAGGGAGGTTCATACAGCGTTCTTTTTCTATGATAAATGGCCCGGCGGCACCTCAGGCCTTTGGTAGCTGTATGGTAGACTTTGGTGGAGCTCTCTATCAGACTCTTGTTCTACTAACTTTGCCATTCCTGCTTCAGTGAAATAAAAACATCAGCCAAGTCTTTTGTAGAAAACTTTTTTAATACTGGAGTTTTTAGGTCCCTATTTTCTTTCGTGAATGCTATCATCTGCTTTAGTGTCTGAGATCTTCATTTGTTAGTTCTTGAAATCAAGAAACTTTATGATTTTATGTTCACTGATGTCCAACTGTAATTGATTACCAATAGTCCTTATGGTGCTCTGTTTGTAAGTACAATTATACATATGTAGGGGATTTGTAAATGAAGGACTTACTATCCATACCTATGTGGTCCACTCAAAATAATTTTTTTCTTTTTAAGAAATAATTTATTATATTAATATATATGTGTTTTGGAGAAAAAAAAACCATCCCTTCTTTGAACAATTAGCAAGGCTAAATAATGATCTAAGCTATTTACATAATTTATTTTTTTAAATAACTTTTAGAACCTTTTGAGATATATTACAGTTACGACTTCATTTTAAAGAATGTAAGGTGATACTGTTCAGAGAAGGTTTCAAGGACTACCTAGAATTAAGACAGTATTTTAAGAGGTTTGTTCTTAATTTCAGTGGGAGGTTCAGGATCTAGAAATGGGAGCTGGAGGGTGAACCTTTAAAAGAAGTTAGATCCAGAATGAAAGATGAGCATCTTCTCATGAGCATATTGTTTCTCTGTTTCTTCCTGTGTTTTTAATTCTCTCCTTCCTAACACTCAAATTTATGAGATTTTTAATATAAATTGTAATTTTATAATCAACTCATTCTTCCATTATTTAAAAAAATGACTTTTTGTGAGCAGTTTTAGGTTTACAACAAAATTTGGAAGATATGAATTTCCACATACCCTTTTTCCTCAAAAATACATAGACTCCCCGTTTTCAACATCACTTACCAGAATGGTACATTCTTTGCTAAGGATGATTCTACACTGACATGCCTCAATTATCCAAAGTTCATAGTTTACCTTATGGTTCACTGTTGATGTTGCACATTTATGTTTTTGGATTTGGATTCATGTATAATGATATGTATCCATCAGTATCATGCTCTATCTAGCCATCTCTCCCTACCCAGCCCACCCAATACCAAATATCAAAACCAAAAAATAAAAAATACTATAAAATTTTCTTTAAGTACTATCTTCACTGTATTTCACAATTTTTTATATATTGTGCTTTCATTCAAATCATTTTATTTTTCTTGAGATTTCTTCTTTGACCCATGTGTTATGTAGCAGTGTGTTGTTTAATCTCCATGTATCTGGAGATTTTTAGCTATCATGTTGTTGATTGGTAGCTGTGGGTTTCTATTCTATTTTATTCTATGTCAATACTCTATTCTGGTCTGAGGGCAAACACTGTATGATTTTTATTATTTTAAATTTATTGAAGTATGTTTTATGCCCCCAAATGTGATATAACTTTGTGAATGTTCCATGTGAGCTTGAGAAGAATGTATACTCAGCTACTGTTGGATGAAGTAGTCTATAGACGCCAAATATATCCAGCTGATTGATGGTGTTTTTTAGTTCAACTATGTTCTTACTGATTTTCTGCACAATGGATCCATTTCTGAGAGAGGGGTATTAAACCTCTATTATAATGGATTCATCTACTTCTTCTTGCAGTTCTTTCCTTTTTTGCCTGACATATTTTGATGCTCTGATGTTAGACACATACCATTAAAAATTGCAATATCTCCTTGGAGAATTCTCTCCTTTATCATTATGTAATGCCTTTCTTTCTCTCTGATAATTTCCTTTGCTCTGAAGTACTCTGTCTGACATTAATGTAGCTGTTCCCACTTCTTTTTAATTAGTATTAGCAAAATATATCTTTCTCTATTTATTTACTTTTAACCTATGTGTATAACTATTATTATTTTAAATAATTTTTATTTTTTAATTGCAGTTAATATATATTATATTAATTTCAGGTGTACAATGCAATGATTAGACATTTATATAACATATGAAGTAATCCCCTTATAAATCTAGTGTTCATATGATACTATATAGTTATTACAATACTATTGTATATATTTCTTAATTTGTACTTTACATCCCATGACTATTCTGTAACTACCAATTTGTATTTCTTAATTTCTTCACTTTTTTTCACCCATTTCCTCAAGCCCCCCTTTTGCAACTGTCAAAATTTTCTTGTTTTTATGAGTCAGTTTCTAGTCTGTTTTTTTGCTTTGTTTTTTTAGATTCCACATATAAGAAATTATATAGCATTTGTCTTTCTCTGACTTATTTCACCCAGTATAAAAACCTCTAGTTTCATCTATGTTGCTGCAGATCACAAGATTTCATATTTTTTCTGAGTCATATCTCATTGTATACGTGTACTACTACTTCTTTATCTATTCATCTATTGATAGATACTTAGGTTGTTTCCATACCTTGGCTATTGTAATTAAAACTGCAATGAAAATATTCATGCATATGTCTTTTCAAATTAGTGTTTTGGATTTCTTTGAATAAATACCCAGAAGTTAAATTACTGGGTCCTTCTTTGTCTCTTGTTAATGTCTTTGTTTTAAAGTGTATTTTGTCTGACATAAGTATTGCTACTCCAGCTTTTTTTTTATTTTTATGACATATTTTTCTTCTTTCTTTCTTTCTTTCTTTCTTTCTTTCTTTCTTTCTTTCTTTCTTTCTTTCTTTCTTCCTTTCTATTTGTCTTCTTCCTTCCTTTCTCTCTCTCTCTCTCTCTCTCTCTTTCTTTCTTTCCTTCACTCTCTCATCTCTATCATTTCTTTTTTTTTTCTTTTTGTGAGAAGAGGGGAGATAATGAGTCAGACTCCCACATACTCCCCTAAAGGGATCTACATGTCAACCTTGTCTGAGACTGATACTTGAGTACTGAGCTATTTTTAGAGCCTGAGACTGACACACTTGGACCAACCAAGCTATCCTCAGTGCCCGGGGGCCCCACTCAAACCAATTGATCCACTGCCTGCAGGAGAGGAAGAGAAAGAGAAGGAGAATGGTGGGGGAGAGAAGCAGAAGGTAGCTTCTCCTGTGTGCCCTGACCAGGAATCAAACCCAGGACATCCATACACCAGGCTAACACTCTATCCACTGAGCCACTGGACAGGACCCTATTTTTCCATCTTTTTACTTTCAGACTGTGTATGTTTATCTGAAGTGAGTCTCTTACAGACAACATATGTAAGTCTTTTTATTGTTACTCATTCAGCCACTATATGTCTTTTTTTTGTGTGTGTATTTTTCCAAAGTAAAAGGAGGGGGAAAGACTCCCACATGTGCCCAACCAGGATCCACCCAGCATGCCCACCACGGAGCGATGTTCAGACCCTCTGGGGTGTTACTCTGTTGCAATCAAAGCCATTCTAGCACCTGAGAAGGAGGCCATGGAGCCAACTCAGTGTCCAAGCCATTATTGTTCCAATGGAGCCTTGGCTGCAGAAGGGGAAGAGAGAGACAGAGAGAAAGAAGATGAGGAAGGGTAGAGAAGCAGATGGGCTCTTCTCCTTTGTGCCCTGGCAGATAATCGAACCCAGGACTTTCACACATTGGGTCGACATATTGCCACTGAGCCAGGCGACCAGGGCCACCACTGTATGTCTTTTGATCTTTTTATTTATTTATTTATTTTTATTTTTGTATTTTTCTGAAGCTAGAAACAGGGAGAGACAGTCAGACAGACTCCCGCATGCACCCAACCGGGATCCACCCGGCACACCCACCGGGGGCAACACTCTGTCCCTCCGGGGCATCGCTCTGCCGCAACCAGAGCCACTCTAGCGCCTGGGGCAGAGGCCAAGGAGCCATCCCCAGCGCCCGGGCCATCTTTGCTCCAATGGAGCCTTGGCTGCGGGAGGGGAAGAAAGAGACAGAGAGGAAGGAGGGGGGTGGTGGAGAAGCAAATGAGCGCTTCTCCTATGCGCCCTGGCCGGGAATCGAACCCGGGTCCCCCGCACGCCAGGCCGACACTCTACCGCTGAGCCAACCAGCCAGGGCCTGTCTTTTGATCTTTTGATTGGAGCATTTAATCCATTTGCATTTAAAGTAGTAGTAGATATATATATATGTATTTATTGCCATTATAAATATAAATTTATGAAACATATTTTTATTTAAACATTAAAATATATTTTAATTCTTTTTAAATAAAACCCTTTAACATTTCTTGTTAATATTGGTTTGGTGGTGATGCACCCCTTTAGCTTTTTTATATTGGGGAAGCTTTTTATCTGTCCTTTTTATCTGTCCTTCATAGTCTTGTTGAGTAGAATAATCTGGGTTGTAGGGATTTGCTTTTCATCACTTTAAATATTTCATGCTAATCCCTTCTGAATTGCAAAATTTCTGTTGACAATTTTATGGGAGCTCTCTTGTAGGTAACTAACTTCCTTTGCTGCTTGTAAAACTCTCTTTGTATTCAACCTTTTACATTTTAATTACTGTGTCTTGGTGTGGGCTTCTTTGGGTTCATCTTGTTTGGGATTCTCTGTGCTTCCTGAACTTGTATATTTCCTTCACTAGGTTAGGAAAATTTTCCATGACTATTTTTACTAATAAGTTTTCAATTTCTTGTTCTATTTCTTCTGGCAAGCTGATGATGTGCATGTTGGTACAATTAAAGTTGTCCCAGAGCCTCCTTATGCAATCCTCATTTTTTTTTATCCTTTTTTATTTTGCTGTGCTGATTTTGTATTTTCTGCTTTCTTATCTTACAAATGGCTGATTTCATTCTCTGCTTAATCTACTCTACTCTTGATTCCCTGTATTCTTTCTAATTTTTTAAAATTTAATTGAGTTTTTGGTGTGACACTAGTTAGCATAATTATATGGATTTCAGGTACCCAACTCTAAAACATATCAATGTATACTATATTGTGTGTTCACCCCCTCAAGTCAAATATCCATCTATTACATTTATTTTTCCTATATTCTTCATTTCAGTTGTTGTAGTCTTCATTTGACTAGTTCTTTTTATAATTTTATCTCCATTTTTTGTTTCCAATCTCTTTGTTGAAGTTCTCAATAAGTTAATCAACTCTTTCTCTAAGTTTACTGAGTATTCTTATAAAGAGTGTTTTGAACTCTTCATCTGGTAGATTGCAGGTCTCCATTTTGTTTAGTTCTTTTTCTGGAGTTTTGTTATTTTCTCTCATTTGGGACATGTTTCTTCTTCTCTTCATTTTAGCAGCCTCCTTCTGTTTGTTTCTATGTATTAGGTGCAGCTGCTACATCTTTTGGTCTTGGTATAATGTCTTTAAGCAGTAAGTGTCCGGTAGGGTCCTGTGGTGCATCCTCTCCAGGGACCCAAGCTAGGTCCTCCTTCCCTGAGACCTGTGTGCATATTTCTGTTGTAGTTAAAGATTAATTGCTGTTCGTAAGTCAATAGGAGGGATTTACTCTCAGGCAAACGAGATGTGAGGACTGAATACAATTACAATGGAAGAGCTATTGTGCAGGGGCCAATCCCCAAAAATAAGACTCATTTCAGTGGGGCTCTGATATGTGATGAGTCCATCACTTTTTATTGTGGGTGACAATTGTGTAGTTTGAAGCTGACCACTGGGTTTGCCGGCTTTAGGGCTTTCCATGAGATTCAGGCCAAGATCAGTCACCAAGGCCCTTCCGGGGGTCACCTAGCATAAACTACAGAGTAATCTGCAGTTGGCTGGCACCTGTGCTGGCTTGGAGACGACCAGAGAGGACAAGTTGCAAACCAAGGCCAGCTTCTGCTAGTGCTAGGCCAAGGGTCACTTAGAAAGAAATACAGGGCATACTGGGGCCATATGCTGCCAGTTTATGAAACTTTGAGAGGAGTTTATGAACCTTTGAGAGGTTTTAGGCAAGTCCTCTGCATGAGCCAACACAGGCTATTTGTGTGGAAAAGCCACAGGAAATGGTTCCGTTGGGCTCAAAAGTTGGGTGGGATAGGGTCTCAGGAAATCAATATGGCATGTCCAACAATGTTAGCCAGATTGATGGAGACTGAGATATGGCACTTATGTGCTAGCTTTTTGTGGGAAGGGTCATTAAAGGGACAATGGCCTCTGCCAGCAATCTTTCCAGAGAGAAACTACTGCTCCAAATCTTACTCCAAAACCAGACATTTCCATTCCTTCCCATATGTCCCTGGCACCTTTCTGCTGGAGTTCAGAGTGAGTAAATCCAAAGAAGTCCATGCCTGAGTCCTTTAAGAGGAATGTCTGTGACTCCAGTAGCCTATCATCTCACGTACCCACAGTCTTCACTGGCATTCACAGTCTGAAGTTATGGGTACTTCTTTTCCTGTCATTGTTACTTAGTGCTGGGAAACCTGGTGTTGGGCTCAGACTCCTTGCTTTTTATGTATTTATGTATGTATATATTTATGTTTTTATTTGTTTTTGAGAGAGGCAGGGAGAGAGAGACAGGAACATCGAGCTATTCCTGTATGTGCCCAGGCTGGGGAACCTCCATGCTCTGAGACAACGCTCCAACCAATCAAGTTATCTAGCCAGGGCTTAACTTTTTTGTTGTTTTTCTTTGTTTTGTTTTGTTTTTGAGAGACAGAGAGAGGAAGGGAGAGAGAAGGGAGGGAGAAGGGAAACATTTATTTGTTTTTCCACTCAGTTGTGCATTCCTTGGTTGCTTCTTGTGTGTGCTCTGGCCAGAGATTGAACCTGCAACCTTGTCGTTTTGGGATGATGCTCTTAACCAACTGAGCTAATGGGCCAGGGCCAGCCCTTGCTTTTTAGGGGGTAGACTACAGCAAAGGTGTTCCTCCTAATTTTCAACTGCTGCACATGAAAGTGAGACTAATCCTTTCCACGTCCCTGTCCCTACTTCCAGTTTCTGTGTGGTCTCTTCCTTATATCCTGAGCTATAGGATTTCTGTTCAGCCAGATTTCAGGTGGTTCTCAATGATGGTTGTTTTGTAGTTTATTTGTAATTTTGATCTTATTGTAGAAGAGTGCCAATACCACATTTTCCCTATATGTGTATTTATTTTTAAAATACATTTCTTTTAGACAACACATAACTGGGTCTTGCTTTTAAATTAACTCTAACAATTTTTGTCTTTTAATCGTTGAATTTAGACCATTGATATTCAAAATGATTACTGATAGATTGGATTAATATATACCATATTTGTCCTGTTTTGCATGTGGCGCTTATTTTCTTTTTTTCTATTTTTATTTCCTACTCTTTTTCTTGTGCTTATTTAAGTATTTTATGATTCATATTCCCTCCTTTCTTAGTGTATCATTATACATTTTTTACTCTTTTGAAACATTGCCCTTGAATTCACAAAATATGTTTACAATTCAATCAAGTCCACTTTCAAATAATATTATACCACTTCATTGACTGTGCAAGGGCTTTATAATAAGAAAAAATACTCCAAAACTTCTTTTCATTTCTCATCATAATTCATTACAGTTATATATAAGTATACATATTTTATCTGTGTATCTATCTTATATGTGCACATATAATACATATATATTATATATATAGGCTTAGAAAATGAAATACATTGTTGCTATTATTAGTTTGAGCAAACTTACTGTTATGGTATATTAAGAATGACAAGTAAATATTGTTATTTTTCTTCACTATTCCTTTTTTGATGTTTTCTGTTTTTTATGTAGATCTGAGTTTCTGAACTACATTGTTTTCCTTCTATCTGAAGAATTTTTAAACATTTTTTTTTTTGCGCCTGACTGGGCGGTGGCGCAGTGGATAGAGTGTCGGACCGGGATGCGGAAGGATCCAGGTTCGAGACCACGAGGTCACCAGCTTGAGCGCAGGCTCATCTGGTTTGAGCAAAAGCTCACAAGCTTGGACCCAAAGTTGCTGGCTTGAGCAAGGGGTTACTTGGTCAGCTGAAGGCCCGCGGTCAAGGCACATATGAGAAAGCAATCAACGAACAACTAAGCTGTCACAATGAAAAACTGATGATTGATGCTTCTCATCTCTCTTCATTCCTGTCTGTCTGTCCCTATCTATCCTTCTCTCTGACTCTCTCTCTGTCTCTGTAAAAAAAAAAAAAAGACCAAAAAAACCCCCCATTTTTTTTGCAAGGTAGGTCTACTGGCAATAAATTCCCTCAATCTGTTCGCTTTTGTAAATATCTTTATTTCTCTTTTACTTTTGAAGGATAATTTTACTGGGTACAGAATTCTAGGTGGCTGTTCTGTTTTCTCTCAGAATTTTAAATATCTAACTCTACTCTCTCTTGCTTGCATGGTTTTTAAGAAGTTAGATGTTATTCTTATCTCAGCTCCTGTATAGGTAAAGGTGGGTTTCCTCCACTACTTCCCCCCAACCCTGGGCTTCTTATAGAAAATTTTCTTTATTTTTTATTTTCTGTAGTTTGAAAATAAGGTCTAGGTGTAGTTTTATTTATTTTATTCTTTTCTTTTCTTTTATTTGCATTCAACTTGCAGATTTTTCTCTGCTTCCTGGATCTGTGGTTTGATATGTGGCATAATGTGGGGGAAATTCTCAGTTATACTTGTTTCAAATATTTATTTCTTTTTTCTCCTTCTGACATTTCCATTTTGCATGGTACAACTTATGTAGTTGCTCCACAATTTTACGGTATTCTGTTGTTTCGTTTTAAGTCTTTTTCTGTTTGCTTTTTGGAAGTTTCTATTGTGAGAGCCTCAAGTTCAGTGATTCTTTCAGTAGCCACACACAGTTTACTAATAAACATCAAAAACAGTCTGCATTTATGTTACAGTGTTTTTAAAATTCTCTTTATTTCTTTCTTAGAATTTCCAAGTCTGCTTACATTGCTAATTATTCTCCTCTCCTCTCTACTCATCTATTAAAGCTTTTAGCATATTAATCATAGTTGTTTTAAATTTCTGTTCCGATCATTCAAACACCTCTGCTATATCTGAGTCTAGTTTTGATGCTAACTCTGCCTTTTTAAACGCTTAGTATGTCTTGTAATTTTCATCATGTAGCCATACATGATGCACTAGGTAAAATGAGATTCTATAAATAATCCATTAATATTGTGGTTGTAAGATGTGTGGGCAGGGAACCAATCTACAGAGGTATGATTAGGTTTCAGACTTTTAGTGAGCCTGTACCTCTTGTCTGTAAGCTTCACACATGTTCTCATTTCTCCCATTGCCTTACGTGGAAAAACATGGCTAAATGTTGGTTATTTCCCTTCTGCCAGTTCAGTTAGTTTCTGATAAAATTACCACAAGTTAGGTTCTGGTAACTACCTTCTTCAGAGGACAAAACACATTATGAGCAGAACTCACTGACACATTTTAAGTGGTTTCTTTACCCTCCCCCTTGCCAGAAGCACACGCAGATCCCCCCCCCCCCATATTCATTGTGATAACCTGGTAGAACTCCAGGAGGTAAAATTCACAAAAGTATGCCCCTCTCCCTAGTAAATTGGGAGTCTTTATCGCTCAGACTTGTTAGTGCTGAGCTTCCAGCAATTCCTTAATTACAGTCCAGGCTTTCCTACCTCAGGGCTGATTTCTAGGACAGTTCAGTTTGTAGATTTCCAGTCTGTTAAATTGCAGTTCTCTGTGCCTGCTTATCAGTCTCCAGTTCCTCAGGGTTGGGCGTGGAAGGCAACAGTTTGCCCTGCAACATTTTTTCTGATGTATTCCTAAGACTTGATAATTTTTTAGTTTATTTGATTGTACACTTGTTAGGATGGAGTGGCTACTTCTAAGTTTGTACTGAAAACCAAAAGTTTTCATCAGCTATTTTTTAAAAACCTGAATTCTTATTTTTGCCTTTAGTATCTCCTACAATTCCAATATAGTTAATACCACATTTAAAACTTAAATAAGTACTCAAGTTTTTATTATTTACTGGTATAGGAGAATTAGTAAGAAGAGTAATAGCGGTGAATTTCCTCCATTTTATTAACTTCTAGTTTTCTGTGCCTCAATCAGTATCCCATTTGTTATTGACTTTTTTTTTTTTAGTTTTCTACTACCTTTCTTTAACTTAACTGTTCCCAGAAAAACAGACCCACCATCAATATATTCAAACACCTCAAATAATCTTTCAAATTTTTTTATAATTTTCATTAAAATATCCTTTCTGGAGAATACTGTTTTCTGTTCTAATTTGTACATGGTAACATGATTATTGACTGGACCTGCTACGCACTGTCATCCTAAGATTCCCTTTCATCATCAACTGGAAAATTCTCGTGGCCTCTTTCCAGTGTTAGATCACCTATTTCCTGAACTCCCATTTTCCTCTTCTTGCTTTACCCACTGTTCTGATAGAGCACATCCTGCAGCAGCTTCCTAGGAAATGTCATGGAAGGTGACATCTTTATGAGTTGCCATGTCTAACAATTTCCAGACTTATTAATTCAGACGTAATTGGTAATGTAGATGGGTATACATTTTTTTAAAGGCTTGAACAAATATATCACAAAGTGCTTTGCTTATTTATTTTCTTCTTTTCCAAGTGAGAGGAAGAGGAGAGGTAGAGAGACAGATTCCTACATGCACCCTGACTGAGATCTACCTAGCAAACCCCATCTGGGCAGATGTTCGCTACCAAGCTATTTTTAGCACCTGAAGTCTAAGCTCCATGAAGCCATCCTCAGTGCCTGGGGTGATGTGCTTGAACTGATAGAGCCATGGCTGTAGAAGAGAAAGAGAGAAAGAGAGAGAGAGAAAAAGAAGGGGGAGGGGTGGAGAAGTAGATGGTTGCTTCTCCTGTGTGCCCTGACCAGGAACTGAACCAGCGACATCCATATGCCAGGCCAACACTTTACCACTGAACCAATTGGCCAGGGCAGGGTATACATTTATTTTGTTAAAAATGAAATTAGAAGTATTCACTGTAGCCTTACCTTTTTTCTCAGTTTTGCTGTTTAGAAGTCTGGTAGTGGTCTGATGCCTAATTTTTTTATGCATCTGAATTTTTTCTCACTTCAGATGGTCAGGGTCTTCTCTATATCCCCAGTTATTTTAAATTTCATAAGGATGGGCCCTGGCAAGTTGGTTCAGCAGTAGAGTATAGGCCGGTGTGTGGAAGTCCTGAGTTCAATTTCCAGTCAGGGCCCACAAGAGAAGCAATCATCTGTTTCTCTACCTTTCCCCTTCCCTCTCTCTCTCCTTTTCCTCTCCCATAGTCATGGCTCAATTTGAGCAGGTTGGCCCCTAGGGCTGAGGATGGCTCCATTCCCTTGCCTCAGGCACTATAATGGCCCAGTTGCCAAACAACGGAGCAGCAGCCCCAGATGGGCAGAGCATAGCCCTATAAGGGACTTGTGGGTGGATCCTTGTAAGAGCACATGTGGGAGTCTGCCTCTGCCTCCCCTTCTCTCACTTAATAATAATAATAATACATTTTATAAGGATGTATTTTAATATGGATCTTTTTCATTTATTTTTCTGGGGTCCCGTAGGGCCTTTTTAACTTGTAAATATGTGTCCATCCAGGATATTCATTCAATTAATTACATATGTCAGAAAAATGACTCTGTCTCCATTTTGGGAAAATTATTGAGAAGGTGCCTTGGGTCACAAAGGACTTTTTGGTCAATGCCATGATTTTAATTTTAAGGTCCTTAGGTATAACTTGTGTAAGGTAAAATATGAGGCATTTTTTTCCTGACTTTATAAGAAAGACTAAACAGAAGATAAGATAAAATTTTGATTAGAATAATTTGGCCATTAATAAAAAACATAGCTCTGTATCAAGGACAATATAGGGGAATGAGTAAGTTAATTGAGCATGAAATGGTCACAGCAGGCCAGATGCCGCCTGACCAAAAGAAGTATGAATTCTAGGGCTACTTCTGTCCTCTATAGTATGGGCCATGATCATGATCCACAGAGCAGCACCATTAGTTGTCTCATTCTGAGATTTAGAAGCCTGACCACAAGTAGACTGTGCACTCCAGTGAGGTAGGTCTACAGTAAAAAACAATGTGAAATATTTTTACAGGAAACATTTCTTGCAGAAAAAAAACAAACAAACTTATCTCCCATATTTTCACACTATCCATTTAGTTATTCTTTTTTGTTTGTTTGTTTTTATGATTTAACCTGGAAAGAGCTAGTTTGTTTTCCAGGTTTACAATTTCAAACTTAAATTGACAGAAATAATAGATAAATATGCCAGTTCTATAATAAAGGCTTAAGTCACACCTACTTGTCATTTATCTTGACAAAGCATGATGTTTCTATAGGGGTTTTACTTTGGTGAATTTGTGGATTAAATTGAATAATGAGCCCCTGAACAATGATCAACAAAGATCTGGTCAAACGTGGTTAATTCACATTGCCTCTCTACAGTGTCACAAACAATGGCTGTAATATAACCATTAAAAAAAAAATGGCTAGAAAGAGAATCAAGCATTTACTGTTGAGCTGATCATTGCTGTAGGTGTACACTATTGCTGAGTTATTTTAGGTAGAGTGCAGTAAAGGATACATTTAATAACATCAGATAATAGCAACAATAGTGAAAATGTACACGAATATGAAAGAGGTTATTCAACAGAGTGTGACAAAAAAAATTTAAAGAAAATTATCCTAGTCCTACACTGATGAAGACAAGGAAGCCTTGGGAAGAGGCTAAATTATTTCATATTTATATGAGTAATTGAAAAACAACAAGCTGCTGATGGATCATGATGAAGCAAAGATAAGGCAGTTGGTGTTAAAGTGTATATCTGTAAGTAGTGTTATACAAATTGTCAAACAATTATATTTTTGTTTTAATTTTATTTGCTTACTGATTTGAGAAAGAGAGAGAGAGAGAAACTTTGATTTGTTGCTCCACTTATTATGCACTCATTGGTTGATTCTTGTATGTCCCTTGATGGGGATTAAACCCACAATCTTGTCATATGGGGACTATGTTCTCTGGCCAGGGCATAACAAACAATTATTTAAAATATTTTGTTATACTTATATAATTATAACATAGAGAAAAAAATACATGCACATCATTATAGAAACATAACATACAATTGTAGTTTCTCTTGTATCTTCAGTAGAGAAACTATAATCTCACTTTATTGCAGATGATGCTTAATTATTAATTCTGAAGACATGAGTTCTGCTATTTATTTGAGCATCTACATTAAAATAATGCATATCTTAGGCACAAAGTTTATTTTATATATATATGTAATGCTATGAATTAATAGAGATCTATACAAAATTAGTCTATTATTTCTGTATCAGGATTGTTTTTTATAGGATATATACTGCTCACAAACCTTAGGGAATATTTCAAAATGAATATGTAGTGATAAAATATCCCTTAATTTTTGTGAACAGTATATTTCCACCGATATACAACTACTGAGAGACCTTTCTATTACATACAACTACCATCCATTTAAGTAGCATTCTCTGAGTCAGTAGGACTGCATGCATTCTGGATCTTTGAAAAAGAGAGGATTGATACAGGTAGGGCCTTAGGGTGAGGTTCAGTATTGTCTTGTGGCAAGAGAGGGAATCACTCCTGCTACGTGGTGTGCAGGAGGAATCTTGTCTCTCCAGGGCCTCATCTGTAGGCAATGGTGGGGACTCAGCTGATTCTCACCAGTTTGGCGGACTGATATCTAATTTTCTGTAGAGTTCCGGGAACTGGTTGATAAAATGGCACTTGTAATCAAGGTTCTCTCTAAAGTGGGCACCTGGGCAGCCGCCCAATGTGGAAATCAGAAATTTACATTCCTTACACTTTTTTAATGTTCATCTGCGCAACAGCATATTCTAAGCACCCATAGTAATGTTCATTCTATCCATAGGTGAAAAGAATTTCAAGTGAGGATGCCAATCAAGAAGCAATATGGAAATACCTTAAATAACAGTTCTATTTTCTTTTTTTTTTTTTTTTTGGTCAGGTATTAGTTAATATTTTTTTCATTACTATTTTAAAACTCTTTCTTATAACAACCTGGTTTTATGCACTTATTTTACTGTTCTTATTTAAGTTTTAAATGTATGAAATAGTAAACTACTTTTCAGCATATCATTTATTTTTTTAATACTTAATATGGTCATGAGGGCAGAGAGCTGCTTGTTAAATTATTTGAATTCCGCTGCTGTCTGTAGGTAGTGTCTTAGCAGATCAAAATGCTCTAACACATGTTGCTGGGCAGAGTCTGACTACTGAATCGACTCCTCTTCACATGGTTTCCTGCCTATACCTCTGTGATTTCCTCGGCCTCCTCTAATCATGCTCCACCACAGTCTCATTCTTTCATTTACCAGGCAGGTGGTGTTTATCTCTTTACATTGGCGATGCAAAGTAATCTGGATTTTTTTGTTGTTGTTCATTTTCCAAACTAGTGTTTGAGATACAAGTGTCCTGCTTTCTTGACAGACTTCACTTTAGCTTTTAGAACACTTTTTACTTATTTCAGTGAAATCTGATGATGATATTAAAACCTTTATCTCATACACCCAAAGGTTTTGTAAGCCTGGCTACACAATCATTTAGGGAGGAACATACACCAGGGTCACCCACTCTAAATATTCAGAGATTTTTATGCAAGTAGTTTAATTGGGGCCTTAGTTTGTTTGAGCTGCTATAACAAAAATACCATAACCTGTGTAGCTTATAAACTGCAAGAGAAATTTATTTCTTATAGTTTTGGAGTTTAAGGAGTTCATGATTAAGACACCAGGTAATTTACCATTTGTTGAAAGCAAACTTCCTGATTCATACACTATTTTTTGGTTGCAACCTCACATAGTGGAAGAGGCAAAGTAGCTCTCTGGGTCTCTCTCATTACAAGTACACTAACACTAATCTCAAAGGTCCTGCCTCCTAATATCATCAAATTGGTTATTAAATTTTAGCATATAAATTGAAGGGGATAAAAACTCAGTCAATACCAGGATCCTATATCCTAACAGTTCCCAGTTGAAATTAAAATAAGCAGCTATAGTTGAAAAATATTGGATTATAGTATAAATATAAGAGCCCTTTTGAAAGTCTTAACATTGACCTCTCTTGGAGACTTGTTATAAAAAAAAACAGAAAATAAATTTAGATAATCAATGTAAAATGTTCAGCATAGTGTTTAGCACAAAGTAAACAGACAGGTCATGGTGATAATGATTTTTTTTATAATTATAATAATCCTATTCTCTTTGTGGTAACAGATTTGTCTGTATGGTTTGAAGAGTCTTATGTTACAAAGTTATAGCATGGTAATATACTATACAATGATTAGTCATATGTTTCTCATTATCTTTCATATGTAAATATTATATGTATGAAGCAGTGTTTTGAGCATAGTGGGTTTTACAAGAATGACACCTATCTCTTGTCAAATATAGGGTGGTGGGTTCAAATGTTCCTCACCAAATCTAAATTCAGTTCTAAATTTCTATGAGATTAATGCTGTTCTGTATTTGTCAAGATAGGAATTAGTAGACCTTGATTTAATATAATTTATGTTAACATAAGGTAAGGAAATTGAGGTGAAAGAAGATAAGTCACAAGTGAAGGAAAAGTTTATAGCAGAGACAAATAAAAGTATATGTACAGGAAAGCAAATTAAGAATCCTTAATCAAGAGGTAATTTAAAAGCAGAATATACAGTTTTTCAGAGAACATGGTAAAAAATTATTTGTGAATTGAACTTTAGATTTCTTTTGAAAATTAACCATGATGTTCAAAAGGAACCTAGTAAAATGTATTAGAATTTGTTAAATCAAGATATCGTTCATGATAAGCTAATATTTTTATTTATAGTTTGCATTTAAAGACAGTATACTGAATCACTAAAATGGCATGAGCTTTCTACCTTCATGTCTGGGAATTCATATTTCTTTAACATACAAAAAAGGATACTGGCCCTGGCCGGTTGGCTCAGTGGTAGAGCGTAGGCCTGGCGTGCAGGAGTCCTGGGTTCGATTCCCAGCCAAGGCACACAGGAGAAGTGCCCATCTGCTTCTCCACCCCTCCCCCTCTCCTTCCTCTCTGTCTCTCTCTTCCCCTCCCACAGGTAAGGCTCCACTGGAGCAGAGTTTGCCCGGGCGCTGAGGATGGCTCTGTGGCCTCTGCCTCAGGCGTTAGAATGGTTCTGATTGCGGCAGAGCGACAACCCAGATGGGCAGAGCATTGCCCCCTGGTGGGCATGCCGGATGGATCCCGGTCAGGCGCATGTGGGAGTCTGTCTGACTGCCTCCCCGTTTCCAGCTTCAGAAAAATACAAAAAAAAAAAAAAAAGGATACTTTTATTTACCATTGTAATAATAAAAGTACCATTGTAATACCATTAGTCATTTTATTCTTTCTCTACAGTAAAATTTACTGACACATAAACATAGTTAAACATCTTAGGGATATTTATTCTCAGAAAAGAAAGATGATATGGCCTAATAATTCAACGTATTTTAAAATTTTTATCTACCCAAAAAACAGAAATAAAAATAATATACCAAAGCTGCCACACAAAAGATTTAAGGTAGACATAAAGAAAAAAGAAATGACAGTGAATACGAAGTATAAAAAAGGAACACAAACAAGGTCAATAAATAGATCTTATCAGATTTGGTTATGCCTAGAATTTAGCAGATGGAAAATATAATTCTCAGGTGTCTTTTAATGTACCAGTGCATTATCATTGATTCAGTCAGTTATTTTGAACACTTTACATTTTTTTAAAAAGCTATATAAACATCTTTATGAAACAAAATCTTTTCTCATAAATAAATCAACCTCTAAAATAAGTCAAGGATGAAGCATTTGAGCATTGTGTTAGCAGTCTTGAAGTCACACATGTTAAGATGATTTAAATAATTTCTGCTTTTCAACAGCATTTATTAAATATCCTTAACCTCTTACTCTTCTTAAACTGATAATTTACATAAAATGAGTATTCACAGACAAGTTCTTTATACACTTTGCATATTATATCTCTTTAGATAATAATAAAAGGATAAAACAGTGTATGAAGAGTGTCGGTGATCACATAAACAGAGCTGCCATCTTGTGGATAACTCAACAATGGACCAGATATTGATGCTGCAAGTTATAACAAAATGCTATATTATAATATTTCTAACTCCAGATTAAATAATAATGTTCACAAGAGTTTAAAATCTGTTTAAATTACTAAGTCCTGCCTTTTAAATTGAACATGAAAGTCATGTTCAATTCTCCTGAAGTTAATATTAACCAGATACTGTAACCTAACTTCTTAATGTGTAAGTTGGGAACCATTGGGAGCTGATTTCTCTAGTTTATTTAGCTCTAATGCTGATTTGTTTTGATAATAAAAATAATTAACAACAAAATTGGTGTAATAGAAATAATTGTGAAACAATTCACTATGCAATCATTTCAACTCCTGGGAAAGAAATAGTATGTAAGTATAGTAATAAATTTCATACGTACTTGGATTGAACTACAAAACATTTTTTACTTGAGCTTTAAAAATATTTGTATAGATTCTATGTTATTCATATTAAAAAGCATACATTAATGTAAATTTACTTAGAATAAAGCCTAGATTCATTCCTGTATTTTTTTTCCTGTTACATTAAGCTTCTTTGTGGCTGTTACAGGTAAAATATTGGTTTGTTCTCTGGAACTCACAAGTGTTTGCTGGTCATGTTAGTCAAAGAAATCTAAAAATATAATAAGATATTATTAATAAACATTTTCTCTTTCAACAAAATTAGAAGTATTTTAAAAGTCTTGCAAAAATGTATGTTACCTTCTACATGGATATCATAATAATATATTAAAAATCATGCTATTCTTTCATTTCTCTTGCAATCCTTTAATGTCTTAACCTTTTCCGTTTAGGATTTTTTTTTTACATTATATATCAAGTTGGATTTTTTACTAATACAATTTTATGACAGCGGTAAGAATTTTTATTTCGTATCATCAGTGTTACATTACACATTCTCTTCCTTATTTTTGGCTCTAACCCAGATGCATGTGCCGACTGATGTTGAAATGCCATTAGATTTTTCAAAAAGACAAACTGTTAGTAAAGCACTGAAAGCCCTGACCTTTCATCTCTTTGCTCTTTTTAAAGAAAATCTACCAGAGGATTGCTGAAAACTTTCTAACTTTCACTCATCATTAATTTCAAATGATTACTGCCCACTACATGGGAATATAAATTTTTTTTGCTATGTATAAAGTATTAGACTAATTACATTGTTTCTCTATACATTATATGCTGTATTTATCTGAAACTTTCTTGAGAATATAGATGTAATTATTTAAAACTGAAATATAAATTCTATAAATGTAAATCATATAAATTCTCTCCTAATGAATTATAATAAAATTTAAAACTGACTTATGTATAGGGTAAAGATTTATTTATTATCTTAAGTCCATACTAATTTAAAATATTTCTGTTATAGTTTCCTTCTCTCCTATTCATTCTCTGGAAATTTAATTATATTCTATTAATTTTCTATATTGTATACAATTCAACATTTGCTTTTATATTTTGTAAGTGAACTCCCTTAACACTTTATTGATGCATAGATTATTGTTGATCTTTTGTAATATTAAAGCATTAAAATCAATATTCTTAAAAAATATTTTTTACATACTTTAATAACAGAAAACTAGGGTCCTTTACCAAGGTACTAACTAATTAATGAATCACATGAAGGATGTGAATATTTTATATACACGGGGCACTAAAAATGTTCTTATTTTCCAGTCTTTATCATGTTGTATGTCTACGTGACATGGTAGCACTCAAACAAATACAGAACAAAATAACAAAAGTTACAATCTATGTTTATTAAAATCATCAGAATGTACATTTGTCTTAAGAATTAACTGAATAAGCCCTGGCCAGTTGGCTCAGTGGTAGAGCGTCGGCCTGGTGTGCAGAAGTCCCGGGTTCGATTCCTGGCCAGGGCACACAGGAGAAGTGCCCATCTGCTTCTCCACCTCTCCCCCTCTCCTTCCTCTCTGTCTCTCTATTCCCTTCCCGCAGCCGAAGCTCCACTGGAGTAAAGATGGCCTGGGCGCTGGGGATGGCTCCTCGGCCTCTGCCCCAGGTGCTAGAGTGGCTCTGGTCGCAACAGAGCGACGCCCCAGAGGGGCAGAGCATCGCCCCCTGGTGGGCAGAGCGTCGCCCCCTGGTGGGCATGCCGGGTGGATCCCGGGCGGGCGCATGCGGGAGTCTGTCTGACTGTCTCTCCCCGTTTCCAGCTTCAGAAAAATACAGGAAAAAAAAAAAGAATTAACTGAATAAGCCTGACCAGGTGGTAGTGCAGTGGATAGAGCAACAGACTGGGACATGGAGGACCCAGGTTCGAAACCCCGAGGTCTCCAGCTTGAGCGTGGGCTCATCTGTTTTGAGCAAGGCTCACCAACTTGAGTGCCAGGTCTCTGGTTTGACTGTCAGGTCACTGGTTTGAGCCCAAAGGTTGCTTGGCTTAAAGCCCAAGGCTGCTGACTTGAGCCCAAGGTTGCTGGCTTGAGCAAGGGATCTCTGGCTCTGCTGTAGCCCCCCAGTCAAGGCACATATAAGAAAGCAATCAATGAACAACTAAGATGCCGCCACAAAGAATTGATGCTTCTCATCTCTCCCCTTTCTGTCTGTCTCTATCTGTCCTTTTCTCTGTCTCTCTCTGTCTCTGTCACAAAAAAATATAAAATTATCTGAATGATATACATATCATCAGCATGCTTTCTACATGCAATAGATATAATCTAATTTTGCTACTTATCTTTCTCTGCATTAAATTTTTATATAATGTATGACATGAGGAGAATATTTTATTTTATAAGTAATTTTCTGATGACATATTTTCTTAGCAATTACAATATCTTAGCTTTGTCATTTGTCCAGCAGACATACCGTTGATATTCTTGTTGTCCAAATCAATCTTTTCTGATCTGTAATTCAATTTTATGTCATTTTGCATGGCAATGGATCTTTCTTTTACACACATTTCCATCTAAACCGCCATGTTTTTAGACAGAAATAAATGAACAGTGTCTTTCACATTGGCCCCAAATATATTTTGACAAAGACTCTTTTTGAATCTAGATTGTTGCACTTGACTCATATGATTAAATTACAAATAATACAGGGTGGGGCAACAACTTCAGAAAAAGATCGCTAAGTCAGTCAATTTTATAAATCAAATTAATTTGCAACATTATTTTTTATTGAAATTTGAACAGTTTAAGATAATATTTCTTCCTTCATTATTTTGAAAGCACTGGATTGATTCTGCCTTTGAAATTGCGCAAATGCTTTTAAAATAAATGCACTTGATCTTTTGGATAATAATAATATTAACCATCTTATATTTATGTACTACTTTCTAATTTTACATATTTTATACATTGCTTCATTTTATTTAATCCTATGTCACCTTTTTTTCCTGTAGATAGCATTATCATTATGATCCTATAAATGAAAGTTATTAATTTCCCAAAATTCTTACAGATAATAGGTGATACAGTAAGAATTGGAGGCTGGATGTTTTGAACTTGAATCTAAAAATCTTGCCCTAGATCACACACTAACTTGCTAGTAAGAGTAATAAAATAATCCCATCTATGTTCACGAAAGCCAGATCTTGAAAGGAAATTTTGAACATACGGTCTATGAAAAAATCTTTTCGTATGTTTTCAACTTTTAAAACTCTCACTGAGTAGTGCAATAAAAATAATTTTCTATCATTGGAAATGTAGAGGAATTATAACCACTATTTACCCTGATTCCATTATTCAAAAGGACATGAACAAACATATGAGAATACAAGGGCACTGTTGGTGACCTCCTTTCTTTAAAGGTGGAGATGAATGAAACAAATTTCTCTCACTCTCCAGGTGGCTGTACTGTTTGCATGCTGAGTTGCACAGCTTTGAAAGGGTTTGCCCTGGGATATGACTGGGCTGGATTTAGAAGGAGCTGGTCATTGATTGCTAATTTTTGCATCTCACAGTTATGCCACTGACAGCTCCTTTTGGTGGGGAAAAACTTGGATGTATTTCAAGGTGATTGTAGTCTTGTCCCTGTGGCAGCAAGCTGCTGCAACCAGTTCAGTCCATTACCCTCCTTTCCCACTGGATTTACTCCTGGGGAGAAGTCTGGGGCTTTTGCAGAATAGAGGGTAAGGGATGGATAATTATTCCCCATTTGTGCTCAAAGAAAACAGAAGTATATTACAAAATAGGCTTCAGTTACTGAAATGGGTTTGTCTATGGTTGCACTGACTTATAAATTACTCTTTGACAAAAAGTTTGTTATTATTTTAGTGATTTTTATGCTTTGAATATCTCATACTTTAAGCTTTATGACACAAAACTTGGCAATCCTATTTAACATTCAGAGAGTAAAATGCAATTTTACTTTTTTAATTTGTACTAGAAGATTTTAAAATACAGATGGCTGCTCTTACCAAAGTGGTTAAAAACTCCAGTGTACCATTGTCTACATTATAATTTTCCTCAACTTGACTTTCTTAATCCCATAGGCTAGTTCTGTAAAATCAATGCAAAGTAATTAGAAAATTTAACATTCTGGATGTTGTAATTAATCTTTTCCTTTAATATCCTTCTGTGGAATACCTTTTATACGTACTGTTATTTAATAAGCAAAATTCCGACAGACCCAAATAATTAGTTATGTAAATTTCTCTTAGCATATTTGGGAGCAGTATTTTCAGTTTGCTTTCCTCCAGTAGCTCAATATCACTTTCACTCCCTTTTCAGCAAAAAACTGATAGTCAGAGATGAGCATTTCAATTTGCAGCTGACAGTTTAGGGTTAAGATGTGATTCCAGGTAACAGAAGCCAATGAGAGTACACCCAGTTGATGTTTGTGACATCATCTTCCAGTCGGAGTACACAGAACAGCTGAGGTAGCGTTCAGTTTCAGCCCCAGTGCCATTATGATGGATGTTTACATCTCTTCACTGAGAGCCAATTATCTCGCTTTTGTGTGAGGCCCAAGGATCACTCAGGCTGCCAGGCTGCACAGAGCACTGTTGGATCTAGCTGAATGAATTGTTTTCCCTGTCTCTGGTAAGAGCCTCTTCTGTTTTACCTTCTCTTTTAAAATAAAGGTAGATGTATGTAACAGAGGGAAACAGGATAAGACACCGGTGTCCGGGAGAACAGGATTACTATCCAGTGAGCTTTGAATCAGAGAAATGCTTAGCATTATTAAAAGGAAGTATGGATTTGGCAAAATGAATTGAAAAAGAGCAAGCTTACGTGTACCTGGCAAACTATTTTGCAGTAGAAAATAAATGGCAGGCAAACAGCTTTTCCTGAGGAAAAGGAAAGTAAGTGCTTTTAGAGGATTATTTTGAAGGTGTTTTAAAAATATATAGGCATATGAATACCATTCTGCTTCATATCTTTTTGTTTTACTGTTAGCAGCAAAGTGTACAGGTATGAATGTTCAAACAAGTCGTATAGTTATAAATTTAAAATGAGTCAAAGTTTGTAATTGTTAAATGATAGTTCTTTGGGACAGTTTTCCAAAGTTGTATCTATTCAGGAAAACAGTGTTTACCAAGTAAGCAAAGCTTTATCTTCTAAAATAAAGTTGTAGTTCTTTTAATTCACATTTAACATTTTTAAATAATGTTAGCAAATAGTTTAAAGGAACAGTGTGGTTTTTTTCTGGAATTAGAGCTGTTAAAATCATTTATAACATTGAGTGATTTTAAGTGCATAACAAAATACTGTGTTTTCTGTGTCTGCATAATATTTAAGCCCTGAAAAGAAAGCTTTCAATTATTTAATAATTTATAAAAAGTAATATTTACACCTGAGGCTCCTTACAGTATTGTCGCAAAACAAATATATTGATAGATGTTGAATTGCTATGAAGAGGTGACTGTATTTGACCGGGAGCCTGAAAATCAGCTATAATCGAAGCTTTTAATTGGCAGAATGTTCACATGCTACTAAATGAAGAATTCAAAAGCACTTTCAACTTTTCAAATATTGGTATCACAATAAAGTAGTGGACTTTTTTATTTTCAAGTTGATGGTAGTTGTTGAAATGAAGACAAAAAAAGTGTAGATAGCTGTTATTTAATATGACACGTTCTCTTATTTTACCAGCATCTCTTCTAGGGTAATAAAACTTTGGAATAATGACTTGTCTATCAGGCTTCATTATGCTCAACTTCTGAGATTTCTTTTTAGTCTACATTAATATCGAGTATGTCCATCTGTGTAAAGCAGTCATTTGGGTAATTAGAAATCAGTGTTTGAAGGTGCTGAAGTTGTTCCTGAAGGCAGCAGGCTTTTCTCAGCTCTGTCACGCTTCTCTGTCTTCTACTAGCCCAGTCTTGTTTGGCAGTGCTTGACATTTCTGTTGTTCGATTTGTCTCCTCATCAATTCAGCTGCGAGCAAAACTGATTTTATAGAAAGTGTCAGATATATATTAATGGAATCTAAAGAATTGAGCTTTGTTGTCTCAGGCAAGACAACATACAATCTACTAAAGATCTAAAGCTTACAAATATGTATCTGGAGTTAATTTTTGGCAGAGAGATCTATGTTATTCTGTAGATTTCAAAATCTAAAAATGGAAATCCAAAAGTTTGATAATGTGAACTTGAAAGAATAATGATTTACTGCTTTGCAATGATTCTTTTTCCTTAAGTACTTTAAAGTGGAGTTGAAAAATCCAAAGGTATTGACTCTGTCATTTTCCCAGGTGATCAATCTTAACCAAGGAAAAGCATTTGTTTTCCAACAATTAATTCTGTAAAAAAAAAAATCTATTTATATCATTCTGTCAACGATGAAGAAAATCTTACTCAGGCAATGAACAGTCTAGACATGTAAAATTGAATTTTCTGCAGTGTATGAATGCTTCTCTCAGTATTAGCATCTCTAATCACAGAAGTGCACTGCTTTGGTGGAGGTTGAGTGTTAGAATTGCTTATCTCCTTGTTTGCATTTGAACAACTTTGTACAACAAGGATATATGCATGATATGATCTACCTGGATGGTGGACTTCTTTGACACGGAGTTTTCACATTTTATTTTTTCAAAGAGAGGACATCAATGGATAATGACAATTTCCCATGCTACACACTCCCTGGAAGAATTCTTATTGCAGGAAACCTTAGATAAAAAGATGCCTGATGCTACATGTTTCTTGCCTACTTTCTAATATATATGTTCTCTGTCTGAGTTATGGGATCATTTTCTTCTTCTGCATTTTTTTCTCTGTATTATCCACTTCTTTGCATGTGGTATAGCAAGTTAAACATTACTAAGTGCAAAATTTTACAGGTCTTAAGAAAAGATGGGAAAAGTGCACAGTGATAAAAAGATTTATATTAACCCTTCTAAAGTTCTCTTCGTTCCCAGAGGCTAAGGTTTATATATTGCTTTATTTTGAAAAGTGTTCCTCAAATTAAATAGTCAATTATTCCAAAATAACATTTTTATTTCCCTCTTGGATAGCTTAATCCTCTACTAGAATTTTCTTTAGGTAAACACCTTCATTAGCTTCTTTTAATTATTGAATTCATGATACCATTTAGTTGTCTATTTTCTCAGTTGAAGTTTTTGGATGTGGCATTAAGTCTATGCTTGTCTTAGGGTAAAATTCTGGACTTCCATGGACATCTTTTTAGTTAAGTCAATAATATATAGCCATAATGTTATCTTTGCAATTTTATATTAAGGCATGGAGATATATACATTCATATATATATATATATATATATATATATAGAGAGAGAGAGAGAGAGAGAGAGAGAGAACATAAATGTAATATCTATATCTTAAATTTTTTTTTTACTTTTTTTTTTTTTTTTTTTGTATTTTTCTGAAGCTAGAAACGGGGAGAGACAGTCAGACAGACTCCCTCATGCGCCCGACCGGGATCCACCCAGCACGCCCACCAGGGGGCGACGCTCTGCCCCTCTGGGGTGTCGCTCTGCCGCAACCAGAGCCACTCTAGCGTCTGGGGCAGAGGCCAAGCAGCCATCCCCAGCGCCCGGGCCATCTTTGCTCCAATGGAGCCTCGGCTGCAGGAGGGGAAGAGAGAGACAGAGAGGAAGGAGAGGGGGAGAGGTGGAGAAGCAGATGGGCGCTTCTCCTGTGTGCCCTGGCCGGAATCCAACCTGGGACTTCTACACGCCAGGCCAACGCTCTACCACTGAGCCAACCAGCCAGGGCCTACATCTTAAAATTTAAAAGGTGTTTCATAGATATAATAGTCTTTATTTTTAACAATTGGTTTGTGACAAAGCAATTGACATTATGCTGGTAAAAAAACCAAACCTGTAATTGTTAACTTGTTGCCAAAAATCACTCATTCAGTAAATCAGTAAACGAAAAAGTCAGAATTGAGAAACTGGTCTCATATTTAAATGCCTCAACTCAATCATAAATCAATCAATATCTCTTCACTCTTCTCTTACCTCCACCATCCTCCTCCATATATCTGGCTATATAACTAGTTATTAATTTTTTTATCATTAACTTTGTGCCAAACACTTATCTAGTGCTTGGGTGTATTTATAACCAAACAACATAAAAGATCATTGTACTTTTTATATCTGGCAATTTCCTATCTTTAAATTATGAAAAATATATAATATATTTCAAGGTATAGCTGAATAAAACAGATAACTTGCTAGGAAATAGGAAACAGATTGAAAGATGAACTTACTTGTATTTCTGGTGTTTCTATATAGTAAGTTTTATATATTTTCTAACTTAAAGTAGATTTATATATATAGGTATTATGAAAAATGTCCATTAACTTATTAGTAATTCAAAATTGGTTCTGAATGTGATCATTGCAACTTTACAAAAATAAATATGTTTAAATGACAATGATTTACAAAACAATCAGACAAAGCAATCTTGTATTTGTAGTGTACATTCAAGAAATATGGCTATATATTTATCCTGCTTTAGAATAATGTCACTGATGGTCATAACGCATTGAGTTTACAGTTGTTTAGCTATAAATAGGGTTTAGATAGTATAAAAAGGAGACTGAGAAATAGATGAATTTTAGATTTTCTTTTTTAAAAAGTTAGCAGTATCTTCCAAATGATAGTAGTTTATATATGAAAGAAGCATGCAATAAGTAATCTGATGGTTAACACTAATTTTTTTAGTAGTTTGTCATATATTAATACTAGTCTTAAAAGAGTTAACTAAAATTGGTATTTATTACCCATTGAGTTTTTACAGATGTTCAGTGATTACAAAAAACATACAAAAAAAAAAGAAGCCTAAAACTTTAACCTTCTCAGAGAAAAATCAGTCTATATATAGAACCTATCAGTTGAAGGTAAACCATTTTAGATGATATCATTTAATTAGCTACTAGAAATCTATCTAGTGACAAAGATATAAATTATTTTTAAAAATCCAAGTTTTCTACACATAGTTCATTTAGCATGAATTTACCCTTATATTACATAATAATACACTATATCATTGATATTGAAAAATATTACAATTATATCTCTGAATATATACCTTTTACTAAATGTGTATCTGAAATGTGCCAAATGAAGCAGTAAACTTAGAATGGAATAATTAAGAGTATGAATTAGTTAAATTCAAGGGATAATAAGCCATAGATGGTTTGCCAGAAAAGTTTTACAAGATACTAGGCCTTGAATTGAGCTATATTTACCTAATAATATTCCAGAATTAATTTTGATGATATTTGTGATGAATAAAATATAACCTGACATCAGAATGTGATTTTCAAATGCAAAATATACAAAAAGCAGAGGATTGATGGATCGATCTGCAATTCTGATTTTAGGTGCAAGGAATTGAGCACAATATAAAGACAGTCTTGGTCACAGTTTTCATTCAGAAGTGACTCTCTACCATTTTGCGCTGTGGCATACTCTAAAACTTTCAGAGATGAACCACAGCATTTGAACCAATGTAAAAAATGTATTTTTACTAAAACAAAGTGTACATCTTGGTACTGCAGTCAGTCAGATGAGATACTGAGCTGGGTAAAATTTATAATGTGGGATAGCGTATGATAAAATCTATTGTGATCGATAGGCATAGCGCAAAGCTGAGTTTCAGCAACTTTTCTCAATTTCAAATTGAGTGCATAGAAACTATGGATGAGCAAAAAATTATGTTCAGTAGAGCAATAAATAGCAGATGCTCTCAACGATATATATATTTTTTTCTGTTTGTTTGCATACATGGTAGGAAGAATATGGTTTCTGGAAACAGACTACCTGAGTATAATTTCTTTCCACAACTAATTCAAGCATGGTTTATCTATATAAAGAAAGGAGAGGCCCTGGCCAGTTGGCTCAGTGGTAGAGCATCGGCCTGGCGTGCGGAGGTCCCGGGTTCGATTCCAGGCCAGGGCACACAGGAGAAGCGCCCATTTGCTTCTCTACCCCTCCCCCTCTCCTTCCTCTCTGTCTCTCTCTTCTCCTCCCACAGCGGGGCTCCATTGGAGCAAAGATGGCCCGGGCGCTGGGGATGGCTCCTTGGCCTCTGCCCCCAGGCGCTGGAGTGGCTCTGGTCGCAACAGAGCGACGCCCCTGAGGGGCAGAGCATCACCCCCTGGTGGGCGTGCCAGGTGGATCCCGGTCGGGCGCATGCGGGAGTCTGTCTGACTGTCTCTCCCCGTTTCCAGCTTCAGAAAAATACAAAAAAATAAAAAAAGGAGAAATAAAAGTACCTACCTGCCCTAGCCGGTTTGCTCAGCAGTAGAGCGTCGGCCAGAAGTATGGAAGTCCTGGGTCTGATTACTGGCCCCAGGCACACAGGAGAAGCACCCATCTGCTTCTCCACCCTTTCCTCTCTCCTTTCTCTCTCTGTCTCTCTCTTCCCCTCCTACAGCCTAGGCTCTATTGGAGCAAAGTTAGCCCAGGCACTGAGGATGGCTCCATGGCCTCTACCTCAGGTGCTAGAACGGCTCTAGTCAAAACGGAGCAATGCCCCAGATGGGAGAGCATCGTCCCCTGGTGGGCATGCCAAGTGGATCCTGGTCGGGCACATGTGGGAATCTGATTGCCTCCCTGCTTCTAACTTCAGAAAAAAAAAAAGTAAAAAAAAAAAAAAAAAAAAAAAAAAAGCACCTACCTCATAGGATTGTTGTGAAAATTTTGTGAGCTAATTTTACCTGCACTGAGAACAGTGTCTGATGTGCTTAATCACTGTTGCCTCTTTTCAGTGTTCTCACTGCATTGACTTGCTTAGTATTGTGTATGTTTTAATTAATTCGGGTGTTTCATTCAAAACCATTATTTATAAACACAAAAACTCTGGTATACAACAAACACAAAACTTTTGGGCAATAATAATACTATTTACTCTTTAAAATTTGAAACTGGCCTGACCAGGCAGTGGCGCAGTGGATAGAGCATCGAACTGGGATGCCAAGGACCCAGGTTCAAGACCCCGAGGTTGCCAGCTTGAGCGCGGTTTCATCTGGTTTGAGCAAAAGCTCACCAGCTTGGACCCAAGGTCGCTGGCTCAAGCAAGGGGTTACTAAGTTGGCTGAAGGCCCATGGTCAAGGCACATATGAGAAAGCAATCAATGAACAACTAAGGTGTCACAATGCGCAACGAAAAACTAATGATTGATGCTTCTCATCTCTCCATTCCTGTCTGTCTGTCCCTGTCTATCCCTCTCTCTGACTCTCTCTCTGTCTCTGAAAAAAAAATTGAAACTGATTTCAGGAGTTTTTAGTACTAGATATAGCCCTATTAGTTATAGCATATAAAAACTTCCAATGTGTCTTAGATTTCATATCTTAAATATAAAAATAGGTTAAGTTAAAAAATTAAATTAATAAATTTTGGAGCATTTCCTAGGTTTAGAATCATATACATTTTAGAAGATGGATTGACTTTGGATGGTAGGCACACAATGCAATATACAGACTGTGTGTCATAGAAATGTGCACTCAAAACCTTTATGATTGTATGAACTAATGTCACCCCAAAGGATTTAAAAATATGTTTTAAAAAATGAAAGAAAATTAGTTTGTTTGAGAAATACCCAGGAAGATAAGTTTGCCAATAATGTACATTACAGATATTAAAGATTATTTTTATTACTTATGAATAAACCAGATTATAAAACTTTTAAATTTTGAAAAAAGTAAAGAAAAACAATAATATGTCAATAATACAAATAGAAGGTCCTACAGTTTTACATTGTACCCTTTTAGCCTTTATCTTTTTATTTTTTATGAGTCAATGAGAGTTTGAAATTTATATTTATAAAATGTTTTATTTGTTCTATATATGCAGAGATCAACACTCTTCTGATTTCCAACAACAGCTCATTGTCCCATGTGGGTGATTAAGTGGTGAAAGAATTAGGCTGAAGTTCTTCTCTAACTCATACTGTCCTGGATCCCTAACACACTTGGAAGTCAAGATAAGAGTGTTTTGATTTTTTTTTTTTTCTGAAGCTGGAAATGGGGAGAGACAGACAGACTCCCGCATGCGCCCGACCGGGATCCACCCGGCACGCCCACCAGGGAGCGATGCTCTGCCCACCAGGGGGCGATGCTCTGCCCCTCCGGGGCGTCGCTCTGCCGTGACCAGAGCCACTCCAGCGCCTGGGGCAGAGGCCAAGGAGCCATCCCCAGCGCCCGGGCCATCTTTGCTCCAATGGAGCCTCGGCTGTGGGAGGGGAAGAGAGAGACAGAGAGGAAGGAGGGGGGGGGGGTGGAGAAGCAAATGGGCGCTTCTCCTATGTGCCCTGGCCGGGAATCGAACCCGGGTCCCCCGCACGCCAGGCCGATGCTCTACCGCTGAGCCAACCAGCCCCAGGGCCGAGTGTTTTGATTTTTTAAAATCCGTTTTGTTTTATTTTAGTGGAACATCTAGCGTGTGCTCAACCTTATATCAAGAGAGATCCAAAAAGAAAATATTATAGTAATAATGAAAAATCCCCTAAATCACAGTTTATAAACTTGTAAAATGAAGATGTTAATGTATGTATAAAACTTAAAATAGGCTCTGACTGGTGGCTCAGCAGTAGAGTGTTGGCCTGGTGTGTAGAAGTCCCAGATTCGATTCCCAGTCAGGGCACACAAGAGAAGCACCCATCTGCTTCCACACCACCCCCCTCTCTCTTTCTCTTCTCCTCCTGCAGTTATAGCTCAATTAGAGCAAGTTGGCCCCAGGTACTGAGGATGGCTCCGTGGCCTCTGCCTCAGGCACAAAGAAGAGTTTGGTTGCTGAGCAATGGAGCAACAGGGCAAGCCCCAGAAGGGCAGGCATCATTCCCTAGTAGGCTTGCAAGCAAGGTGGTTCTCAGTCAGGGAGCATGCAGGAATCTGTCTCTGCTTCCACTCTTCTCACTGAATAAAAAAAAAAAAAAAAAAAAAAAAAAAAAAGAAAAGAAAAGAAAAAAAAATAAAATAAAAATTATATAATTTCACAAATTTATTTTTTCTTCACCTCTAAATGATTTGACTCATTCCACAAATTATTTAAAACATAAGCACACAATTATTGAGCACTTGTGACATGCAAGCAATGAACAGATGACCATTGCTGCTCTCAAAGGGCTCATGATCTAGAGATCAACATACAGTTAAACACAAATAATTATGCCGGCGACCTCGGCATAATTATTTGTGTTTAACTTTGGGTTGAACTCTAGACCCATGGTCTCTGACTTGAGCCCAAAGGTCGCTGGCTTGAAGCCCAAGGTTGCTGACTTGAGCCCAAGGTCACTGGCTTGAGAAAGGGATTACTCGCTCTGCTATAGCCCCTGGTCAAGGCACATATGAGAAAACAACCAATGAACAATGAAGGTGCTGCAATGAAAAACTGATGCTTCTCATCTCTCTCCCTTTCTATCTGTCTGTCCCTGTCTGTCCCTCTCTTCATCTCTGTCTGTCCCTGTCACAAAAAAAAAAGACACAAATAATTATGATATGTAGTGGTAACTTTTATATTACAGGTATGAACAGAGTGCTGAGGGAACATAGACAAGGAGGGACTTACACTACCTGAAAAAAAAAAAAAAAAACATTTTCAAAAAGAAGCTGTCATTTAGCAAAATTTTTAAAAACGAGTAGAGGATTTTCCAAGATGAAACCAACCAAAAATATTTCAGAGAGGGAGGCCTCCCGTAAGTCCAAAGTCAAAATGGGAGGAGAAAAAAAAACAGTCTGTTCAGGTGAGTGTTTGCTATGACTGGAGGCAGGGATGAGAAGGGACTGAAAATTAGCACTGAAGTATCAGAATAGATGCTGGCTGTAAAAAAACTGATAGGAGTAACTTTGTCATAACTCTAAGCCTTGGCTGGAAGGTTAAATTGAGTTATTCTAAATTGAAAAACTTTGGAAAGTCTGTGGTGAGATCGAGCATTATCGTTTTTGAGTCATTGTGTAATGCTTCCTAAAAGAAACAGAAAGCAAGAATAACCAAGACTATTTAAAACAGTCTCACACGTCAAAGGAAAAAGAAAGGCCCAGAGAGCCCACTTTATTACATTTCAAATAGCATTATTAGATTCCTCATTCTATTAATTTATTTTAACTAATGGGTGGTATCCAATGGGATAACTAATTATGCAAGAATACGGAGGAGGGCCAGTACGTGATGGAACTGAGAATATCAGAGTTTGTGATAGAGTTCTTAAGACAGTAGTTTTTCACTCTCGATGCTCTTGAACAGACATCAGCTAAGGATAGAAAATGTCTGATCCTGAATGATCCAATGTTTCAACATTGGATTATTGGATTAGTATCAGGTGCAAAATCCAAGGAAAGAAACTCCCTTCTTATCAGGTGATTCATTCATTGTAGTTATTTTTTTTTAATTACTTGAACAGTGTCATATAAAAACTATTCAGAGTTTACTTTAAGAGAAAAAACTGAAGTATCACCTCATTCCTTTCTTCCTGTTATTTAAGTGGCATATGATTCCACTTAAACAGAAATTAGTAATGAGAAAAGACAGAAAGAGGTACTGAGCTTTAATGAAGACCCTAAACTAATTAGTTCCATAGTTGTTTCACAAGACTGTCCCCAAAACTGTTACTCTAAGTGTATTTATTTATATAACAACGATGAGTCTCCACTATGGAAAAAGGGATGGTGTCCAATGAGGGCATAATTAATTAGGCTTTATCTATTCTAGACCTTTTCACATTTACAAAGCGAGAGTCACTCTGGTAGGTGGTGGAGATACAGAGGTAGATGGGGGCTGATGTTGCATCAAGAATATGGGTGTCAGGACAAGGAACAAGAAACATAAGAGGTCACCCCAGGAATGATGAGACAGTTGTCTACCTGTTTCTAGTAAAACTCCTTCTTGCTTGCCTAGATCTTTAGTTTTAATTATCAGGGCAATATCACTTAATGGGAGGCAAGTAATAACTTTAGGAAAGAGAAATGGTCCTGAGGGCAAGAAATAGGCAGGAACTGTGAGTCGGTAGAGCGGTGGAGACCACCGCAAGAAAAGGAAACATTTTGGGGAAGGTGAATAAAAAGTATAACAAAAAAATTTCTTAACATACAGGATTGTGATAGTTAAAGACAAGCAATATGATAAATAATTATAGGGAAATTTTATTCCCTTGAAGTCCAGGATTCTGCTTAACTCTTCTCTCAATACCCATGGCCTGATAAAGGGTTCAGCAGATGTTTGTTAAATGAATGTCTGAATGCCTGAGAAAAGGAAAGATAGAAACTAGTTTTCTTTCTCTGTAGGCATACTTTGGGTAGGCTTTTGAGATGTCCAAGTGAAAAGAAGATATACTTTGTAGCTATTGGATATAAAACACTGGAGTTGAGACATTTAATAAGCATCTTCAAATTGTTGACATGCAAAGACAATCTCACCAAAAAAAACATCAACTGGAGAAGAAACTGTAAGAAATTGACTATTCAAAGGTTGCAAAGAGGGAGCCCACCAAACAGAGAATACTTAAAATATGAGGGCTTTGATTCAGGAGAAGAACTAAATATCAACTATTGGACTATTGGAACTGCCTTCTATCTTTAGATCTAGAAGGAAAAGACATCACAAAGGGTAGGAAATTCATTCAAACCTTTATGCAGGAAAAACAAAACTGAACATGGCATTCCTTTTTCCTAACCTCTTTTCATCCCTTTGCTGCTAAAACTCAATAGCTTTCTGTTCTTTGTAGGATAATGACAAAACTAATATACTTGATAAGGTGCAAAGGTTTGTGCATTCCAGAAACATTTGCCATCTTTTCATCTTTCTTACAATGTCTTCTCTGTCTTACCACTGAACTCAGCTCCTGCCATTCTTTCTAGTGTGAAGGTTCCTCCCACAGTCTTCACAGACTTAACTCTCACTCAAATCTCAGTAAAAGCAGGGCATTTTTAAGGAAGTCTTCCTTGGCCTCCTTGACCAGACCAGATCTTCCTATTATAGGCTCTTAAAGCAATATTTTACCTTTGCAAGAGTTGTGGCTGCAAGATTTCTTTATTGATTAAATTATTAATTCTTTCTTCCTCACTCAACTTTAAACTTCATTAGTCCACCATTGAATGTCCAGCATTTAGCTAAACATCTAAAGATAGTGGCTAAATAAAGGTGTAGGTGAATAGAAACTGGCAAAAATATTTTTGGACCAGGGAGAACAAAAGCACTGAAATGCTAGTGAATCTTAATAATAGAAAGGAAATAAATAAAATGATTTTTCTAGAGTATTAAATACTGGGCCATTTCCACTGCCTCCTTGTCACATATGTGAGTGACACTATAACTAACTATTGAGTTACATGACAAACAACAAAAATACTATCTATATCTACTATTAACTTTTGATATAAATATAACAAGGGTTCTTTGAAACACACAGGTAGTTGAAAAACATGAAGAGGTATATAGACTCAGCAAAGGGTATAGAAACTGGCTGAATATATTATATATATATATAATTTGTTGTAGGCAGAACTATGTTACTGAAACCAGAAAGAATGCAATTGAGAATGTGGTACCCAAGCATATAAAAAGCAGCAGAACGGCTCAAAATATAGGAACAGAGGCTCTGGCTGGTTGGCTCAGTGGTAGAGCGTCGGCCTGGTGTGCAGGAGTCCCGGGTTCAATTCCTGGCCAGGGCACACAGGAGAAGCGCCTATCTGCTTCTCCAACCCAACCCCTCTCCTTCCTCTCTGTCTTTCTCTTCCCCTCCCACAGCCGAGGCTCCATCAGAGCAAAGTTGGCCCGAGCGCTGAGGATGGCTCTGTGGCCTCTGCCTCAGGTGCTAGAATGGCTCTGGTTGCAACAGAGCAATGCCTCTGATGGGAAGAGCATCGGCCCCTGGTGAGCATGCCGGGTGGATCCCAGTCGGGCGCATGTGGGAGTCTGTCTGACTGCCTCCCCATTTCCAACTTCAGAAAAATACAAAAAAATATATATGTATAGGAACAGAGAAAACTATAAATCGAAGGTAAGGTCACTGGTGGCTTAAAGAAAAGAGTTTGAGATGCTAGAGAGCAAGGAATCTGGAAGGAAATTGATTGTTAAGAATTGAAGTCATGTTCAAGCAATTCAGAACAACAAAAAAAACAACAAAGATCTTCTGAACAGAATTGTCAAATGTTGACTCCTTCATAAATAGGAAAACTTTATTTGATGGATAGATGATAAAATATTAATATTAAGTATTATCTTTTTATAATTTGTTGGTTTTCATAATTTGTACCAACAATATTTATAATAAAATTATATTTATATTTAAAACATCATCATGGTCAAAAACAGGATATAAATATATCCAAAATGATGGAAAATTATAGGGATTATTTACTCAGTAGTTAAATCTCATAAAAAAGATTGTTTTAATATTGCATTTATAAGCATCTTTATTATAGACAATAAGGAATTCTTGCTTTGTAAGCAAATAAACAAATAAACATCCTGATAATAAGACTTGGACCCTCCAGACGACCACACAATATTCCAAGTAAGCAGGGCTAAATCGAAGAGCTAAGGTAGAATTAACTGAGCTCACAGAGAGAAAGATAAGCAGGTTAAAAATAAGTATTATTAAAAAGCAGCCTTCATTATAATATTCAAATATGAATGCAACATAAAGATAGACACATATAAAAGAATGCATCTTTACATATATGTAATATAATATACATGTAATGGTAGAAATTTTTGTTTTCAAAGTTGGCTGCACATTCAGTTATTTATTCTGGTATCACTACAATGATATAGAATTATTATTATTTTTTTTTAAATATTTTATTGATTTTTTAGAGAGAGAGGAGTGAGAGAGAGAGAGAGAAGGGGGAGGAGCAGGAAGCATCAACTCCCATATGTGCCTTGACCAGGCAAGCCCAGGGTTTTTTTTTTTTTTTTAATTTAATTTTATTCATTTTTTTAGAAAGGAGAGAGAGAGGGAGAGAGAGAAGGGGGGAGGAGCTGGAAGCATCAACTCCCATATGTGCCTTGACCAGGCAAGCCCAGGGTTTCGAACCGGCGACCTCAGCATTTCCAGGTCGACGCTTTATCCACTGCGCCACCACAGGTCAGGCAAGCCCAGGGTTTTGAACCGGCAACCTCAGTGTTTCCAGGTTGATGCTTTATCCACTGTGCCACCACAGGTCAGGCCTATAGAATTATTTTTAAGAAAGGATTTCTCAACTGCTTAGGAAAATAACACTTGGGTTAATTTATTTGTTCTTGTTGGAAGAGCAAGATATCTTTAGTCAAGAGGGAAATGATATCCTTCCTCCATTCAAAAGAGTCTGAAAAACAAAGGAACAGAATTTGATTGCTAACTCCAGCAGCTGACATGGAAGGAGGAGTATGATGCACCATGGATTCAAAGAACAGGGAGGTCAAAGAGAGGCTTTGCAATTGGAAAAATTGTCTGAAATATTCTGTCTTGGGAAAATTATAGCCACCTCCATGTGACAAAGATATTCTCTCAGCAATGGTTTGTGTTCAGCCTTTACTAAGGATAAGTAGACCCCAGAGAAAGGAAGAGGCACCCCAAAAGAATCTAAGGCTATTTATGGAGCCTAAATAGGTAGAAGGCCTAATCTGAAGGCAAACAATAGTGGCTGAGGTCAAAGACAAGGGATGTATGTGGTAATACACCCTGAAAATATGCAGAGTTCAGATGACAATTAGAGACAGCAAGGCACCCTAGGGCAAAAGCCCTGAGTTGAAGACAGTCCAGAGGTCTCTCTGACCCATACTGGAAACAGTGCATGCTGGAAATAGCAAAACAGCAGGATAAGATTCAGTAACAGAAATGTTTAGGCTCTCAGAATAGAGATTAGAAATCAGCATATTCTTTGTCCTTTACCTCACCCTCTGAGAACTTCTTCTGTCTGCTTCCTTGAATTATTTGTAATTGCTAATAAATATCTGAATAAGGCTGGGGACAGGGCTTCAGTTTTTCTGTCTGTAAACAGGGTCTGTTGCCTTCCCTCAGCCCCTTAGAGCATTTTATCTGGTCTCAAAGTCGTCATCGTTGCCATGACAGATGTAGGCAAGGGGATTGGATTCAGAGGCAGGATTCTAGTTTCCAGTAAGTTAGAGAGGGAAAGCCTCATGGAGAAAACCTGGTTTTCTATCAAGGGTCCCCATAATTGGAAGTGGTCTGACTAAGCCCAGTTACTGGTAAGAACTCAAGAATTGAATGGAGGTGCCCTGGCTGGTTGGCTCAGTGGTAGAGCATTGGCCTGCAGAAGTCCCGGATTCGATTCCCGGCCAGGGCACAAAGGAGAGGCACCCATCTGCTTCTCCACCCCTCCCCCTCTCCTTCCTCTCTGTCTCTCTCTTCCCCTCCTGCAGCCGAGGCTCCATTGGAGCAAAAGATGGCCTGGGTGCTGGGGATGGCTCCATGGCCTCTGCCCCAGGCGCTAGAGTGGCTCTGGTTGCAGCTGAGCGACACCCCACATGGGCAAAGCATCGCCCAATGGTGGACGTGCTGGGTGGAACCCGGTCGGGCACATGCGGGAGTCTGTCTGACTGCCTCCCTGTTTCCAGCTTCAGAAAAATGCAGAAAAAAAAGGAAAAAAAATTTTAAAAAAAGAATTAAATGGAGGTGTTAAAGTCAGACACATTCCAGAATCTGGGGTGGAGTTGGACCTATGGGTTGGTGGCTCTATTGGTGAAAGATAGAGGCTTGCCTTGAAGCTACATACAGTATGTGGTTTATTCATTTGTGTTACAAAGTGGGGCATGGAAGTAGGAGTTAAAAGTGTGGGCCTCTGGTTAGTCAGCTCAGTGGGTTAAGACTATCATCCTGAAACAACAAGGTTGCAGGTTTGATTCCCGGTCAGGGCACACATGGGAAGCAACCAAAAAATACACAACTGAGTGGAACAACAAATGCTTTTCTTCCCCCTCTCCTGTCCCTCCCTTGCTCTCTCAGTCTAAAAAAAAAAAAAAAAAAAATCAATAAATATTAATCCCTGACTAGATGCTTGGTTAGTTGGAACCTTGTCTTAGAGTGTTGGTCGTCCTGGAGCACAGATGTTGCCAGTTGGATCCCCAGTTAGGGCACATACAGGAGAAATCCAATGTTCCTGTCTCTCCCTCTTCCCGTCTCATTCTCAGAAAAAAGAAAAAAAAAAAGAGTGTGGGCCCTGGAGTCAGTTGCTGGGCATTATTAAGTCCTGGCTTCAGAACTCACCAGTGGTCTGGCCATTGGCAAGGAACTTAACCTGTATCCCTGTATCCGAGGGATGCTTTGAAGACCGAATGAAATGATATATGCCATCTACTTAGCACAACACACCACACAGGACATGCAGGATAAATGCTGAACCTTATGACTAACCTGCAAACTCCATGTTTCGGCTCACTGTTCCTCACACTCACCTCTGGGTATTGTGTACATATTGGTGGTGTCAATTCTTTTGTGTCTTTCACATCTCAGTTCAGATATGTTCAGATATCATTACTGGTGGCGTCAGGTGATTTCCTCCCAGACCATTTTGGAATGGTGAGGTGTTCCTCTTTTGTGCTCAGACAGCACCTGCACTTTTCTTAAGTATGTATTTTAATTGTCATTTCCTTCTCTGCATCTCCCATTAGACTCAAGGCTCCCTGTGTTTGGATTTTATATTCACTGCTGTATCAGCAGTGCTGGCAAGGAGTAGATGCTCATTAAATGTTGATTAAATGAATATATAGTGAGAAACCTCAGACCTAAATCCCTTTGGAGAGCCATAATCTGAAAGGATTTCTCTGTTACTGCTTCATTTGGGTCTGGTAATTGGAGAGCCAGAACTGTTAGGTCTGAGGACTCTTTCAGAAGGTGGAGATGACATTCACTCCTCTGTTAATTCCTGTCTGCTTCCTGGTAGAAACAGCTTTTTATTTTGAGGTGATTCTGCACTGCCCCCAGCTTCTGTGACATCACTATTTTCCTACATCTCGGTGAATGGGCAGTCAATGACTGCGAAGAAGCAAAGCATTCTGGGAAGGACAGTATGTGGGCTCCTGCTTGTGTGCATGAGAGTCATTCTGCTAATAATACCACTTGCGTCACCATTGCTGTTAATCTGCTTAATAAAGCAAAATATACAAGAGGCCTCCTGCTCCTGGGCTCCTAGAGCAGCTAGATCCAGTTCCTCCCATTCCCCTGCAGTGCGGGATGTTCTTATGGGCCAGCAGAGCCCTTAAAGAGCTGGGAGATGTGTGTATGTGTAGAGGTGGCAACTGGAGGTTAATGCCTTTCACAAGCCATTTCTGAGCGGCTGTACGCAGATGGGGATAAATAGTACAGCTCATCTTTCCGCAGCCTCCACCCCCACTTTTTCTTCTCTTTTATCTTTTCAGTGTGCTGAAAGGAAGGGCTGTGTTTCTTTGCATCGATCTCATAGGCCCCTGCAACTGGAGAGTTCTCGCCAGGTGTTCTCTTGAGTTGCACTGACTGGTACCTCACTCTGACCAATTTTGGCCTGTGCACAGCATTAAGGAGAGCTTGGTGTATTTGATGTCGAGGTCCTGGAAAAAACTCAAATTTCATTAAGTGTCCATTAAATGTTCATTCCTTGGTCTCAGGAAACTGTGTAAAAGGCCCAAGAAAGACATCTGGCTGGCTGGGGTTTTTTTTGTTTTTAATTATTTTTCTAAATTACAGTTGATAGTCAACAGTATTTTGTGTCTATGTACAGCATAGTAGTTAGATAATCATATACTTTTCAAAGTATAATTGTATATCCAGTACCCAACTGGCACCCTGCATAATTATTAAATATTATTGACTATATTTCTGATGCTGTACTTTGCATCCCCATGACTATTGTGCATCTACCAATCTGTACTTCTAATCCCTTCACCTTTCCTCACCCAGGATGAGTTGATAGGATAGTACAAAGAGGTTAAGCAGAGGAGTAGGGATAACTTCTGAGACATTGGGAGGCCACTGTAGGAATACAAATGAGCTCTTTCTTAATCTGGGTGATGTTGATGGCTGGGCTAGCCAAGCAGGTCAGGCGAAGCTCAGGAAGAAAGGTTTGATGGGACCAAGTGGACAATTAAACTGAAGCAAAAGGCTTGTTGCATTGCCTGACCAGACTGTTTGACAGGTCCTTAACCATGTGCGGTTAGGGCTAAAGGAGGTTTCCTTGGTATTTGGGTGACACTTTATAAAGTGCTTTCCTTCATACAGCAGTCAAGCAGTCTAGGATCTGGGAGAGCCTGGTCATCTATCACTGAAGCACTCATTGCTGATTCTGGCTGCCTTGCCAACTTGGGCAGGACAACTCAGGTCCCAGAGTTTTGACCCAATCTGGGAAAATGTGAGGACCAAAATAATTTAACACAGTAATGAATTATAAGCTATTGAACAACATACAGTAGTACCCTGAGATATGAATTTAATTTGTTCTATAACCAATCTCATAAGTCAGTCAACTCGTACATCGAACTGCTGATACTGGAGGCATGCACCAACGTGCCTACCAGCAGCAGCTTCCCAAATCATGACTCATATCATGGAATTTTGCTGTGATCTCGAACAAAAATATGAACCAAGTCACAACTTGTATCTTAAAAATTCATATGTTGGTCTGTTTGTATCTCAAGGTACCACTGTACAAATTCACAAGTCCCTATTAATGATAGATAATAAATAAATGTGGTAGAATGTATGGTTCTTTTTTACATTAGAATGTTAGAAGAAATAAAAATAAAGCCTTTTTTTGGGGGGGGGGATTTTTCTGAAGTGAGAAGTGGGGAGGCAGAGAGACAAGACTCCGGCAGGCACCCGACTGGGATCCACCCAGCATGCCCACTAGGGGGTGATGTTCTGCCCATCCAGGGCATTGCTCCATTGCCACCAGAGCCATTCTAGGACCTGAGGCGGAGGCCATGGAGCCATGCTCAGTGCCCGAGCCAACTTTGCTCCAATGGAGCCTTGGCTGCTGGAGGGGAAGAGAGAGATAGAGAGAAAGTAGAGGGGGGGAAGGATGGAGAAGCAGATGGGTGCTTCTCCTGTGTGCCCTGGCCAGGAATTGAACCTGGAACATCCACACTCCAGGCTGACCCTCTACTACTGAGCCAATGGCCAGGGTGAGATAAGTCTTTTTAAGCTAACTTCTTAAGCTTTCACTGGGTCTCTGGAATTTCTGTGTAATTTGGCATTCTGCAAGTGTAGTCATGTTGCTTTCTTCACCGGCTTCCATGAAAGCAAGTGTTCATGTTATCAAAGCCAGATTTATTGAGACATCCAGAAAGGGATGACTTTGGGACAATTACCTTGCAGTTACTTCACTGAGATTGAATAAACGTTGCCATGGTTTCAGACAACTCTTTTGGAACATGTCCAGTTTTAATAATACAGTTTCTGAGGAACATTTCCTCAAGAAAAAGGCAAGAGCATCAGCCGAAAACTACTATATAAAAACAAAGTTAAAAGATTATGTGTAGAAAGGATGTTAAGGGTCAACCTTCAAGATCACAAAAGCAATAAATTTCAAGTTTGAAGTTGAAATATGGTTCTTAGAGTTTCCCATTGTACCATCTATTTCTGTTTGTATTGAACACTTTTTAACCCAGAACACATGAGGTCCTCTAAGATTGACCATTTTAGAATCTTAATATTAAGACTGTTTGCATAAAATTTGATCTCTTTTCAGATGTTTTACATTTATGATCTCATTTGAGGGTCTTTGTGGCTTGTTCAATAGTCTTTTTATGAAATCAAATCACCTCTCCTGTAACTTTTTCATTTCTCTTGTGACTGAAAAGTGCATCTTAATTGTAACCATAAATAATTCCATGTTTTATTATTGTGCTGGATGGAATATTGATTATTGAGTAAAAGGGCTTAACAATTTGAAAATGACATATGATACAAATTTAAATCTACTTTCTACAGATTTATGCCTGTGTTGTTCAGGTTTCCTGGCCCATTAGAGGTGTCCCTTCAGCAACACCTTTGTACCTGCTGACCCTGAAACTGTGGAAGCTGATTTCAGATAAATTTGGTAACAGTATAGGGTGCATGTGCTCACACTGACACAGTAATGACTTTTATTCATGTGTTAGTAAACTTGAAGACTATAATAAAATGCATCAAATACTATAGCATAATAAATAAGAAAACTATGAAAATATGTAAAATAGAACAAGGTAATATTCAAGACAACTAAATTCTTTCAATCATTGATCATTCTTTTCAGACAACTCAAAAATTTTTGTATGTGTTCTGATTTTCATATTATTTGACTATCTAATGTCCTGGCAGAGGATGAGCTCTGCCAACTCTAATATTTAGGACTTGCAGACCCTTAATTGGGGCACTATTGGAGCGAAAAAAGCCACTAATGCATTGTTTTTGTTTTTAGCAAGGAGAGAGAAAGGGACAGACAGGCAGGAAGGGAGAGAGATAAGAAGCATCAATTCTTTGTTGCTGCACCTTAGCTGTTCATTGATTACTTTCTCATACGTGCCTTGACTAAGGGGTCATGGGCTCAGCTGGAGCCAGTGACCTTGGGGTCATATCTATGATCCCACACTCAAGCCAAAAACCTTGTGCCCAAGCTGGTGACCTTGGGGTTTTGAACCTGGGTCCTCTGAATCCAAGGCCAATGCTCTATCCACTGTGTCACAACCTGGTCAGACATCACTAATACATTTTAATAGCAACTTTCTAAATTGATCATGGATTTATATGGCTTTATGAAAAGTAAAGGGAAATTGATGATAGAGGAAATGAGGCTTTATTGTGGAGTTATAAGGAAAGCACTTCAGAGACCCACATATGGGGAGATGAGGCTTTTATTGATATATTATGATTTCTTCAGGGTTTATATTAAGATTTCACAGGTCTCATATCTGATGGTCTTACCATGAATGACATCCAACCTAGTCTTCATCAGACCCAACAAATTAGTGTCCAGATATTCTGTGCCATGATTCAATTCATATTAAAGCTTAATCCATTCCAGCCTTTGTCCTTGTCCAGCTAACATACTCTGTGTTCCTGGATGGCTTGGTTGGTGCTGTGCCCAGGCCCGCACTCACAGACTGCACTTGGGTATTTGCAAGGCTGCCGGCCCCCAGGTGACCCCTAGGGCTGCATGGATTCTTGGGGAATGAACCAACAAGTGGCGCAGGTGCCTGTTCACAAGCAAGAGGGAGAAATTTCTTTGTTAGGCTTGGGTTATATATATTATCCAGAGTTGGGGAGAACTAGTCTTTTTAAATTAACCAATCAACTTCCCGTTTGTGTGTGGGGGCTGGTGTTGTGTCCTGCCCTAACTAATCCAATCCTTTTCTCAGACTAGACTAACAGGCCACTATGGCCACCATCTTGGTTTCTGCTGGACATGCTGCCAAGCAGAGGAATTCTCCCTACTGGTATTCCTCATACCATCTTCCGGGGTTGGACCAGTTGGACCCTGGGGAGATTGAAAAGCCAGCCCTTCGTCCCAACCCTAGGGAAGAAGGAGTGTTAATCCCCTTAGTGGGACAAAGCTGTGAACCCCTGGAGTGTCTGGGGTGGTAACTTCTTAGGGAAGCCAGTGGGCTTTCTAATGTCTAAATCCTTCTGCTCCCTTCTCTTATTAATATCTAGCTACCTATGCTAACAAACTGACTATTATTGCCTAAGTGTGGATTTTCTAATATATACTACCAAAATAACTTAATTTTGCAAGATAATTATTGATATTTAATGACTCTAAAACCACAAAAATGCATATTTTAAACTCACTTATAGAAGATGCCGGGCTCACAGAACACAGAGCAAAAAAACAATGTGTTATGAAACAGACTTTCATTTATAGAAAATAAAAAGTTACAAAAGTATTATTTGTAGCTAGAAGATAAAACATTAATAAGGACCACCTACATGTTGTAACCACTTAACATTGTAAAGTAGGCTGGCTTTATAAAACATGCACATACAAATGCCCTGTCCTTTAGGACAGTAACAGAAAATTATTTATGGATTGACTCTTACAGTTGTTAAACATAAAATTCATTGAAGGAGTTGTACAAAATAGAAGTACAATATAGGAAGAAGGGTAAGGAAAGGGAGCTGTTATCGAAAGAAAATAAAGGATTATTTTTTGAATTTTCACATCAGGACATCTTTTGGGAGGAAAGGAACAGCCAGATTTTTGTTTGTTTTTTTTTTTTTTTTTTTATCATTCAGATTACTTCTTTCTGTAAGGTATAGACAAGGCCCATGTGACATATGGCCTCATGGGTGTTGACCAAAAAATTTAGAACCGGTTGATGAAGATTATATATCTAGAAGAGGTTGAAACAGCAGTTAGGTCAGGTATTAAATCTAGGTTTGGTATCATGGGCTTTATCTCAAGTGCTGCCATTTTGGGTTTATAGTTTTCTTTTTAATAGTTAATTTTATGATGTTATTTTCTAATATATTTCTATTGGTATCTTCTTTCTATCTTCCCTAATGTCCTATCTCCTCATTTATGTTTTCATGATATTTCAGTTTATTATAAAAAGATTATGAATTTCAGATAACATAAATCAAGATTGACTTTTCTCCTAATAAGTATAGCCATCCATATGTGTTACCTTTTTAATTTAATTTCCATAGAGTTTTAAATAAAGGAAGGAAAAAGAACCTATTGTAGCAGCGATTTTAGTCTGCTTATAAAGACTGTTTTAAAAATGGTTTTAATCAGCCCTGGCTGGTTGCTCAGTAGTAGAGCATCAGCCCAGTATATGGATGTCCCAGGTTCAGTTCCTGGTCAAGGCACACAGGAGAAGTGCGCATCTGCTTTTCCACTCTTCCCCCTCTCTCTTCTCTCTCCCTCTCTTCCCTTCCCCTCCTGCAGCCATGGCTCCATTGCAGCAAGTTGGCCCTGGGCCCTAAGGATGGTTCCATGGCTTCCCTATCAGGTGCTAAATAATGGCTCTGTTTGCAAAGGAGCAAGGGCCCCAGATGGGCAGAGCATTGCCCTCTAATGGGCTTGCCAAGTGGATCCTGGTTGGAGCACATGTGGGAGTCTGTCTCTTTCTCCCCTTTTCTTACTAAAAATAAGGGGAAAATAAGTTTTAATCAATAATTTATTAAATAGTAACATGAAAAAGAAATGATGTTACTTATTGTTTTTTGCTTATTTTTATTTGAAATAATGTTATTTATAGCATTAATATTATTTGGTGTTTAATGTTATTACTATAGCCAAATTTATATAGAATTTACAATATGATGGGCACTGTGTTAAGTATTTTATAGGCATTTTCACCTTAAATTCACAACTGTCCTAAAAATTGAAAATGATTTAATATCACAATTGTATTGATAAGAAAACCTAGAATTAATCTGTTAGAAAAGACACACTGCTAGTGAGTAATGGAACTGGGAAACAACCTAAAAGTTGATCATCTGTCTCTAGAACTTTTATTCACGCTGCTTTATTAAATGATTGATTATAATTTTGTTTGTGTATGTATGGTGTTTGTATTTTCTATATTGTTATCATGTTTATATCAAACTACATATCCACAATCTTTCTACTCTCTATCAAATTATGTAATAAAAATACTATGTTAATGTGACATGCAACATATTATCTTATTTAAGATAAAGCCCATCTAAGGTATACAAATTCAGATTCAATTCTTTGAAACCTCTCTAGCAATTATTTACCAGGATAATCACAATAAATGGCTGCTTCTCAGACTCATGGCTGCTAATATTGTTGCTGATATTAAAATGTTAAATTCTACAATCTCTACCAGTCAATTTTTATTTACTTTCAAGTTGAACTTGAAATGGTTTTTAATCATTTAGTCAGTAACTCTGCTTACAATTATAAAATTTTAACTTACCATATAAGAGCTTTCAGCCCCCTATTTCTATCTATGATACTTGTATATCTGTGTAATAAAGAAGCATCCTACACACAGCATTCATTTTAATACTGAAACAGTGTTAATTTTGTTGATCTTTGGTCATGGTGGTTGACTCCTTGACATTTATTTCTACTTCCCCATTATTAAAGTAAGCTATCTTTATAAACCCATTTATACCTTGCCAGAGATTTAGGATTAGAACTACAACCTAATCTTTGCCTATAAGGTATAAATAGAAACCTGCTGGGATGAGAGTAGAGTTGTTGAGATTTCTTTTTCCTAAAATCTACACAGAGATGATGAAATGCCTTTTGTGGAACTTCTGCAGATATCTTGCCAACCTTAAGTAATCAGAGAGCCACATCAATTAGCATAGGAGGCTTGAGAGCAGGAAAGAATTCAATCCTGAAAACTTTCCTCATTTAGATTGTTGGGTGAGACTGAACCTTATTATTATTTCTTATATTGGACATATGCATTGAAAACCTATATACTCTTGATGACTATGAAGCATATGTTTCTGTGATGTCACCACATCTGCATTCACAACTTGAATGGCCATAAATTAGACTTTTCAGTCTGCTGCAAAGACATGATTGATTTTTATTTAGAACTGTGATATAATGTTCTTAGTCCAAGACTATATCTTAATATATTCTGACTTTTTATTACATATTTGAACTCAGGTTTTTGTAGAAGTTATTTGTGGTGGCAGTTTTTAATTCACATCACAAATATTTACTTAAAAGCAACTTTATTGAAGGCCCTCAAAGGAAAATTACAATAAATATGACCAAGAACTGCCCTTCAGAGTCACACTTTAGGGAAGGAGGTAAGTACTTAGGAGGAAGTATAAAATACTGCAGGATTCACAATAAGGTGAATCTAGTCTACAACATTAAGGAAAAATTTTCATGAAGATTATCTTCTAAGCATAGATTAAATGGAAAAAAAAAAGACTGAGTAGAAGATAACCAAATAAAATGACATGGCATTTTTAGATTGCATATGAAAACACTGAGATATAAGAGATAACAAGGATATTGATCAATATACAAAACAAGTCACTGTGACAAAAGCATACATTTAGGTAACAGAGGCTGGAAACAAGAGAGCAAGGGCAGAGATGAGCCTGAAGAAGTTGATAGGGAGGAGAGAACATATTACAAAAGAACTTTGTAAAGCCTTACTATAGAATATGTGTTGTTACTTGTATGAATGAGGAAGTCAGAGGAGAGTTTTAGTTTTACTAAACGAGTGACATGCATATATTTGTGTTTTGGAGAAAGAGAAAGCCTTTTGCTTTTCTGTGGATGGAATGGGAGTGCACAGCTTTAACACAGTGATGTTATCAAGTGCTTGTGAAGAATTATTGAGGAAAGAAATGATGCGGTCTGAAAAGAGATTGTGACATGGGGAAAAGGAGAAGTAAATGAATTTGAGCAAGTAGGATCAAAAGAATATTCATCATGCAACTGAACTGGAGTTCATTAGAAAGAGCTGCCTGGAAATCATAAGACCATGAATAAGCCTATGAAAATGGATGAAATATGGCCCTGACTGGTTGGCTCAGTGGTAGAGTGATGGCCCGGCATGTGAATGTCTTGGGTTTGGTTCCTGGTCAGGGCACACAGGAGAGGCAACCATCTGCTTCTCCACCCTCGCCCTCCCCATCTCTGTTTTTCTCTTCCCTTCGCACAGTCGTGGATCAGTTGGTTTGAGTGCATCGGTCCCGGGCACTGAGGATGGCTCCATGGAACCTCTGCCTCAGGTGCTTAAAAATAGCTCAGTTGCGAGCATGGCCTTAGACGGGCAGAGCATCAGTCCCGGAGGGGGGTTGCTGGGTGAATCTTGGTCAGGGTGCCTGTAGGAGTCTTTCTATTTCTCCCTCTTTTCCTTGCAAAGGGATGAAATATCTCTACAATGTAAAATAAAAAAAAATGTTTTAAAATAGAAAGAAACTAAGGTCTTTGAAAAATACCAACATTTAGGAAAGTCAGAAGGAAAGCAAGACAGCCTAAATAAACAAGAAAAAAACTAAAAGGAAAGTAATAGAAGTTAAGAGAAAACTGTTTCATGAGGGCAGGAGGAAGCAAGAGTATCAAATGCAGTACTAGTTAATGTGAGGGAAAAAAGCTTGGAAGTGTTCTATGGTTTTAGCAAAAAAAAAAAAAAATGAGGTCATTAGTGATCTTGGGAATAGCAGTTTCAGTGGAGTAGTGTTGGAAGAATACAAATTAGCATGGGGTTTGGGAATGAATTAGAGGTAAATAAGGAGAAACAAAACTCAAGCTACTAATGTGAAGGGAGAAAGAGAAGGCATTAAGCAGAGGGGACAACTCGTGTCGGCCAAGAGCGCTGCACTGATGTATGAGTTGTCAAGGATTCTGACTGTGTACCCAGGAACTGTCAGTGTGAACTGGGACTTATGCTTACATATACTGTTTACCAGACACAGATTGGTACCTATTTTGCATTTAGAATGATACTTAAACCACAACAGCATGCTGACTCAGCACATTGATTCATACTTGATGGAGAGTTTCTCTCAAGTATGCATGCAAAGTGCAGTGTTAGGCATACAGTCATTCTTCAGTAAGCAACCACATGACATGGTTAAAGGACTGGGTCTTTTAATCTTGAGTTGCATATCATTTTGTGGAAATCAATTCACATCTTTAGTTTACTTTGCTTGTAATTTTTCCCCCTAATGCTGGTCCTGTAAAGGTGTAAGATGAGGTCATATCACTTTCTATTTGAAATAATTCTATTTAAATATATTATCTTTGGATGTTCTTTATAATACATTAGAGAAACATACACATATTTTTTATGAAAAATCAAATCAGATGTCTTTTGAAACTGAATTGTATGTACTAAATAACAAATTTTCATCTTAGCACAATTTCATGCCTATTATTATTACTATTGCTAACACAATAACAGACATTATTTTGAATACAGAAAACAAATTAAAAGTGAGAATAGAATGTCTAGTTTCAGATAAAAGCACTTACTCAATTACAAAATACATATAAAAAGCAACTCACAAACTGTTGAAACCATAATAGAATAAAAAGAGCATAGCTGAGTTGTTCTTTAGCTGATTTTAATAGTAAAAAATACTAGAAATATAATTTATGCATATACTTACTGAAACTGTATTTTACAGGGAAAACTTGTTATAAAAGATTATATAGCTCAAAAGGAATAAGTTCTTTTAATGAGCAAAACATCAATAGATGCTCATACTATACATATCTAGAAAGAAAATTCCTAATCATAATAAAAAGAACAAACTATAAAATATATGAAATTGCATTCATCTGCTTTGTTATTATTAAGAACACTTAACTCACTTTTTTTCCTTAGTCATAGCAGAAAGAAAATGTCCTGGAATTTACCAAAATATCAAGACCATGGTGAAATTTAACAGTTCAGAGGGAGATTAAGAGTTCCACTCATTGAAACACAGCAAGACTGTCACCTATCAAAGGTTGCACCTTTGGAGTCCTTGTAATAAAAGTCTGAGGAGTAATCTAATGTGCCATTAACATCAAAGTGTCTGCCAGCTTACAATATTGCTTTTGCTTTAAACGTGTTGAGTACCAACCACCTGGCTTGCTTCCAGATTTTCAGTTGCTCATGGAGTAAGCATTGAAACTTTATCATAGCTCTTTGAAAACAGACTGGCATATAAGTGGCTTATGGAGAAAATCGTTTCTTGCAGAATATCACTTTCTTTTCTAAAGCCTATTTAATTCACATTGAACAGTAAGGGCATTAGTTGTATGGAATTCTTGAGGTTATTCCACATATGATACAACAGAGTAAATCTAGATCTAAAAAATCTAGGACAGAATAACCTACATTTCTCAGTCATGTTTGTTTGTTTGTTTTCTATGATTTGTTAGACCTTTATCATTTAACATGTAGGTAGTGTCATGCATTTATTTCTGTATAAAATCAGAGTGTTTTTTCATATAACATCAAATAACATCCCACAGGGGCCATAGTGTTCTATGTTAGTAAATGGTGACATTGCCTTCCAAAAATTCTCACCTCTAACTTGAGAACCTCATCATTTCCTATTATCCAGCATGTACAATTATTTCTTTGCCTTCCTCTTTGATATGAATAAATATGCACATGCATGTTCACTAACTCATTAGCAGACAGGCAGGAGACTACTCTTTATTCTACTTTTCACGAGAATGAAATAGCAAATAAGTAGGCAATCTATAAACTTTGTGCATCTTTTAGTTCATTCATCCATACCACAGCCTTCAAAGGTGAGTATAATTTCTGCCATGTGTGTGTATGTGTGTGTATGTATGTATGTATATATGTATGTATGTATGTATGTTTGTATATACATACTGGGACAAAAGTAAGTTTGCAGTTGTGTGTACACAATACACAGAGTTTATTCTTGTATTATTATTTATCAATTATTGTATTATTTTTCATACAAACAACTGTAAACCTACTTTTACCCCATGCTGTATATGGTAAGTAGCCTAATCAGGGTTTAAATTAAGACACACTGTACTCAGATCCTTGGCACTCTGCTTTACTGCTTTCCCTTCCAAATCTCACCATACTTGAAACACTTGATGATATGTCTTATGTTAATTTAGTTGAGAAGAAATTCCTTAAGCTTTTTTGTGAGTTCTTAGTGAAGCAACAACAATACTAAATGGCTATTGAGCTTATATTTATTTGTTAAGTACATGTGGAATTTAAAAAAATTTTCCACAAATAATCATAGAAATGGGACTATGTTCCTGAACTGGCAAACTTCAGCAAGCCACTTACCTGCTTTGAGTTTTGATTTGAATTTTTTAATCATCTAATGCTTGCTTTTGTTAGAAGGTTGTTTGAGATTAAATAATACAATTAATGTATATATTTATTGTTAACTACAAATTTCTTTAGAAATGCAAAATAGTGCTATTATAATGGTACCAAAATAAAAATTAGAATTTTACACTCTATAAACTGGGCAAATGTTATAGAACTTCAATTAAGAAATATATAAATATGTTTGAAATTACTTATCACATGTTCAGAAGAAGTCAAATACATAGATTCTGAGGTTTTCAGTTCTACTTAGTAACATTAAAGCATTGTTTATTAGCATTTAGATTATAATGATTCTTATACATACTTGGTTTCCAGAACTAGATTCCTATTTGCTTAATTAAAGATTCTGCTTCATAATAACTCAGTTTCCTTCTAATGTTACATGGGTAGTTAGCTCAGCAAGAGGTTAGAAAGGCAGAACATAGCCCACCAGTGGTACACACATATAATGAAGCAGGAGTTTTGCAAATCCCCCAAGTGTATAAGAATTCATAAAAACGAAATCAAAATATGTTTAAAGAGTCTTGCCTAAGGATAAGTCATCACTTTTAGCATAAAAATTACCTGGTGCCAGAATCATTCTTCTTTTAGCAATGTGACAAATATCATCTGGGCCACATCTTAGTAAATAATTTGCTAAAGGGAATGTTTTAGGAAGTTTCTATTAATGGGAAAAAAATCTGATTTAAACATTTTATAGATTTCTAGCATATTATATCTGATTACCAGGACCATCAATGATACTAACACATCAGGCGTACATTTTCAGTAGGTTTGTATATCAATTTGACCAGCCTCTTCTATCATCTCAACTGCACTACACATCTGTTACTGCTCATGATTGTTGACCCTGAAAAAATGCAGGAAGGGAGGGGATGACATGTTCATAATATAATGAAAATTACTTTTTCTGTTTGGCACATAAATTAGGAAGAAAATTTAAAAAGAGGGGCAGGAAGGGAGTGTTTAAAAGTCTACAGTCATCTGTTAAAGGTCAAATTTCCAGAGACATCAGTGTTACAAATCTGGGGGAAAAGTTATTTAAAATCCTTTGCTTCATTCTGCGGAAGCACAGGTGAAATTCCTTTTGTGTTGCTCAGGATTTTTTTTTTTTTTTTGCTCAGGATTTTTATTTGGAATGTTCACACATAAACATGAAAGTTGCATTTATTGTTGAATTTTCAGTTCCTTTTCCTGATCAGAATAATGATCTGTTGGCATCATCAGCTTGTCCTTTGTGACAAATTCTGATTTTCTACTACATAATTAGATATCTTACACAAGACACATTTTGTTTCCTCCCAAAGATAACTACTGAACTGAAATGTATTTATACAAGCATAGCAGTTTAAGTGCTAATAACTTCTTTGAGTTAAAGGATGAATGAAATAGAAAAGGTCAAAACCTATTTGACTTCCTTTAAATGTCTGATAGCTTGTTTACTTGAATTTATTTTATTTAAAATGCCAAGACATTTGCCCTTTTCATGGAGATTGTAGGGCTCTTCATTATTTTTTTTTTTGACATTCATTCATTCCAAAACATTAAACATTCCCCAGTACAGCAATAAGTTTGTAAAAGTCAATTAAGAGGTAGTTTCTACCTTCCAATAGCACACAGCCTGGTAAATGGAAACTATCACTTAAAAGCATGTAATAGGCCTGACCTGTGGTGGCGCAGTGGATAAAGCGTCGACCTGGAAATGCTGAGGTCACCGGTTCAAAACCCTGGGCTTGCCTGGTCAAGGCACATATGGGAGTTGATGCTTCCAGCTCCTCCCCCCTTCTCTCTCTGTCTCTGTCTCTCTCTCCCTCTCTGTTTCTCTCTCCTCTCTAAAAATGAATAAATAAATAAATAATTTAAAAAAACATGGAATAGCCATGATTTTTAGTGCCTTTTCATTCATTCAACACAAATTTATAAACACCTTTAAAATTATATATGAAGCACTGTTCTAGGATCTTGGCACACCACTACATAAAACCTCTAAAACTCCCCACCTTGGAAAGTCAAATCTACACAGTGCAATAAACAGATAATGTATTATAGAATTGTACACTAGAAGCTTATATCATTTTATTAAACAATATCACCCAATAAATTTAATAAAGTTAGCACAAAAGATCCCTACCCTCATGGGGAGCTTTCATGCTAATGAAGAACAATTATAATGTTTTATATATATATTTTTTAATTAAGTGAGAAGCAGGGAGGGAGAGAGACAGACTCCCACATGTACCCTGATTAGGATCTACCCAGCAAGCTCCCTACCAGGACGATGCTTTCTGCCCATCTGAGGCCGCTGTTCTGTTGCTCTGCAACCGAGCTATTTTAACACCTAAGGCGAGGCCATCATGCCATTCTCAGTGCCTGATGCTAAATTACTCAAAGTATTCTAGCCATGGCTGTGGGAGGAAAAGGAAGAGATAGAGAGAGGAGGCAGAGGTGGAGAAGCAGATGGTCACCTTTCCTGTGTGCCTTGACTGGGAATCGAAGCCAGGACTTCCACATGCCAGCCGATGCTCTTCTGAAGAGCCAACCAGCCAGGGCCAATGTTTTATATTCTAATCAATAAGATTAAATCTTCTCTTCCCATGGGAATTTGTCAGGGTATAGGTGGGTGAAGGTGGATGTTGTGAAAGTATGCTCTCCCCTCTGCATAAGGGCAATATTTTGCATTCCTAATACTGAAAATACTTCTACATAATCATATTATGCTTTTTAATACTGTTTTAATACCTTTTGGGCTAAAAATTATATATATATATATAAACTTCTATTTTGCTTATACAAGTAAAGTATAATACTGTTTTCTACTATATAAACCACATTCTTTTTTTTATCACTTTCACTATGAAGCTTTTTCTGACTGTTTCTTATGGAAAACTATTTACTCTGTTTTTTAAAAACTCTTAACCCTTTAAAAAAATATACTGTATGATGTCCATTTTGTTTTTAAATATATGCTTCCTTATAACTTTACTATATTTCAAACTAATTACACGTAGAAACTGTGCTGTAGTCATGATTCCATTATTTCTGGGACCTAACACATGTATGTCATGGCTCATACTGAATAAATATTTACCACATTAAGTTATAAGATAACCAACCTAAATTAAGCATTAGACAAAAGGACATATGCATGCACACACAATATATTTTTCACTTTTTAATCTCTAATTCCCCATTTGAGTTTTAGTGTAAATTTGAATGCCATGTGTTTGTGTCCACATAAATATCTTAATATTTTCCATAGTCTCCCAATATATTAGATACAAAACTATGGTTCCTGATATCTATAACTGAACTATTTTACACAAAAAGAAATAAAAATTCAGATTAAACTGTTTATTGTATTGATATAAATAATACATTTTTAGCATCATTTCTATAATTTATGTTTTAAAAATATGCATCTCTAAAATCATCTGTATTGTGTTTTATTTATTTATTGATTGATTTTAGAGAGGAAAACAGAGACACAAAGAAAGAAAGTGAGAGAGAAAGAGGAACATCAGTATATTGCTCCACTCCATACATTCATTGGTTGATTCTTGTATGTACCCTGACCGGGAATGGAACCTGCAACCTTGGAGTATTGGATGATGCTCTACTCTAACCAACTAAAATATCCAATCAGGGCCCTGGCCGGTTGGCTCAGCGGTAGAGCGTCGGCCCGGCGTGCAGGGGACCCAGGTTCGATTCCCGGCCAGGGCACATAGGAGAAGCACCCATTTGCTTCTCCACACCCCCTCCTTCCTCTCTGTCTCTCTCTTCCCCTCCCGCAGCCAAGGCTCCATTGGAGCAAAGATGGCCTGGGCGCTGGGGATGGCTCCTTGGCCTCTGCCCCAGGCGCTAGAGTGGCTCTGGTCGCGGCAGAGCGATGCCCCGGAGGGGCAGTGGTGGGCAGAGCGTCGCCCCTGGTGGGCATGCCGGGTGGATCCCTGTCGGGCGCATGCGGGAGTCTGTCTGACTGTCTCTCCCCGTTTCCAGCTTCAGAAAAAAAAATAAATAAATAAAATAAAATATCCAATCAGGGCATTTATTTTGTGAACACATATTGCATGAGAGAATACAACTGTAATATATTTAAATATTTCTTATTTGTAAATTTATTATTCATGTGTTTTCCAATATATTTAAAATTCTATGGTTTTTAATATTCAACTTGCTCATTAATATACAGATAATACCAGTTACCATATATTATATACTGCTCACAAAAATTAGGAGATATTTCAAAATGAATATGCAGCAATAAAAAAAAGAATCATTTGATCATTAAACAAGAACATCAGAAAAGCAAATGACAAGTCAAAAAAAGTTGTTTGATTATGCAAATGAGATGCAAAACCAACTTTTATTTCATTGGTGCAAATGCACTATACAAAAGGCTGAAAGTACTGGAGTAGCTGCACGTCCTCTTATCCCCTAATTTTATGAGCAATATATGAAGCAAAATTAGAAAAAACATCAAGCTAATTATTTTTCTCTTTTTAATCTAGATACATCTTATAATCCTCCTAGACATAAAAAAACACAAGTTCACATTTCTGCACAATGGCTTTGATAATCCCTGATAACATTCACCAGCTAGTGGATATTATTTCCCTGAGGAGTTAATCGGTTGACAGGCTCTGTCTGTTTAGTTTGACTTCGATGATTTTAATAAGAATTAATTTTCTAGCTGTGTTGAATATATAAGTACTTCAGTGACATATTTCTAATTGTTCTTTGCTGACTAACTGTTTTTTTATTGTTTTAAATAAGATATATATATATATATATATATATAAAACATTAGGATTATTGGTATAAGAGATATGTTTCAAAAATGCAATTTCTTATTCCTTCTATTTCAGAAAATTGGGGGGATAATACAGTGTCCACTCTATTAAAGTACAAACAAATCCTGTGAACATAAGATTATCCTTTTTTTTCTCTCCCAAAATTGATTTTAAATGCTTCCCCTGGTTAATTGACAGCTCTAGAAATGCTCTTTGGGGTGCAAATATCTCTTAATTTAAGCCAAAGATATTTATTTGATTGGTTTAAAGGAATATTTTTAGAACAATCATTTATTATGTGCATTTTAATTTGATATAAAATAAGTGTAAAATAGCATCTTACATTAAAATTATCTAATGGCCCTGAACTCAGGTACAATTTTAGGCTATTGATCTTTTTTGATATTCCTGTTTCTGTTTACATGAGCTTCCCTGAGAAAAACTTAATTGATCCCCATTGGTTTCATTTTCCTTTTCTATTAGATTTTTTTTTTCCTTGCCTGCAAGACCATCAGTAGATAGAGGTGATGGATGTTGATGTGCAGTTTTCAGAGAAAGCTGGAGCCATGTGGCTCAGAGCACAGTCCATGTGTTATTCATCCTTTGTATCCCTAACATCTAACACAGTGCTTGATTCGTAGTGCAGTTCAGTAAAAATTTGCTGAAGTGAACAAGCTGTACAAAGAGGCTGTGGGCAAAGTCTCCTGATACAACATGTTACTATACTTGAAGAAGAGAAGAAGTATATGAGGAATATTAAAGGCATGAGTCAAGAACATGGAGAGTAAAGTTGTAGTGTAGTATTAAGATGAGGAGTTATTCTGGCTCATGTTTCTTAATGTACTACAGCATCATTTAATTCTTTTATGGAATAGTAACATCAAAGTTTTCAATATGTTATTCCTTTTAGCTACCATATACACAAAACAAGGTTTCAAATCAGAAGAGAGAATCCTTTGGGTCAGATATTCTTATTTTTGCACTGAACCCTCCCAAATACATATACTGAACTATTAAAATTATGAATATTATATTCAAATACAGACTAATGAAAAATGTCAATGATGTTAAGTAAAAGCAATCAGAATAATATAGTATGCTCAAAACTATAATTAACAAAGACCTAAAATCTATTTTATACACATGTTAAAATACTAGACTCTCACTCATGATAGTAAAATTACCATACAGGACCTATAAAATATTCATTTACATGAATGGCTGAGTCACTTGAAATGTCAACTACTCTATCATGAAGAAACTGACCTGAGTCCAAGATTCTATTCAGGACTATTGTTGAAATCCTAATGAGACCTGAGGAACACGTGTTAACATTTAGAAGAGTGTGGCAGCCATGATGAAGACCAAGAAATTCTATCCCCACCTAGAGTTACTATTGCTGTGAGGGGATTATTCCTGGGAGAGTTGTATTTTGAGGGAATTACAGCACCATCTCAGTTTTAGTAATCCCAAACTAGGCTTCAAAAGCCTTGCAAATAGAAATGGTGGATGACAGTCTCAAAAGGTATCAAAATTATGAGCCAACTCTTGTAAGGATGAAAGTGATAGAAGCCAAATGAAAGCAAGACTATTTCATAAATACACTTGAGACATTTCCTGGAAAAAAACAAAACAAGATGAGAAGTGATTTAAGGAGACTAGAGGTCCTAAAATGAGTAGGCGTGAGTATCAAAACAAAGGCATTTTGATATGTTATTCTGACATTAGCATGGTAAGAGGAGATATAAGTTTATATATATATATATATATATATATATATATATATATATATATATGTTAAAATTTATAAGAAAACTGGCCAATTAGCTCAGTTGGTTAGAATGTTGTCCCAATTAGCCAATGTTGTGGGTTCTATCCTTGGTCAGGGCTTATGTAAGAGTCGACCAACAACAGAACATTATGCAGCAGTAAAAAAGAAGGAAATCTTGCCTTTGTGACAGCATGGATATACCTAGAGATTATTTTGCTGAGTGAAATAAACCAGTCAGAGAAAAACAAATATCACACGATCCCATTTATATGGGGAATCTAATGAATAAAATAAAATGAACAAAATTTTTAAAAAAGAATCAACAAATAAATGCATAAATAAGTGAAACGAATTGAAATATTTTTCTCCCTTCCTTCCTCTCTCTCTGTATTCAATAAATAAAAAATAAAATTCAGGGGAAAAAAGGAAATTGGGAATTATTTACCTTAAAACAATAATAATATTTATGTCGTGATGCTGAATTTACATGTATTTTCTGTTGTGCAAATTTTCTGTACTGTAGTTAGTTTTTCTCATTTAAATAAGCATTCATCTGATTGTGATTAGTTTTTTATTAAATATATTGGATGACATTAATTAATAATCTCATGTAAGTTTCAAGTGTACACTTCTATGATACATGTTCTTTGCCCACACCTGAAGTCAAATCACCTTCCATCACCATATATTCGGCCCCCTTTACCATTTACAAACCTCACCAACCTTCTCTCAGGTGTTTATGTCTCTGAGCTTCAGATTTATATCTTACATATGAGTGAAATTATCTGGTTCCTAGCTTTTTCTGACTGATTTATTTGTGTAGCATAATATTCTAAAGGGTTTATCCATGTTTTCACAAATGGCAGTATTTCATGTTTTCTTGTGGCTGAATAGTATCCCTAGTATATTTGTACTATATTTTCTTTATCCAATCTTCTATTGAAGGGATACTTTGGTTGTCTTCATGTCTTGGCCAAGGTGAATAATATTGTGATGATAACATAGGGGTGCATATATCTTTGCAAATAAATGTTTTCAAATTGTTTGGGCAGATATTCAGAAGAAGGGTTTCTGGGTAATATGGTTACTCTAGTCTTAATTTTTTGAGGATCTGCTAGACTGCTTTCCATAGTGGCTACCAGCTTACATTCTCAGCAGCAGTGAATGACCATTCCTTTTTCTCCACAACATCTCCAACACTTGTTATTACGTGTCTTGTTGATAATAGCCATCCCCAGCACCCGGGCCATCTTTGCTCCAATGGAGCCTTGGCTGCGGGAGGGGAAGAGAAAGACAGAGAGGAAGGAGAGGAGGAGGGGTGGAGAAGCAGATGGGCGCTTCTCTTGTGTGCCCTGGCCAGGAATTGAACCTGGGACTCTTGCATGCCAGGCCAACGCTCTACCACTGAGCCAACCGGCCAGGGTCCATACTTTTTTTATTATCATAGCTCTGTAGTATAATTAGAAGTCAGGAAATGTGACACCTCAGAATTTGTTCTTTTTTCTCAAGATTGGCTTGACTATTTGGGATTTTTTGTGGTCTCAAACAAATTTGCTGATTTTTTTGTTCTATTTCTTTAAAAAATGATATTAAGATTTTGATGGGGATTACAATAAATCTGTATAGTTAATATGGCCACTTTAACTATGGTGATTTTTCCTATCCCTGAACATGAGACATCTTTTTATTTCATTGTGTCATTTTCAATCTCTTTTAATAATGCATTTTAGTGTTTAGTATATAGGTATTTCATATTCTTTGTTAAGTTTATTCCTAGGTACTTTATTTTTCAGTGGCAATTGAAAAATAATTTTTTATTTATTTTTCTGAAGTTTCATTGTTTGTATACAAGAAAGCAGTAAATTTTTGTACATTAATTTTGTATCCTGAAATTTTATTGTATTTATTTTTTGTTTTTAATAGTATTTTGGTAGTCTTTAGGGAGTTCTATATACAGAATCATGTTTTCTGCAAAGTTATACTTTTACCTCTTCCTTCCCAAACTGGATGTCTTTTACTTCTTTCTCTTGACTGATTACTCTGGCCTAGATTTTTAGAACTATGTTGAAAAAGAGAAATGAGAGTGCACATCAACATCTTATTACTGATTTCAGAAAAAAAAAAATTCTGTTTTTCACCATTGAGTATGATATTGACTGAGGGTTTGTCATATATGGCCTTTATTATTTTGAGTTACTTTTCTTTCTATACTCATATATTGAGTGTTTTAATCATAAATGAATGTTGTATCTTATCGAGAGCCTTTTCTGCATCTATTGATGAGATCATGTGATTCTTGTTTTTGGTTTTGTTAATGTGGTGTATTTTGAGAGTTGTCTTTGTTGAACCATCCTCATGCCCCTGGAATGAACCTTGCTTGATTGTGATGTATTGCTTTCTTAATGTATTTTTATATTCAATTTGCTAGTTTTTTAAAAGGATTTTTTCATCTGTATTCATTAGCTACACTGGTCTATAGGTTTCTTTTTGTGTGTGTTATCCTTTCCAGGTTTTGGTATCAGGTCTATGTTAACCTTATAAAATGTATCAGAAAGTATTGCCTCTTCTTCCATGTTTTGGAAGACTTTGAGAAACATAGGTACCCCCTTTTGCTTCCACTTGATTACCTTTAGATGTTTCAATATGTGGATCTCTCAGGGATGTGTGTGCATTGACCAGGGAATTCCTGGTTGAGTTATAACTGTTGAAATTGTTGAAACTTCAAGGGGAGAGAACAAGGGTATCTCTTATACTGCCATTCCTACAGGGCCTCTGTAATATATTTTAAAACAAAACAAAACAAAACAAAACAAAAACAAGAGTAGTTAGAACTACCCTGGCCTAGATAATTTATGCTCTGACCACTTCTGTATCTAATATTTATTTGTTTGTCTCTTCATCCTATTATCCTTAATCTTCTAGAATGATTTTTGAGCTCATGATATTTTCAAAATTCTAAGTGTGAACATTTGGAACAGATTTAATATATACAGTATGAACTCATTCTTTTGATTGATAGTAGGAAAATGACTACTGTCAAGCTTCTATCTAAAAACTAAATATAGCCATGTACCATATAATGACTTTTTGGTCAATGACAGATCAAATATACCACGGTGGTCCTATAATTAAAATTGAGCTGAAAAAATATTATTGCCTAGTGACACCATAGCTATCATGGTGACCTAGCAAAACGTGTTACTCACTACTTAGCACATTTGTGGTGATGCTGGTATAAACAAATCTACTGTCCTGAGAATCATATAAAAGTCCTGTGTAGAACATAACATTTTGTACAGTACATAATACTTGGTAAGGATTATAAACAACTTTGTTCCTGGTTTATGTATCTAGTATATTATATTGTTATCAGTGTTTGGGGTATACTCTTTCTACCCATAAAGAATAGTTTTCTATAAAATACTTGCAGTGTTATGCTGGGCAGTAGCCTGCCTCATACATCTTGTGCTTTCCACATCTCTTGATTGCACCATTTTCTCTTGTGCTTGATTTAAACTTGTGTTATTTTATAAATTTGGTGTAACATAAGTGTACAACATTTTTAAAGTCTACAGTAGTGTCTGCTAATGTCCCAGACCTTCACTTTCACTCATCAGTTACTTACTGACTCAGATAACTTCCAGTCCTGCAAGCTCCACTTATGGTAAATGCTATACAAATGTACCATTTATTATTTTATAACATATTTTTACAATATCTTTTCTCTTTGGAGTATGTTTAGATATACAAATACTTTCTATTGTGTTACAATTGTCTTCAGTATTCAGCTGTATAACTAGGTCTATAGTTTTGTAGCTTAGGAGCAATGGGCTATACCATCTAGGTTTTTGTAAGTACACTTTATGATGCTCATAAAAGACAAAATTCCTTAACAATTTTTCAGAATGTATCCCATTTTGCACATGACTGTGTATGCCTTTGGTTTCACTAGGAACATAATTATATTTCTTACATCCCTTCTTTAAACTTCCGCAGTGGTAATCCTGTTTGGGTTCACAGAAATGGTCATAATTTTCATTATTTATACCGAATTTTTTCACTCCTATTTTAATTGTTTTTCTTGTGACAGAGACAGAGGGAGAGAGAGAGTGACAGATAGGGACAGACAGACAGGAAGGGAGAGAGATGAGAAGCATCAGTTCTTCGTTGCAGCACCTTAGCTGATTGCTTTCTCATATGTGCCTTGACCAGGGGGCTACAGCAGATTGAGTGACTCCTTGCTCAAGCCATCAACCTTGGGTTCAAGCTGGCGAGCTGCGCTCAAACCAGATGAGCCCACGCTCAAGCTGGCGACCTCAGGGTTTTGACCTGGATCCTCTGCGTCCTAGTCTGACTCTCTATACACTGCACCACCGCTTGGTCAGGCACTCCTATTTTAATTTTTAAATGTAAAGTCTGAAATAATTTGAATTGTTTTAAAACCACTAAATTTAGTAACTGGCTTTTCCTTATAAAGGAAGCAATGTCTGTCTACTGAAGGTAACAATGCAAGAGATTTAATATGAGTGCTTGAAAACTTCTCATCATAGATTGAGAACATTTTTCAGGGATTTATATTGTGCATATGTCAGAGGTTGGTATTCTGTGTATGTAAGGGGAGACAAATAGCAATTTAAAAAGGTAGGTATTGAAGAAGTTATATTTTATACCTAAAACACTTTACAATCGATACTATCTTTATTTTCAGAAATTGAAGGACACCATGTACCATTCTTACTAAAGTTGAAGAAAAACTCAGTTTAGCAAAAGAAAAATAGGAAAATCCAACATAGTCTCTAAGAAAGATCTATGAATTTTTGAATACCTGATTAGAATTCCAGTACACTAAGGTCAACTGTATACAAAAGATTTAGTCTCAGTACTATTTTCTTTCTTTTTTGCTCACCTCTCAATCATCTTTCTCTCCCTTCTATGCCATTTTGTAAGACTTAGATGACAATAAGAAATGTTTAGTAACAGCTCTGTTCTGGACAGAGTTCTAAACTTTGGGGATACAGCAGAAAACAAACAAACAAAAAAGTCTGCTCTTGTGATACTTTACATTCTATCAAATATAAGTGGAAAAATATTTACATCAGGTAATGACGAATGTTGGAAAGAAAATACAGCAGGATAAGGGGGAGAGAATGGTTACTCAAGGTAATATGTTATATCAAGATTTCTCTGACATGATTTCTCTTCAGAGATGTGAAAGAAGTGATATTCAAACACCTAGGTAAGACTGTCCCAGCCACAGAGACAAATGCCTTGAGATAGGCAATCCTGAAACAGAAGAAGGTTGTTTAGGGAGTAGTAAGAAAAGCAAGTGAAAGTAGTAGATTAGATGAGAAGTAATTGTGGTGTAGACAAAGATTGTAGAAATGGAGGTGATACTAAGTGCTTGAATTCTGGAATATTATGTAGATATAGCTTCTAGTTGGAGATTCAGAACTGGGACACTCCATTATTTGGATGTTGGACAATGAAGAAGAGCCAGAAAAAAGATATTAAAAAAGTATTTATTGTAGGGGGCATGGGGGGGCACAATGTGGGGAGTAGAGAGTATTATATTGAGTGGGACACTTGAAATCATGTCAACACAATAAATTAAAAATTAAAATTAAAAACTAAATTAATAGTGGAAAATCATATATCATATGCCTTTTTAATATGGATTAATACAATATATATAATTGAAATTTTGAACCACTAGAGAAAAAGATAATAAAAATCAATGTCTACTTCTTTCACAGCTAAACAATTTTAGTGGATTATTATGTTTGAAGACAGTCTCTAAAAAAATTATACCTTAAGGACAAAATTGCAGAGCTAATTTTGTAAGATTAAAATATATATTGCATTTATGTGATATCAATTTGGTAAGTTTGTACATCATACAGGACATGTTTCTCCTTAACAGTTGGTTGAGGACAAAGACATATAAGGTATGCTGGCTGGCTTGATTGTGGGGAAAATATTTAAGCAAGAACATTACTTCCAGCAAAGCTGGATTTTAGGCTCTCGTAATATCTTTAAGACCTAAGTTTTCTCTCCCTCATCTTGATTCTCTTTATCTTTTGTTCCCCCCAGCTCTTTTCTCTGCATACCTCTTTACTGTCATTGTACCAAACAGACTTTCCCCACGTTTTATCTCTTGCTATTTTAGACATAAGTTCACAGAATAGTAAAAAGAGAAAATATTTTCTCCAGGTTGCCCAGCTAAAATCACAAGGATATCTCTGCTTGGACTGACTTGAGTTGTATGGCCGACACTGAACTGTGGTCAGGAGAGTGGAACATGTGGGTGGAAAGGGCAGAACCCAGTGTCTTCTTCTGGTTAATGTGGGAGAAGATGGTGCCGTTTAAATCGGAGAGCGTGAAAGGTGAGGATACATGATTCCCTGAGGAAAATGTAGGTTTATTCGCAAGATGAAAGGGAAGTGGTGAAAGGGAAGCACTTATTGAAGCTCAAATGTTCACTCTAATTGGTTTCTAAAACATGCAGTCTAACATAAGGAAAGGCACCATTAATGGGAGAAACCGAAAAACTGAATACAGCAATTTATTTGGTACATTTAGGTCATAATGAATATTAAAATCAAGTTAGATCTGAAAATTTCTTTACTGGAAACAAGGGTCAGCATGGTAGAAAATCAAGTCAAAGCAAGTTTATGGAAGCCCTGAAAAATTTTATTTTATTATCACAGGGAAGCAAGCTTCTGAACTCTTTTGTGCGTGTAAGTAAAACTAAGTATACTCATATTAATTGTGCGGAGGAGGGAGGGAAGGACTTTGGGAAGGACTTTCCTTCTTCACTCTTAGGGTAAATCGCTGGATCTATGAAATAAACTAACAAAAGAAAGATTATCAAGAGAAAAGATTAGACATTTATTCGTTTTTAATGCTACATGCATAGGACATCACAGGGGGAAAATGTGAATATCCAAAAGACACATAAGTTTTATATAGTATCTTAATATGGAAAGGGGAGGGATTGTAGGCAATTTAGGAAAACGATGATTTTTAGGAAAAATAAATAGGCCCTTAAAAAATAGCCCTGGCTGGCTGGCTTAGTGGTACAGCATCAGCCTGGCGTGCAGAGGTCCCGGGTTCGATTCCTGGCCAGGGCACACAGGAGAGGCGCCCATCTGCTTCTCCACCCCTCCCCCTCTCCTTCCTCTCTGTCTCCCTCTTCCCCTCCTGCAGCCGAGGCTCCATTGGAGCAAAGATGGCCCGGGCGCTGGGGATGGCTCCTTGGCCTCTGCCCCAGGCGCTAGAGTGGCTCTGGTCGCAACAGAGCGATGTCCCGGAGGGGAAGAGCATCGCCCCCTGTGGGCAGAGTGTAGCCCCTGGTGGGCGTGCTGGGTGGATCCCGGTCGGGCGCATGTGGGAGTCTGTCTGACTGTCTCTCCCCATTTCCAGCTTCAGAAAAATACAAAACACACACACACACACAAAATAGGCAGGCCCTGGCCAGTTTTCTCAGTGGTAGAGTGTCAGCCTGGCATGCAGGAGTCCCAGGTTCGATTCCTAGCCAGGGCATACAGGAGAAGCACCCATCTGCTTCTCCACCCCTCCCCCTCTCCTTCCTCTCTGTCTCTCTCTTCCCCTCCTGCAGCCAAGGCTCCACTGGAGCAAAGTTGGCCCGGGTGCTGAGGATGGCTCTATGGCCTCTACCTCAGGCGCTAGAATGGCTCTGGTTGCAGTAGAGTGATGCCCCAGATGGGCAGAGCATCGCCCTCTGGTGGGCATGCCGGATGGATCCTGTCTGACTGCCTCCCCGTTTCCAACTTCAGAAAAATACAGGAAAAAAAGAAAAGAAGAAAAAATAGGCAGTATTTTTGACAGTTTGTTTGGATGTGATATTGACTTCTAGTTTCCTAGTTTCCTCTCCTTTGTCAAGAGTCAATCTTCCCTAACTAAACTCTCTGGAAGGAAATTTATGGTGGTTGAGGGTTTTTTTTTGGAGGATCTTTCTTTAGGCAGATAAAGGAGATTCAGAGAAAGCTTCTCCCTACATTTGTTGACTTTCATGTTCCCCAAATTAAAAATATACCAAAGCACCATAATTTTGAGTGGCATGGTCTGAGCACCAAAATATACATAGTACAAAAAAGAAACCTCTCGTTTTCTTAATAGATATATAAAGTCTATATGATGTCAGACAAGGTAGAGTAGGTAAATGTTAACTTATCTAAGCCTGAGAAATTGATAACGCTAATTAATTTTTTGTGTTTATATATATATATAAAATAAATTAAAATGTTATCAAAGCACTACAGCTAATGTGTTGATTGACTTTTCTCCTCCTACTCTAATTTTCTTAGTTTAAAAATAAGATAGAGGTTTACAAAGTGTTTATGCAGTTATAAAATTATTTCTCTTCAGGACTACAAACAATAAAAGAGTTTGAGTTAACTAGTGGGTATAACTTTGGTAGCATCTGAGCTGGGAAATAGCAGCATGGTATCTTTCCACAAACCTTTGGGCAAAAAAAATAAGTGACATGTTATAAAGTATTTTTAAGTTATTGAAGTTGTGAGGATGCTAAATGAGTGACATAGTGCAGAGTAAATATTATGTGCATATGTGAAATATATGCCATATATCAACACACATCCAATGGTGTTAGGAGTTATAAAGATGAGATTATGAGCTAACGGTTTAGGGTGATGATTGATGGAGAAAGCTGGCACTGGAAAAGTTGCCTCAAAATATAGTACGGCAGAGATCATGCATGCCCTGTACATGTTCTGATAGTGTGGTTCTCTGAACACAGTATAAATTTTAAATTATAAATAAAATTTATTAGCAGCAACCCCCCCCAAAAAAAAAACAAGGAGTCAGTGATTAAATGTATCAGAAGTTGAGAAGTTTATCAAGGATTAAAAAAAAATTTTTAAAGACAATTGGATTTGATGACCTTGAGGCAATTAGTGGCTTTGACAAGAGATTATTCATGGTGTAAGGGGAACAAATCTAATTTGGAGAGAGTTTAAAAAAATGGGAAAAGACAAAGTTAAATAATGAATGTAGACCACTGTATGTGCTTCTGTAAATAGGAGCAGATAAATGGAGCTAGTTGGAATGAATTGTGAAATCAGAAGAGGTTCCTTTTTGAAGGGGAGACATTACATAATATCTATATTTTGATGGGGACATTACAGTGGAGAGAAAAATGAATCACTAATAATACTGAAAGAAAGACTGAAACCAACTACAAAACAGATGCCCAAGAGAATGTGTAAGGGGACAAAATCCTTATCATTAACCATTAAATAGAGGAGTTGATCATAGGCACATGATCCTTTCACTATATCAGCAAGAAAGACAAGTATGTGTTTGAGTATGTCAGTAGCTTGGGAGATTTGGTCATTTGGGTTGAAGCTGAGGGAGAGAGGATAGTAATCTAAAAATTATCACTTGATTTCTCCTATTTTTTAGAAAAAAAAAGATCAGGTGAGATTGAGCAGAGAATTAATGAGACTTAATAAGAGATTTAAGGAGATAAAAATATAATTTTAATCAGAATTAAGTCATTTACAGATAACTAGGAAAAAGGGGAAATGAGCAAAAGAGTTTCTCACTAGTAAATACAAATTCCCAAGACTCCTTCTTTATATACAGTGTGTCTGTAAAGTCACAGTGCACTTTTGACCGGTCACAGGAAAGCAACAAAAGACGATAGAAATGTGAAATCTGCATCAAATAAGAGGAAAATCCTCCAAGTTTCTGTAGGATGATGTGGCAGCATGTGCGCATGTGCAGATGATGACGTATACAGCGGAGCAGCCCACGGCCATGCCAGTTGAGATGTGGACGGTACAGAGGAAAGTTCAGTGTGTTCTGTGGCTTGCTAATTTCGAATTTGTGACCGAAGTGCAACACGAATATCGGCGCGTTTATAACGAAGCGCCACGACATAGGAATGACATTACTCAGTGGGATAAGCAGTTGAAGGAAACCAGCATTTTGGTGGAGAAACCCCATTCTGGTAGGCCATCAGTCAGTGACAAGTCTGTAGAGGCTATACAGGATAGCTACCTAAGGAGCCCTAAAAAATCTGTGCATGAGCCCACATCAAACTGCACTGAATAGGAATGAAACTGGGAGAGTTTTCTTTTTATTTGGTGCAGATTTCACATTTCTACCATCTTTTGTTGCTTTCCTGTGACTGGTCAAAAGTGCACCATGACTTTACAGACACACGGTATTGCACTTCAGCCATATATATTATAATTTTTTATTTTTCTTTTGTTTCTATTTATTTATTTGTGTGTGTGTGTGTGTGTGTGTGTGTGACAGAGACAGAGAGACAGAGAGAGAGGGACAGATAGGAACAGACAGGAAGGGAGAGACATGAGAAACATCAATTCTTCATTGTGGCTCCTTAGTTTCCTGAGTTGTTCATTGATTGCTTTCTCATATGTGCCTTGACTGGGGGGCTACAGCAGACTAAGTGACCCCTTGCTCAAGCCAGCGACCCTGGGTTCAAGCCAGTGGTGACCTTGGGCTTCAAGCCAGCAACTTGTGGGCTCAAGACAGCAACCATGGGGTCATGATCCCACGCTCAAGCTGGTGAGCCTGCGCTCATACCGTATGAGCCTGCACTCAAGCCAGCAACCTTGGCGTTTCAAACTTGGGTCCTCTGCATCCCAGTTCAATTCTCTATTCACTCTGCCACTGCCTGGCCAGGCCCATATAATTTTTCTAATTCTTTAAATATATCTCACAACTGATATCTTTAAATATTCTGCTGTTTTGATATGAGAACTCTATAATTTAAATCATATTTAAATCTCAATTTAAATTTCGTGAAGCCTTTTTTTTGGTAAAAATCCTAACTTGCTCCTATCATAGTCCTTACCATATTATATTGTGTAAAATTATTTTTTTTCTGCCAACAGACTTTGTATTCCTCACGTGATGGTGTTATGTCTCCAGTAGCTGTGGGTAAAATATTGCATATTATAAAATGACATGGATCTATTATTACATGCAGGTGATTTTGTTTTGTTTTGTTCTCTCCCTCCAGCCAAAATTTAATTCAATGAGTATGTAATTCAGTGAATGCCAACAAATTAGCATAGTGAATTTGTATTTAAATTTGAATGCTGTATTTAGAAATAGAAGTTATTATAAGCACTTTTATTTAATTTTCCTGTTAACATCTGCACAAAGGAAAGTGCCAGTTCAGAAATGCAAGTCTGGCCCTTGTGGATCGGTTCAGTGGTAGATCATTGGTCCAGTGTATGGATATCCCTGGTTCGATTTCCAGTCAGCACACACAGGAGAAGCGACCCTCCCTTCTCTATCTCCCCCTCCCTCTCTCTTCCCCTCCAGCAGCCGTGATTGGTTTGAGTGAGTTGGCCTTAGGCACTGAGGATGGCTTCTGGCCTCCACCTCGTCACTAAAAAAATGGCTCAATTGCTGAGCTATGGAGCAAGGGCCTCAGTTGTGTAGACCATCAACCCCTTAGTGGGTTAGCCAGGTGGATCCTGGTCCAGGCATGTATGTAAGTCTATCTCTCTGCCTCCCCTCCTCTCACTAAATTTAAAAAAAAAAAAAAAAAAAAAAATGCAAGTCTTCACTGTGGCAAGTATAGATTTCAGGGGAGAAAAAAAAACAAACAGAAGGTGAGAAAGGAACAATAATGATAATAAAATTCCCAAATCTTAAAAGTTCATTTTGAGTTTTATTATTTCTGAAGAGATTAAAATTAAGTACCATTCATCTCTTAGCTAGCATAACTTATTTTTTAATGGTGTTCCATAATTGATTCAAACATGCTATTCAAACTTTGACTTTCATACAAATACAAAGGTATAATTTAGATGGATAGAAATAGGCTTTATAATAAAACAATGTGACAATAAGAGACTTCTTTTTATTTCATTCAATGTCAGGAAAACAAAAAATATGTCACTTTTAATGGAGAACAGAATATAATAAAAATTGAATCTTACTTGAGTCCTTTGTTTCAATTTGATTTTTAGTTAACTAAAGCTCAATTTTTAGTTTAAAAGCTTGTAAATTTGATTTTCTTATCTGTACAATGAGATATATTTAAAATACCACACCTGATTTTTAAATGTACTTTTGGTTCTATATGATCAGTATAAGTTTCATTAAATTACAACTGATTCTTTTTTAAAGAGAAGACATGTATTTCAGATTTCTTTTTTCCTTTTTCAGAGAGCTTTTTAAAAATATATACTGTGGATTATGCCTGTTATCTGTACTAGAACAGTTTCATTGAGAATTCCTATTCATGACTTGTATATTATCAATCACAAAATTTTATACAACAATCTCTAATGAACTATCTTTATTATAAGTACTACTCTCAGGAGTTGTATATATGTGTGTGTATGTACATACTGCTGAACAAGATAAATTATGCAAAGATATACCATTTTTATTGAAAGATCTTCCTTTTTTATTATGATAGAACCATATAAAGGGCCAGAAATTGATTTAAATACCTTAGAAATCAATTCATGTAAACTTATATATGCAAAATGCATTCCTAGTGGGAAAGAAATGTCAGGAATGGCATCCATATATCTATGGATTACTATTATTTTTATCTTTTTTATTTTTATTTATTACTTATTAATTAATTAATTAATTATTTGTGACACAGAGTCAGAGAGAGGGAGAGATAGGGATAGACAGACAGGAAGGGAGAGAAATGAGAAACATCCATTCTTTGTTGTGGCTCCTTAGTTGTTCATTGATTGCTTTCTCATATGTGCCTTGACTGGGGGACTACAGCAGACTGAGTAATCCTTTGCTTGAGCCAGTGACGTTGGGCTCAAGCTGGTGAGCCTTGCTCAAACCAGATGAGCCTGAGCTCAAGTTGGCGACCTCAGGGTCTCAAACTTGGGTCCTCCACATCCCAGTCCAACACTCTATCCACTGTGCCACTGCCTGGTCAGGCCTCGATGGATTACTTTTAATTGAAACATATTTGTATCCTAATTTACTCCAGAATACATTAGAGAAGGATCTTTTATATTATAGTATTCTCAAAGAAAAAATATTTCTACCCATAACTTAAAATCTACTGTGGAATCCTACCAGGATTAGAAAATAGAGATAAGTCATGAAGACCCTTTGAAGTCAAAATCTGAGAATATAATCTGCAAGAAATGAATATGGTGCAATTTGCTGTAACTTTAGAATCAGATTACTGGGTCCAAATGAAAGAAACTTATATTTATTATTCAGCAAATATTCATTGTGCATTTACTGTGTTTTGAGAAATATTCTAGACCTAGGGGGAAAAACAATGAATCAGACAGACATGATCTCCACCTTCATAAACCTTTTAAAAGGTGGTGGAGATTGACTATAACTAAAAATCAGATAGTGACGAATATTCTGAGGAAAATAAAAAGGAACTGCTTAGCATAGGTGACCTTAATGAAGACTTCTAGGGGAAGGTGTCTCTGTTGGTTTGATCTGTAAAGAGAATACAAGCATACTCCAGAAGGAAAAGGATCTATGTGGAGGATACAAAAGGTGCAAATACACAGAAATAAGAATGTGCTTAGAGAGGTATAGAAACAGAGATCAAGTCAGTATATTTGGATTACAGAAAGCAATTTTTAAGAGTAGTCAGATATCTGATTACAGGGGTGGAACCAAGGAAAAATCCTGGGAGCTCATAGAAGAGTGCAGTACTGTGTGGAATGCAGTGGGAACTTAAGGAAGAGTCCAGCATAACCTTCATTTTTACAAAAATTGCACAGATTCCAAAGTGGATTATGTGGGCAATGAATAGAAGCAGGAAGATCATTTTCAGCAGTCTAGTAAAGAAGTGATGGGATGTGTCTTTAGACAGTCCCATAGAGATAAAATTAAAACCTGATCTAAGATTTGTCTTTTCCTAACTCCACGTAACCTCATTTCTCTCATTTTCATACTGCCTCAATGGGTATTCTTTACTTTTACTTTAATTTGAATGTGCAAAAGCCCCTTTTTAAGCACATACCATATAATCCTCCAAAATGGATATGAATTATATGAGTATTGGTGCAAATAATTTTTGAATTAAAAATGGTTAGTGTCTCAATGCATTTTCAGATTGATATCCTAACTTTTTTCTTTTCTTACATTAAGCTGTGCTAGACAACTATTAAGCATAAACTCTATGATGGTTGTTCTTTTCAGTATATTTTTTCAATAATAACATAACTACTTCCTATAACAGTGAAAGAACACAGTGTGGTATCACCCACTATTTCTTTTCACTGTGAGGTTTAGACTTATTTTATTAAAAGCCAAAGAATATATCTATTTCCTTGACTTACCATATGGTACCACCATGACTTTACAACAGTGCAGTCATTTTGCCACATATGTGTGAACCAATCAATATACTGCAGTGGTCCCCAGTAGGGGTGGCCTTGAATAGGACAAGCAGCAGCAGTTGTTAGGAATCAGCATTAGGTCTCAGTCTCACTTTTGGAAAGAACTGACAAGCACATGTTTCTGTCCCCAATTGATCTGTTAATTTAGATCACTGATGCCTAAAACCAGAAAAGCAAGTTATCAGGAAATCTCAAGTAAATTAAAAAGATATCCTCCAGCCACAAATTCTCTTATCCTTCAGCACACAAAGCTAATGTTCCAGCAGTTTAGCTATTGAGCTGGTAAAAGAGATGTCACACCCTGAAATCCATGGGGAACCATGTCAGACTGAATCCACAGAACACACTTTAAATGCTTCTTTTTAAAGGCACAGTCCATGAAGGACTTGTGCTGCAACTTAAAAAATGACAATCTGACTAACAAGTAATGAGTATCTTTCTTTATTTTTCTTTTTGGTATATATACTGCTCACAAAAATGAGGGGATATTTCAAAATGAATATTAAGTGATAAAATATTCTCTAATTTTTGTGAGCAGAATACTTAAGACTTTCATATGACTATTTGAAATATAAATTGATATTAAAATATTAAATACTCAGTGAAAGTAAAAACCAATAAACAAATACAATTGTTAAAATATCTTTTATGTCCACTTGTTTGCCTTGGGTTCTGCCATAATAAAGTCAAAGTAATTTTTGTTTTATTCAGAGAATTGTTGTATTTATTTTTCATAGATTCTATTTCCTTCAAACACATATATCCTTTGTAGCCCCAAACTGTAATAATAAAATAAGTATTTTATTAAAAAAATTAATATTAATAGTTACTATCCTTGAGGAGATTAGATTGAGATATTAAGGTTGTTTTTTTGTTTGTTTTTTACAGAGACAGAGAAAGAGAGACAGAGAGAGGGACAGATAGACAGGAAGGGAAAAAGATGAGAAGCATCAATTATTTGTTCAGCACCTTAGTTATTCATTGATTGCCTTCCAGAGCAAGTGACTTCTTGCTCAAGCCAGTGACATTGGGCTCAAGCCATTGACCTTGGGCTTCAAGCCAGTGACCTTTGGGTTCAAACCAGTGACCATGAGGTCATGTCTATAATTTCATACTCAAGCCAGCAATCCTGTACTCAAGCCGGAGACCTTGGGTTTTTGAACTTGGGTCCTCTGCATCCCAATCTGACACTCTATCTACTGTATCACCACCTGGTCAGGCAGGATATTAAGGTTTTTTTATAGTTTGATAAAGTAGTACTTAGAGGAAAACCTATACTTATTTTTTTTAAAGATAGTTTAATGGATTTACACATGAAATGGCTATTTCTTTTATTTTTCACCTCCATAGCTTTATTATATGCGGCTTAAATGTCTGTTTGTCGCCGATAGCTTATTGGTTGATTGCGTAACTGTACTAGCCAATGGGGTGAAGTTGCCATGGCTGAACGCAAATTGAGCATGTCAGGGGGAAGGTGAACATTTGTTTGCATTGGCAATCATCTGCTTTTGAAACAATTTAAGGCTGAATGCAAATTGAGCGTGTCAGGGGGAAGGTGAACATTTGTTTGCATTGGCAATCATCTGTTTTACATAAAAACTATGTCTTAACGTAATTTCTTTTAAGAATGCCTCCTAGAAAATACAGCACTGAAGAGGAGAGAAAAGGAGCTAAAGCTACACAAAAATGGCTTTCTCGACAAAAAGAAACCACTGAGCAGAGAAAGACAAGGCTTGCTTCAGTCGCAGAGCAAATGCGTCTTTCTCAGCAAAATGAGACTGATGAGCATAGAGAAACAAGGCTTGCCTCAGATGCAAGACAAAAAAGCCTGTCTCAACAAAATGAGTCCCTTGAACAAAGACAGGAGAGAAATGCAAAAAAAATGACAGAGTAATGCTGACCGAAACGCAAAAAGGATTAAAACAGTTTCAAACAGAGAAACTTTAATTTTTGAGCATTCCTCTGGTGACATGAATATTAAATGTGAACACTGTCAGTCCTTAAACTTCAAGTTAGAAACTAATCAATTTGACCATGGCAAGAAAGGATTTTCTCAATGTTGCAAATACGGAAACATTGTAAAAAATGATGGAAAGATCTACACACGAAATGTTGTGTACAAAGAGATCTTTGACATGTGAATTAACATTTTATTATTTAAATCACCTTTATTTATTGAGCTAGCGGTGGCTCTTAAGAAATGTACCGCCAGTGGTTTCCTTCATTGCACTCTACTTTAAGCAATTAAGCAAGTAGAAGGGGGAAACTCCGTGGGGCAGTAAGCAAAGGGGCATCCTCACCGCCTGCCCTGGGTTATTCAGTTTGAATTAGCAGACACGTTTGCACAAATCATTTTAATTACAATTTATTGTATCTAGAACAGCAGTCATTTTGTATGACCACTGGGCTTTCTGGTTATCCATAAGGAAATAACAATTCTGAGCTATAACTTTTGCATTAAGAAGGCTATTTTTCTTTTTCTTTGATGAAAATGTTAAGAGATAGTATAAGATTTTTTCCCTCTTCTAAAAAGACCAAAGCTCTGACACATAGCACTTCAAAATTTCAGAGACTAAACATGGATATGATAATAATTTCTAAAGTGTTTCTACTTTCATAAACAAAGAAAAAGTCTAAGATCACAGCACCTGGACTCACTTTGTTATTTAACAAGTGCAATAATTTGGTGAAGTCGCCTGACTAGGCAGTGGTGCAGTGGATTGAGCATCAGACTAGGATGCGGAGGACCCATGTTCGAGGCCCCAAGGTCACCAGCTTGAGTGAGGGCTCAACTGGTTTGAGCAAGGCTCACCAGCTTGAACCCAAGATCACTGTCTTGAGCAAGGGGTTACTCTGTCTGCTGAAGGCCCATGGTCAAGGCAGATATGAGAAAGCAATCAATGAACAACTAAGGTGTCGCAATGAAAAACTGATGATTGATGCTTCTCATCTCCCTCCGTTCCTGTCTGTCTGTCCCTATCTATCCCTCTCTCTGACTCTCTCCCTCTCTCTGACTCTCTCTCTGTCTCTAAAAAAAGAAAAAAGAAAGAAAAAAATGGGTGAAGTCAAGTAGGAAGAAAACTAACTCTTGTCTGGGTTGGCCACTGTAGGCTGAGTATGATCAGCAAAAGAAGCTAGAGGAAGAAACTGAAAAGACATTGAAGAAACAAGCAACTAAATACAAGAATAACACACTGTATTACCAATAGCTGTATAATTGAAAATAGCTACAAGACCTTTTTTCCCCATTCAAACACAAGGGGAAGGAAAAGACGAATATTGCCAGTGTTACTTCCAATCTCTGCTTATTCTGAGTTAGCTCTCTTTTTTCTATTTCTAATAAATTATAAAAGAACTGCATTGATAATAATTATCACAGGACCAATTATCACTTGTGGCACAAGAGTGCCTAATACATGATCTGAAATATATAATTATTTTCAACTATATTCCAAATAAAAGAGTCAGGTTTAGCAGTACATTACCCTGAGAGAGACAAACTAATCAAGTAAATATCTAAAGTCAAACTAAGTATCACTCTGGAGTAAAATATGAGGTGAATTGGAAAAATATATAATGGATATAATTCCAATCAAATGCATAGACATTTGACACTTTTTGACTATAGTTAAATTACACTTTAAAGATAACTGATAATTGTACATTAGGTATTTTGCAATATTGAAAATAGTTATTAATGCTTCTAGATAACTTTATTAATTCCTAGTTGAAAGGTAGTGGACTAGAACTCAAGAAATTAATGAAGATTATGTCTTAAGTATTCTTCAACCTGTACTAAAACTGAGCTTTTGCGTGAATGTCAGATGATGCCAGCTTCAGGATAGGAAAGCTGCCAGCAAGGGAACAAGACAGAGGTTGACATCTCACCTTACAGTTCTTTATAGTCAATTGATTTCTCACCATTGCATTTGCTATAGTTCTGCACGTTGTTCACAGAGTGTTGCTGAACACTGCTCCTGCGAATCAATCTTTGCCCCAAAGTAAATCCAGGCATTGAAAAGGGATTTATATTGAAGGTAAAGATGAACATCACAGTTTGATTAGGACATATTCACTGGAGGAAAATAGAGATACCTAAGTTATACCAATTGTCTACCATACTTACCCTGAGTGTATTTACGGTGTATAAAATCCTTTATTCAAATAGAATATTGTAAAATGGATACAACATGGTGATTAATGGGTGAAGTAAATAAAGTAGGCAGCAAAAAGGTTTAACATAAAAGAAAAGTAAAAGTGGAGCTGGCATTTTCCGTCTTTATCTCTGAGAGAATAACAAAGTTATTATGTGTAAAATTATTGCGGTAAAATAAAGGCAGATGAGTGAAAGTGTTTTGAATTTTTACCTGAAATGCAGGGATGATATTCCTACACTCTTACCCAAGAGGATTTGTTTGTTGTTATTTATAAAATAATAAAGCTCATTCTCACCTTTATCTTTGGAGACTGTCGAAGAGAACTGAGAACTTGTGTGAATTATGGAACCATGAAGAGGAAAATAGACCTCATTTGTGCCAAGCTCAGTTCCTTACTCTCACGTCTCTCTCTCTCTCTAATGTCTAGTCTTGCTTTTGAATCTCTGTCCACAGGAAAATGGAAAATAAGGGCATTTTTATTACAACCAAGATGAGAAATAAAGATTAATTTGCTTAAGATTAGTTAAATTAATTAAATGTGATATGGGAAGCATTTCATGTGTCTTAAAACCTGATGCTGATGCTAAGCATATTAAGAATGTTGAAAGTTGCTAAAATTATTGCCAGTTATATGTAATAATACTGTGTTAAAAGTTGTAATATCTTTTCTAGAAGAAAAAAATTCAAGGGATTAAAAATATTGATAAAATTGTGGCTGTGAAAATATTATTAATGATAAATCAAAATATAGAGTTAAATTCACTATACAGATTTTTTTCTACAGAAAGGTATCTGACCTTAACACATTATAAAATTTTGATTATATAAGTCTTGTAAGTTCCATTAAGTGCAATCTATATTTAGAGAAAAATTAATGTGAATGCTGTTAATATTGGTATCACATCAGTGAATATGAAATATGAACTTTTCTAAAAACTATGTAGAAAGAAAGAATGTCATCATCTTTTTTAAAGCCATATTTTCTTCAGTTATAGGAAGGCTCTAATAAAAACCTATTAATTCAAGGTTCTTATGCATACTGATAGTAATATTCTCATTGAAAAAATGTAATGTCATATTTTAATGCAAGATTTAGATTAAAAAGTCCATATATAAAAGTCAATTTTGAAACTAGTACATAAGGTAGTTAAAGAAGAAAATAGTGAGTTTTTAGTTACTTATCAAATGTATTTTGTAGTTACATAAACTCAATTGTTACTTGAATAGATCTAGTTTGGTAGATAACTAATATACTACTTAAGAGGATACATAGTTGGAACTTGAAAAACTTGGATTAAATTGGTTTACTCTCCAAAATGTTACTATCTTCAGATTTGGGAGACTACAATTATATCAAAGCAAATATTGTACTGAGCAAAGTTAAGTAGGTAAGAAAGACTTTTTCCTTGCAATAGGGGATGCAGTCTCAACCCTTACAGGACATTTGGTTCAGTCCAAAATGTTCACAGAAGGCCCTGGCCGGTTGGCTCAGTGGTAGAGCATCGACCTGGCGTGCAGAAGTCCCGGGTTCAATTCCCAGCCAGGGCACACAGAAGAAGCGCCCATTTGCTTCTCCACCCCTCTCCCTCCTTCCTCTCTGTCTCTTCCCCTCCTGCAGCAAGGCTCCATTGGAGCAAGGATGGCTCGGGCGCTGGGGATGGCTCCTTGGCCTCTGCCCCAGGCACTAGAGTGGCTCTGGTCGCGACAGAGCGAGCCCCTGCCGGGCAGAGCGTCGCCCCCTGGTGGGCGTGCCAGGTGGATCCTGGTTGGGCGCATGCGGGAGTCTGTCTGACTGTCTATCCCCATTTCCAGCTTCCGAAAAAAAAAAAAAAGGGTAATATACAAAATGTTCACAGACATTGGGTCCATTCCAGAAGTGCTTGAAATTTCTTCCTGTTCAAAAAGTCCATTAAGAACATTTATTCCACAATTAATATAAATTCCACTCCTATGAAAGTTTGGAATCCCCCCCCCAAAAAAAAGAAGAAAGTTTGGAATCCCAACCCACCTACTGAACTACAAGGCAAAAAGGATTATTCTTGGCAATACAACCACAACACAATTACTAGACCAATAAAACATGATAGTATTTGTTATTGTTTAATTCTGTAAACCAGAAGTGGAAATAGACTGACCAGGTGGAGGTGCACTGAATAGAATGTTGGACTGGGATGCAGGAGGACCCAGGTTCAAGACCCCGAGGTCGCCAGCTTGAGTGTGGGCTCATCTGGTTTGAGCAAGGCTCACAAGCTTGAGCCCAAGGTCGCTGGCTCGAGCAAGGGGTCATTTAGTTGCTGTAGCCCCCCTGGATCAAGGCACATATGAGAAAGCAATCAATGAACAACTAAGGAGCCACAAAGAAGAATTGATGTTTCTCATCTCTTTTCCTTCCTGTTTGTCTGTCCCTATCTGTCCCTCTCTCTGACTCTGTTTCTGCCAACACACACACACACACACACACACACACACACACACACACACACACACAAAATGTCATCTAAGTACGGACATTTTGGACAGGTCCAAATATAAAGAACTATTTTGTGTGGACCAGCTATATTCACTAATGTTTTAGACAGGACCAAATTTCAAATACCTTTTAGCATGGACCAAATGTCTCCATAGACATTTTGGACAGGACCAAACGTCTGCTAGTTGTCTGAAACCAACTTGGGGCAAAACTAAAAGCTAGAGTTTTAAGAGCTGTGGTGCAGGAATAAAGATCATCTGTGTTTACTAATTGGTTCTACCCAAAGGAAAAGTAAACTCCCTTTATATCTTAATGACAAAAGTAGTTTTGCAATTTGGAAAATTGCAAAAGCTCTGGCCTTTTTCAAGTTCATTAGGCTTTTCCCTTATTAGAGACTGGAAGATTGCAGCACTGTCTCCTTGATGATCACATTTCAAAGGGATGCCTCCCAGATCCTTGAGAAAGGCAATCTAAATTATGAACTTGGCAAGAGTCTTTTTAAAAAAATTACATCTCAAAGGGGAAGAGAGAGGATTTACAATGACCAGTTTTCTAAAGTAAACACTCAAAGGAAAGAGAGGATCTCTACATTAGACCATCTGGATTCTGTAAGGATTAGAAAGAGAGGGAAGTCAGGGGCCTAGAGACAGAAAGAAGCCTTTTTAATACTTTGATCAAGCAGAGGGAGATCTTAAGTTTGCTTGATCAGTTATAAGATTTGTAAAAAAATAAAAAACCCAGGATGGAATTTATAACTGATTTAATTTCAAGTAGTTTAATATATTTTCGGTTAGTTATTAACTAAGAATATAAACCAGATTCTTACCTTCCCAATTTTGCTCATTGCTAAGCACCTGAGGCTTTCTGCACTGTTGACCTTCTCTGCTCATGTTTCTCTGCCTACCAACCTACCCCCCCCCACCTCAAGGATCTTGATCCTGAATTCTTTTCGGAAAACGAGCACAGGGTCTTTAGGCTATAGCTGCTCCCTAATAAGAGGGACAATGTTGCCTGACCAGGCAGTGGCACAGTGGATAGAGTATCGGACTGGAATGTGACGATCCACGCGGACAACCCAGGTTCAAAACCTCAAGGTTGTCAGCTTGAGCATGGGTTCATCTGGTTTGAGCAATGCTCACCAGCTTGAGCCCAAGGTCGCTGGCTTGAGCAAGAGGTTACTCGGTCTGTTGTATCCCCATATTTAAGGCAATACGAGAAAGCAATCAATGAACAACTAAAGTGTCGCACTAAAAAATTGATGCTTTTCATCTCTCTCCCTTCCTATCTGTCCCTCTCTCTGACTCTGTCTCTGTCTCTGTTCAAAAAATAAAATAAAATAAAAAAGATGGACAATGTTTTATACAATCAGAGCAGTATATCTTAATGGTTTCCATTCATTTAGTTTAATTTTAGAGCTAGCATTTTCTAATTTTGTCTGAAACAAGTATTAATTTATGTATAAAAAAATAGCTCCAATTTGGCCATCTTAACTTGATATCAGTAGTTAAATTTTCCTAGTTCTGTCAAGTATTTGCAAGTAAAGGCTTTATATTAATCAAATATTTGCTGGAGTATTAATGTGGAATGGGGCTGATAATTTCCAACCTTGTAGGCATGATTTTTCATATTAATTTTAATTTTGTATTTATAGATTCTGAAAAAATTTCTAGGGATATTGTATAGTATGTCAAAGGATGCTGCTTGTGTGTTGAGCTCCAAAGGAATGTCATCTCCTGAGTCATCTAAACTTTCCTAGGATGTCTCAGTTTCTCTCACAAATTTACTCAGAATTGAAGACTCAGAATTGAAGATGCACATATAAAGGTAACCAACCTTTATATGTGCATCTCCAAAAGAGTTAATTATTTAATTACAGTTGAATTGGGATTCTCTCTGGGGCTCCTGCATATCATGAAAAATGCCCTCTTGACACCTCCACAGAGAGTGGTAGTCAACTAAGAATACCTGAGATTCGAGCTGGAGAGAGGAAGTGCCCCTTATCTTTGAAGCTGAATGAGTTCAAGCTCTCATTTATCTAGCAGAAGGTTTTGTTCAGACTCTCATAAAACAGTTCTGATCCAAAGCCACAGTTAAAAATCAGCTATCTATTTTTCTACCTGTCTTGCCTTTTCTCAGACCATAACCTTCCACTCCAGCAAATATTTTATCCCATTTCCTTGACTTTTAACAAAAACAACTCTCATTGAACCATTTTCTTTTTAGTCATAAGTTTCTAAGCATAGGTCGGCCAATCAGCCAGAATTCAACCCAAATTGCTGTTTGAGGCTCCCCTGATACTACCAGATGAAACTTTGTAACATCACACAAACAGGAATCCAGAAGGCACCTAGAACAACCTGATGACCGTTCCAGGTCATAACCTGAAACTGTAAACCATAAGTACAGTGATCCAATCAAAGGTGAAGGCAACTGAAAGGTGAAGGGTGTGCTGAAAATAGGAGAAAGAGAGTCCTCAAGTGACTTTACTTGGCAGCTGTTAAGTAGTCTTGAAATTTGCATTCCAGGCTTCCCAGTCCAGGCAGCCAACAGGATGCCCCACCAAATATCTAGTATTTACCAATGCATCCCAAAGCGGTCCTGGTGGAGTTGCCAAAAATTAAACTAGAGAAGTTGGTGTTTGTACTGCACTACCCAGCTAAATAAATAAAGGCAAGAATTGAATATTTATGGGGCTAGTGATCTAAGAAGATGGCAGATTATATGCCCTAAAAACCATTTTAACATCTAATCTAAGGCTGGCCATTTTTATAAGGGGAACAAAAGGTTAGAAAAGGGGTTTGGAGTTCAGGGAAAAATTTAATTAGATAAAAGTTGCAGTTCAGAGATTTCTCCAGCGTTTCTTCATCTGCTATCCAATATTCTTTATCTTCATCCTTGTCAGTAGGTGTTCCATCCCCGGAACACCAAGGCTTAGATACCATCTTGGCTGCTTACAGATCTCCTAGGCTTGGGGTACAAAGGGTGGATTGCTTGCAGCCCTCATGATATCATGTAGGTCTGTTTATCCATCTTAGTTCCTAGAACAAAGCTTTTTTTACTTGCATGAATCATTAGCCTTATTAATTATAACTAAAGCAAAAATTTTAACTCTTGAATTTTCCCTATCATAAAGGGAAAATATATTTTTTAGTTTATACTTTGACTATATTTTTTAGGCATACTTTGCCACATTCTTGAGATTAATATTGAATACGCCATGTGACACTTAAAATACAGCATATGTCTGTGGATTTTTTTATGCCTTTCATATGATATACAGTACAGTGGTACCTTGAGATACAAATTTAATTCGTTCTGTAACCAAGCTCATAAGTAAGTCAACTCGTATAATGAACTGCCGATACTGGACCCATGTGCCAATGCGCCAACTAGCGGCAGCTTCCCGAATCATGACTCATATCTTGAACTTTTGCTCGGATCTCAAACAAAAATACAAACTGAGTCGCAGCTCATATCTTAAAAAATTTTTTTGTATATTGGTCCGTTCGTATCTCAAGGTGCCACTGTACATGACAGTTCCTTAAGGGGTGGGATAAGGTAAAAGGAAAGAGGGGGAGGGGCATACAGAGAAAGACAGAGAGATAAATGAGAAGCAAGGAATAAAAAGAATGGAGAAATAAGTCTGATAAAAAGATGAGGGAATTAAAATTGAAGGAAGAAGGAAAGAAAAGAAAAATAAATCAGGAGATTTACACTTCAATATAACCTCCCCCTGTGATAAAAACTCAGTGCATACAGCCCACACTTCTCCCCTAGTTCCTGTTGCCTGCTCTCCCCTCCACAGCCCGCTCAGCACTTCAGCTTGCTTCTAACTATTGGCTGCTGAGCAACGTAACATCCATGTAGGGATAAAGCATCCATTTGGTAACTGCTGATTTCTTACCTTCCTAGCTTAAGTTTCTTTTTAGAGCTATCCAATTTTCTTATGTTTGTTTTTAAGTCATCTTTTTCTGACCAATCCTTGCTCAAAAATGCCTCGGTAAATTGTAATTTCTTTTTAAAATTAAAATACTCTTTGTCTAGACGTATTTTTTTGCATGTCTCCTCAGGCAAGGATAACTAATACAAAAATAAATAAATGGAACTAAATAAAACTAAAAGCAGCTTTTGTATAGAAAAGAAAACCATCAACAGAACAGTGTACTGAATGGGAGAAGATGTTTTCAAATAATCTATCCAATATGGTATTAATATCCAAAACATATAAAGGACTCATAAAACTTAACATCAAAGAAAATCTGATTAAAAAATGGATAGACCTAAATAGACTTTTTTTTCTAAGAAAGGCATACAGATAGTTAACAGGCACATAAAAGATGTTCAACATCACTAATAATCACAAAAATGAAATAAAATCCACAATGAGAAACCATCTCACACACCTGTCAGAATGACTATTATTTTAAAAATAACAAATTAACAGGTGTTGGTTAGGATGTGGTGAAAAGGGAACCCATGTGCTCTGTTGGTGAGTATCTAAATTTGTCTACCCACTGTGGAAAACAGTATGGAATTTCCTTAACAAAATAAAAACAGAACTATTATATAATCTAGAGATTCTACTTCTGTATATTTCTCTGAAGAAATCCAAAGCTAATTTGAAAAGGTATCTGTGCTCTGTGTTCATTGCAACATTATTTACATAGTCATGATATGGAAGCAATCTCATTATCCATGAACAGATAATAGGTAAAGAAGATGTGATATATTTAATGGATTTATTGTGTTAACAACTTATAAATGTTAAATCACTATGTTGTATACATAACACTAATATATTGTATGTAAAATATACTTCAACAAAAAATAATAAAAATTAAATAAGATCCCTAGAATAAAAACATTATTAGCCCTATGAACATCTGATTTTCTAATTAAAACTGATATATTGTTTTTAGATTATTAAAATATATGGTGATACTAAGGAAATATTTAATGTCATGTATGTTTAATCAGAGAATAAAATTTAAATTATTTATTACTCCTCAAATTTCATATTTAAATATTGCATTTTAAGAAAAAATTTACAGGCAAATTTTTAATGTGATAAAATCACTTTGAAAAATATCTAACTTGCCCTGGCCGGTTGGCTCAGTGGTGGAGCATCGGCCTGGCGTGCAGAAGTCCCGGATTCGATTCCTGGCCAGGGCACACAGGAGAAGCATCCATCTGCTTCTCCACCCCTCCCCCTTTCCTTCCTCTCTGTCTCTCTCTTCCCCTCCCGCAGTTGAGGCTCCATTGGAGCAAAGATGGCCCGGGTGCTGGGGATGGCTCCTTGGCCTCTGCCCCAGGCGCTAGAGTGGCTCTGGTCGCAAAAGAGCGACACCCCGGAGGGGCAGAGCATCGCCCCCTGGTGGGCAGAGCCTCGTCCCTGGTGGGCGTGCCAGATGGATCCTGGTCCGGCGCATGCGGGAGTCTGTCTGACTGTCTCTCCCCATTTCCAGCTTCAGAAAAATACAAAAAAAAAAAAAAAAAGAAAAGAAAAATATCTAACAGGCATTGGCTCTGGCCAGTTTGCTCAGTGGTAGAGTGTCGGCCTGATGTGTGGAAGTCCCCAGTTTGATTTCTGGCCAGGGCACACAGGAGGAGTGCCCATTACTTCTCTACCCTTCCCCCTTTCCTTTCTCTCTATTTCTCTCTTCCCCTCCTGCAGCCAAGGCTCCACTGGAGCAAAGTTGGCCCGGGCTCTGAGAATGGCTCCATGGCCTTTGCCTCAGGTGCTAGAGTGGCTCTAGTTGCAATGAAGCAACACCCCGGATGGGCAGAGCATCACCCTCTAGTGGACATGCCAGATGGATCCTGGTAGGGCGCATGCGGAAATCTGTCTCTCTGCCTCCCCGCTTCTCATTGCAGAAAAATACAAAATATATATGTGTGTGTGTGTATGTGTGTGTGTGTGTGTGTGTGTGTGTGTATATCTGGCATTAATTATAATCCTTAATAACAAAACAGAGAAAAATAATTTGTCAGTGCTTACATTATAATAAACCTTGACCACATCTGAAATATTTTAATCACATTTAATTTCTACAACTTCGTATTTCATAATGAATCATTTGTTTAATTATAATTTCAGCACAAATTATACAAACTGCTGATTTTTATACTTACTTTTCTGATAATTAAATTTATTGCTTTCATGAAAATTGTTAAATAAAAATTTTTACTTTTGATTTTTATGCACTTCTGTTGTATGAGCAAAGATCAACATGTTTGTGTCTGTTCAATTATATAACTTTTTTCAATTATTTTCTATGATCTGTGATACACAACATATAACTAACTTTACTTTTATATTACTTCTTGTTTCAATTATTTTTTTCTTTTTCTTCAACCCCATAACACACAATGAGTATTTCTTTATATCATTATTTACTTAAATTTATTCACATATTATTCATTTTTGTGGTTCTTTTATTTTTTTTCTTATATCTTCACCATTCTAGCAAAATTTTTCTTCTGACTGATTATCTCCAAGTCATCAGAATTTCCTGAAGTGAGCATGTGCTGGTGGAAAATCTCTCAATTTTTGTTGGTTTAAATATTTTTAAAAATTATTTATCTTTTAACTTATTTATTTTTTAATTAAGTGAGAGCAGAGGAGGCAGAGAGACAAACTCCCACATGCCTCTGGACCAGGATCCTCCTGGCAAGCCCCCATCGGACGATTCTTTACCCAGCTGGGGCATTTCTCCTTTGCTTGGCAACCAAGCTATTTTTACAAGTTAAGGCCAAGGCCACAGGGCCATTTTCAGCACCAGAGGCCAACTTGCTTGAATTAATTGAGCCATGGCTACAGGAGAGGAAGGGGAGGTAGAGAAGCAGATGTTCATTTCTACTCTGTGCCCTGACAGAAAATCAAACCTGGGACATCCATGCACTGGCTGGCTTTCTACAACTGAGCCAGCTGTCCAGGGCCTTGGTTTGAACATATTTTATTTTAAAGTATTTCTTAAAAATTTTTAGGCGCTGGCCAGTGGCTCAGTGGATAGAATGTAGGACCAACATATGGACATTCTGGGTTTAATTCCCAAGCAGGGCACAGAGGAGAAGTGATCATCTGCTTCTCCTCCTTCCCTCTACCTTTCTTACCCTTCCACCCACTGCAGTTAGTGGCTCAATTGTTTCCAGCATGACCCTGGTGCTGAGGATAGCTCCATTGGAGTACATCAGCTTCAGGCACTAAAAGTGGCTTAGTACTCAAGCATCTGACCCAAATGGAATTGCCAGGTGGATCCTGATCCGGGTGCATGCAGGAGTCTGCCTCACTATCTCCTCATCTTTCACCTAATTTTTTTTTTTTCATTGAGAAGTATGCTATTGTATATTGATTCTTTATATTTTTCTTTGTCTTTAAGATAATAAGGTCTTTGTCAGTCTAGAGCAGGGGTAGTCAATCTTTTTATACCTACCCCCCACTTTTGTATCTCTGTTAGTAGTAAAATTTTCTAACTGCCCACCCGTTCCACAGTAATGGTGATTTATAAAGTAGAGAAGTAACTTTATAAAATTTATAAAGCCGAGTTACAGTAAGTTAAAGCATATAATAATAATTACTTACCAAGTACTTTATGTCGGATTTTTGCTAAGTTTGACAAAATAAATCTTTTTTTTTTTTTTTTTTTTTTTGGTATTTTTCTGAAGTTGGAAACAGAGAAGCAGTCAGACAGATTCCCGCATGCGCCTGACCGGGATCCACCTGGCATGCCCACCAGGGGGCAATGCTCTGCCCATCTGGGGCATTGCTCTGTTGCCACCAGAGCCATTCTAGCGCCCGAGGCAGAGGCCACAGAGTCATCCTCAGCGCCCGGGCCAACTTTGCTCCAATGGAACCTTGGCTGCAGGAGGGGAAGAGAGAGATAGAGAGGAAGGAGAGGGGGAGGGTTGGAGAAGCAGATGGCGCTTCTCCCATGTGCCCTGGCCGGAAATCGAACTCAGGACTCCTGCACACCAGGCCGACACTCTACCACTGAGCCAACCGGCCAGGGCCCAGAATAAATCTTTATAAAAAAACAACTTACTATAGTTAAATCTATTTTTTATATATACTTTGGTTGCTCTGTTACCACCCGCCATGAAAGCTGAAATGCCCACTAGTGGGTGGTAGGGACTAGTTTGACTACCACTGGTCTAGAGGTTAGCTATAATGCATTAGGATTCAATTTATATCTGCTTCTTTTGGGGGGAGCAAATATCTTTGACAAAAAGGAAAATATAGAGGCAAGTCTCTTTAACCTGACCTTTTGCATGAGGCATTTTATTAACTTATACATAGAACTACTGAGGAAGAAATCAGAATTTGTAGCTGCTGAAGCAGCTTGATTTGATCAGAGTAAGAGAGGACTCTAGAATTCTTCTTAGAAGTGTATGAGGACTTTCAGGTGGGTGTTGGACTTCACATGTTCATAGTGGTTCACTGCCTGATCTAAGAGCTAGTAGCTACTATTCAGCTAAGAACTGAATAGAAGTATCAGAGGTCATATACTACTGACATCACTGGAGTTCCAGTCTAGCTTTGGAAATTTGAGATCACATATAGTTCTTATTCAAATAAAGATATCACTCTTCAATTAGTACATAACCCATGAATTAAGGAGACAACCAAAATAGACCCACCCTAACTAAGTATAAAATAAAGCCTAATATGATAGGTATATGTATTTATGGCATGGACTGTGGTGATGGTTTTATGGAAGTATATCTATTTCCAAACCCATCAAGTTTAAATACATGCAGCTTTTTGTATGACAACCATACTGTCAGGAAGATCTGTCAGAAATTTTACTGCCTATCAGAACAAGAATCAGTACCACTTAAAGAAAGAAAATATATTAACTCCACTTAAAGTAAGATTGACAATATACAGCATTAAAAAAAAGTCCTAGTTATTTAGGAAAAGGGAACAAGTGCTGCATAATTAGCAGCAAGAGTAATCAGTAAAAAAATTGCTTGATGAGACAAGTTATAAGTTAAAAAATTGTAGTCTGACCAGGCGGTGGCACAGTGGATGGAGCATCGGACTGGGATGTGGATGACCCAGGTTCGAGACCCTGAGGTCACCAGCTTGAGTGTGGGCTCATCTGGTTTGAGCAAAGCTCACCAGCTTGGACCCAAGATAACTGGCTCGAGCAAGGAGTTACTCGGTCTGCTAAAGGCCCACAGTCAAGGCATATATGAGAAAGCAATCAATGAACAACTAAGGTGTCACAATGAAAAACTAATAATTGATGCTTCTCATCTCTCCATTCCTGTCTGTCTGTCCCTATCTATCCCTCTCTCTGACAATCTCTGTCTCTGTAAAAAAAAAAACTATATATATATATTATAACTATTAAAATATATTTAATGAGTTAAAATATGAACATATTAGGGAACAATTGGTGAAATGACAAAGATGGAAATTACAAAAATCAAATGGAAATACTAGAAAAATGTAATATATAAAAGAAAATGCACTAAGTAGACTAAAATGCATTTTAGATACTGGAAAAAATAATTAATGAAATTAATGACAGATCAATAAAATTTATTTAAACTGAAGATTTAGAACTAACTTTTAAATGTTAAATGGAGATTCAGTAATATGTGAGAAAATACCAAGTAATGGTGGTTCCAGGACAAGAGAGAAATAATAAAAACAGAACAATAGTCAGAACATAATGGTTCAAAAATTGCTGAATTTTGTAAAATATATCTACTTATGTATCTAGAAGTTTGTTGAAACACAAGTGAAGATGAAAAAATTCTTAAGAAAATATTACAAATTAAATCCAACAAAAAATAAAAACTATAATTCATGATGAGCAATTAAATCTTGCCTATGGACTGAAAGGTTGGTTTAATATTTAAAGAACAATTAACCTAAATTACAACATTAAAAGTCAGAAATATATACATTTTTTTTTGTATTTTTCTGAAGTTGGAAATGGGGAGGCAGTCAGACAGACTCCCGCATGCGCCCAACCGGGATCCACCTGGCATGCCCACTAGGGGGTGATGCCCTGCTCATCTGGGGCATTGCTCTGTTGCAACCAGGGCCATTCTAGCGCCTGAGGCAGAGGCTATAGAGCCATCCTTAGCACCTGGGCCAACTTTGCTCCAATGGAGCCTTGGCTGCAGGAAGGGAAGAGAGAGACAGAGAAGAAGGAGAGGGGGAAGGATGGAGAAGCAGATGGATGCCTCTCTTGTGTGCCCTGGTCAGGAATTGAACCCGGGACTCCTGCATGCCTGGCTGACGCTCTACCACTGAGCCAACCGGCCAGGTCATGACTACATCTTTTAATAATCTTTAGCACATCATTATGTTAATGACTCATAATAATTATCAGAATAGATGAAAAATTCCTCAATCTGATTAAGTATATTTCTAGAAAACTTATAGCTAACATCCTACTTACTGACAAAATATTGGTGCATTTCCTTTAAGATTTGAGACAAGCATATGAGCTTTCATTACTTTATTTAACATTGCACTAGTGGTCACACCAGTATGATCCAGCAAAAAAAATGATGGGAAAGTTCAGTATAATGACTGAAAGGGAAAGAGTAAAACTCTTTTTATTCACACATGACATGATTGGATATTAAAAAAATCCTGAAAACTATATAAAAATATTATAAATGTCAAGTTATTAAAATTCACAGGATACACAGTTAATATATAAATGCATAATAGCAAAAGCAATTAAAAAATTAAGACAATATAATTTTAATGGCATTAATATCAATATTTTATTAATAAACCTAATAAAACATGAAATATCTTTGAATTGAAAATCAAAAGATTTCTAAGAGAAACTAAAGAAAAGAAATGGCAAGATAAATCATGTTCATGTCTTGAAAATTCAATGTTGTTAAAATGTTTAAGTTATTCAACATTTCAAAGCAACCCTTATAAAAATCACAAAAGCCAATTTGTTACAAATTAATTAATGAATAATCAAATTACTCCAGAATTGGAAAGGTCCTAGAATAGTCAGAACAATACTAAAAGGAAGCATAAATTTGAAAGACATTTGCTGTCTAATTGCTGCCTAATTTCAAGACTCATTTTATAGCTTCATTATTTAAGACAGTGTGTTATTGACATGAAAATTGACAAATAGAATAATGGAGCAGAGTAGAATGTGTTCATAGTAGACCAACGTAGATAGACACATATACACAACCAGTAATAAAGTTGTCATATAAATTCAATGGGAAACAAAATATGTCAAATACAAAAGTTATTTTGAGATGAATTATATGTAAATGTAAAGCTTTTATCATAAAATTTCTAGGAGAAAATATAGAAAAATAATTTTATATTCTTGAAAACACAAGTCACAACCTGGAAGAAAATATTTGTTATGCATTTCTTTGACAAAGGAATTGTATCTAAAATGCATCATGAAACATCAATTATGAGAAGAAAATAGGAAAAGTCTATACAAGTGTCTAATAAGAACATAAAACGGTGCTGAAATTTATCAGTCTCCAGAGAATTACAAATGGAAACTACAATGAATTATGACTTTATGTTTACCAGAATGTTTAAAATTAAAACGACAAGTTTAAATATTATGGAAATAAACTCTCATAAAACACTGGTAGTGTAAAAAATTTTCAACCATTTTGGAAAAGTAACTGGTAGTTTTTTTTATAAAGTACACCATGATGTAGTTAGATATTGACCAAAAATAAATTTTAAAAATTTTATAAAATTTCATGCATAAGATATTTAGAAAACTTTATGATTAATCAAAGACTGGAAACTACTGTCCATTAATATGAAAATGGATAAATTTTAATATATTCATAAAATTTAATATTTAGTATATTCAGCAATAAGTTATAAATACCTCAACATAGATGGATCTCAGCAATACTATAGTGCATAAAAAGTCAGAAATAGGAAAGTACATACTATATGATGCCATTTTATAAGGTTAAAAAAAGGCCCGATTTATCTATGAGATAAAAATTCAAACATAGCTTGCTTATGCAGAGTATAGGTTAATAGAAAGGTATCATAAAGAAATTCCCTGGTGATGAAAATTTTCTATAACCTGATTTGGTAATTAGTTGCATAGTTTATACCAGTGATTTTCAATTTTTTTCATTTTAGGGCACATATTAAACTAAGTGTGAAAATACCACTGTGTTCTACAGTAATTTTTTTTTGTAGAATAATAATTTTGTGGCCCACTAAAAAATGTATTTGTTGCCAATCTGACAAAAAGTAGGTATAATTTTGATTGATTTACAAAAAAAAAAATCATAGTAATTGCCTACCCTTTTTGCTCCAAAGTGACTTTTTAAAAAGTTGGGTGAATATATTTAATATAAGGATTTCTGATTCAAAGAATTAAGGAATCAGACACAGCTTTATTATACAATGTGACCAATAAGATGCAACTTTATTATATGTCCTATATATATATGGTTCAAGACAGGGTATATTTACACCTGATGGCTATTGTGCTGGATGTAGTAATTTTTTTATTTGACAATCTAAGGGAAAAGAGATCAGTGCAAAATTATTGTGGCTCTGGCCATTTGGCTCAGCAGTACAGCGTCGGCCCAGTATGTGGAAGTACTGGGTTCAACTCCCGGCCAGGGCACACAGGAGAAGTGCCTATCTGCTTCTCCACCCCTCCCCCTCTCCTTTCTTTCTATCTCTCTCTTCTCCTCCCGCAGCCAAGGCTCCATTGGAGCAAAGTTGGCCCTGGAGCTGAGGACGGCTCCATGGCCTCCACCTCAGGGGCTAGAATGGCTCCAACAGCAGCATAGTGATACCCCAGAGGGGCTGAGCATCACCCCCTGGTGGGCATGCCAGGTAGATCCCTGTCGGGCACATGCAGGAGTCTGTCTGCTCCCCCCCTCCCCTCCCACCCCCCTCTTCTGTACTTCAGAAAAATACAAAAAAAAATATTGTGGAACACTGGTTGAAAATAAGTGGTATATACATGTGCCAAAAATCATCATAATAGATACCTAAGAGCTGTAGCTTTTACTAGTGAGAGGAGAGAAGGCAGAGAGGCAGACTCCTGAATACTTCCTGACTGGGATCTGCTTTGCAAGCATATATAGACATAGACATATAGAAAGAGTAAAAGAGAGAGCTATGGGTCCTGGCTGGTTGTCTCAGTAGTGCAGCATTGGCCCTGCATGTGGAAGTCCAGGGTTCGATTCCCAGTCAGGGCACACAGGAGAAGCGACCATCTGCTTCTCCACTCCTTCTCTTCCCCCACTCCCTCTGCCTCCCTGCCTCCTGCCTCTCATTTAATAAAAGAGAGAGAACTATGAGAGACAGGTGGAAGAACAACATTTGTAACTAGCTATAGTAATGCACAGTTTAATATAATCCACAGTTTGAGATATTTATTTCCTGTTATAACTGTCAATTCTTTCATATATAAATAAATATGGTTACCTATATTTATATAGATTATATAAATAATAATATAAATAGATTATATTATATAAATAAATATGATTACCTATATTTTGAAAAGATAGTGTCCTTTCAAAAGACATAACCAGCACATCTTAAATATTTTAGTCTTTTCACTTACAAAAATACCTATGTCATAATCTAAGATGATTATTGTGCTAAAAACTTAAAGATATTAACTCATAAAATTAATCAAAATGTTTTTATATTTTTAGAATATTCAATATCTCCTTCATTAAACATTTTCTTTTATTAATACAATAAGGCAATTAATATAATCTAATAAGGAAACGGTAGCTTGTAGAAGAACACACAAGTCATGAAAGTAACTATAAAACCTATTCTTAGCCCTGGCTCAGTTTGTTAGAGTGTTGTCCCAATATGCCAAGGTTACTGGTTTGATCCCCAGTGTGGGATCAACCAATGAATACCTAAATAAGCAGAAAAACAGGTCAATGTTTCTTTTCTCTCTTTCTTTTTTCCCCTTTCTTTCTCTCTAAAATACATACACTCATTTAAAATTATTATTTAAAGATATTTTAAAATTTGGAGAATACTCTGACAGCCAGCACTTGGGGACCAAGTACCTGAAGAGAAGGGAATTGTACTGAGCAGAGACCACTTCCTGTTCTGCCTATTCCCTACTGCATTGTGCAAAGAACGAAGGTACTGAGGAACTGATCAGATCTTTGGGCAGTCACTTGGGACCAGAAAAGTGAAAATCAAGATTGATGTCTACCAAGGGAGCCAGAACTTGAGGTGCCAAGAGCACAGAACGAACGAGGAATGCAGAAAGCAAAGTGTAATAATACTTGGCACCTTCCTAAGTGTTTGCTGATTTTTAAACTTTAGCCAAAATGCTAAGAAGCTCAAGGGAGCTTTTGCCAACTTCACGGGCAGGGGCAAGAAACATTTAGTTCATGACCTGCCAAAGAAGATGTGCTCTGGTAAGTACCCCAGGCTTCAGCTGGAGTAAGAGCAAACCCAACTAAATCCTCTTAAAAAGGCAGAAAAATAGCTTTGAATCAGTTCTATCCCAAACTGAATAAATTAATCTGCGCCTAATCTATAGCTTGCCAGACATTAAAAAAAAAAAAACAATCCTCTCTGATTGCACATAACATTCAGAACCTCAAATTATCTAAAAATTTTGCATACATAATGTTCAGCATTCTACTAAAAATAAGAAGATTTATAGGAAGCAAGACTAAATGATTAAAAACAAAGGAATTAAAACACAATCATTATTGGAATTATCATGTGTGGGATTGATCCAAACATAACAATGATCAATATGCACTAGTATGTATAAGATAAATAATAGCAGAAAATTAAAATCTATAAACTATATTGTGGTGTTATTAAGAACACAATTTAAGATATAGCTAGAGTAAAAATTAGTGAATAGAAAGAAAAATCATTAGAAAATAGAATAAGCCACAGAAAAAGGTATACTGAGCAAGAAAGATGTACATGTGCTGAAATATTCTACCATATCTTCTAGATCACAGAATGAAGGAAGAGAGAGGGAGCAAAAGAGAGGAAGTAAGAAAGGTGATTTCAGGTGAGATGAAGAAATCTGAGGGAAGAGGTGAAACAAAACAGAACCAGTAAGTTTAAACCATAGCTGAGAATATTCCCAAGTGACAGAACAACCAAGAGTTAAGAAAAGTCATGTACCTCAGGTAGAATATATACAAATAAAACCTCAAATTTCTAAAAGTCAAGACAAAAGGAATATGTCAATTTTGAGGTATACTTTTCTTCAAAGAATAAAAAAATAGCACTTACAGTAGACTTTATAAGAAACAGTTGAAAATAGAAGAAAATAGTATGTTATTAAAAAGCTGAAAAAAGATTACAACCCACATAGACTTCTATACCTACTGAAAATATCCTTCATAAATAAAGATTTAATAAGATATTTTTATAAAAACAAGAAGAAAATTTATTAGCTATTTCAATTAAAGTGAGTTTTTTTGTGTAACAGGGTATAATTACAGCTAGAAGCACAAATACAGAAAAGAATAAATATCAATGAGAAGAATAAATATAGAATTAAAATGTATGGCAATATATCACTGATGTTAGAAAGGTAGAAAGAAACACAAAGTGTGAGTACTAGGAGTAAGAAGAAATAGGGGTTCTAAGGTTCTTATGTTGTTTAAAATGGTAAAAGTCCTGACTTAGATTAAATATTTTAAGTCAAGGATGTATGTTCTATTTTCTAGGCTAGAGGTGAACTTCCTTAAACCACTACAAAATAATAAAGACATGTAAAATGGAGAAAAGATGTGCCTCTCTTTTTGATAATCCTTGGTATAACAAACACGTGAATAACAATCTTATAAGAATTTTAAGATTTTTTTTATTTTCTGGATTTTGTTCCTATTTCTAAATTGTACCCAAATTTGGCCCTGGCCGGTTGGCTCAGCGGTAGAGCGTCGGCCTGGCGTGCGGGGGACCCGGGTTTGATTCCCAGCCAGGGCACATAGGAGAAGCGCCCATTTGCTTCTCCACCCCCACCCCCTCCTTCCTCTCTGTCTCTCTCTTCCCCTCCCGCAGCTGAGGCTCCATCGGAGCAAGGATGGCTCGAGCACTGGGGATGGCTCCTTGGCCTCTGCCCCAGGCGCTAGAGTGGCTCTGGTCGCGGCAGAGCGAGGCCCTGGAGAGAGCATCGCCCCCTGGTGGGCAGAGTGTCGCCCCTGGTGGGCGTGCCAGGTGGATCCCGGTCGGGCGCATCCCGGTCGGGCGCATGCGGGAGTCTGTCTGACTGTCTCTCCCTGTTTCCGGCTTCAGAAAAATACAAAAAAAAAAAAAAAAAAAAAAAGAAATACTGGTCAGTTTGTTGACTTAAATTTACTTTTCTTTATTGTAAATATTGTATTTGTTCCCGTTTTGTTTTTTTTACTTTAAAATATGTGCAGTGTGCATAGGGATTTGTTCATAGTTTTGTTTTTTTTTATAGTCTGGCCCTCCAACAGTCTGAGGGACAGTGAACTGGCCCCTTGTGTAAAAATTTGGGGACCCCTGTGCTAAGCATTTAAAGTACCAGGAATTATATAAATGCAAGTATGAAGAAGGAGGAGCTGAAATTCTTTTGAAGATCACCACTTTGCATTGTCAGAAGAAGCATGTGATTGACTGCCTCAATGTACTCTCCATGAACACAAAGAATGGCTTTGGAGAAAATACAAAAGGATTTAGAAAGTGAACTACAAGTGCATTCCCATAATCTGATCACTTTTTAGTTTTTTGCTTTCAAAGAAAAGAATAGAATTTATCATTTCAAATTTGGGATTTGCATGCCTGCCTATGAAGGTGTTTTCAAGCATGATGTGTTTAAAAAAAAAAAATTAATGGGCAGGCACTCTTAGAAAAGACTGTTTTTCTTAATTTTAATTTAATTTCTGCTTAAGAAGGTTAGTTTAATGTTATTTCATAAATAATAGGTTACTCCTTAAATTTAAAAAAAAATGCAAATGTTTTAAATGTCTTGTTTTTTCTTCTTTTCCAAAGTGAGAGGAGGGGAAATAGAGAGATAGACTCCCACGTGTTCCCTAACTGGGATCCACTGGCATCCCCTGTCTGGGGCTGATATTCTGCCAATCCATGGCCATGATCCTAACTGAACTATTTTTAGCACCTGAGGCAGAGGCTCCACAAAGTCGTCCTCAGTGCCCGCCCAGTGCCTATGTGCTCCAATCAATTGAGCCATGCTTGTGGGAAGGGAAGAGAGAGAGAGAATGAGAAAAGAAGGGGGAGGGCAGAGAAGCAGATGGTTGCCTCTCCTGTGTGCCCTGACTGGAAATCAAAACCCAACTTCTACTTGCTGGGAGCCAACCAGCCAGGGCCTCAATGTCTTTTGATTACTTATTTTTCCTAGTACTTCTTGTTCTCACAACCACAATACTAACTTCCTCTTTAAAGTACTTTATGTACCGCTTATTCTGATATTTCTTCAGGTGGGTGACTTCTGTAATATGTTATTACTTCATAGGAAGAACAATAGGTTGGAAATAAATATATCATACCCTTTGGAATTTCAGTTACTTTAATAAATTACTTACATTTAAAATCTCTTTTTGATATTTTAACAATGACAAAATATAAAAAATAATTTTATGAGAAAACAAAGTAATTTTGCCATATCATTTCTTTCTACAGTGGGTGAGAAGTAGAATAATGTTGTGGGAAGTCCGGTGTTCTTTGGAGTGCTATTTTCAAATAGAAAAGACAGTTAAAATCACCCCTAATTCTAGAAATAGAGGAGAATTAGTTTTCATCAAAAAAGGAAAAAATTAAAATCATCAGCAGACTCAAGTTAAAGAAGTAAGTCTTTGGTTTCTAAAATATATTCCTTTATCTTCATATAAAACATATCAAATCCTGTGGAATCATAATATAAATTATATTCCTTAAAATTTACCTAAAAGTTGTTTATAACTTATTTATATTATTTATTTGAAACATGTTATATTTTAAGAATAGTTGTTTTTAATGTTCATTAAATAATTTTATTCTAATTAAGTTTTAGTGAGCTTTATTTCCTTCCAGTGGTTTCAAGTGAATGGAAAGTCTTATGTTCATTACTCTTTTAACAGGCAGTGGGATTTTAAAATTATATTAGTAAATGACTTAGCCATAGGGCCACAACTATATACTAAAATGTACAAATCATTCATTTCAAATGTCCCAAATGTCATATTTGCAGCAAAGTATAGATAGAATTATTTTTCTTCTTAGAAGAATTGGAGGTTACACAATTTATTTCTTTTGAAGTTTTGGATTCCCCTGGGGTGCTGCTATAATACAAATGTTTATGCATTCTAAGTCTATCTCCTGCTTGTTGAGTTTGGGACTAGTGCTTAAGAATCTGTAGACCAAATTGGTGCCACAGAGATGGAATGAGTATGTTGCCTCAGTTTGGTGGTTTCCCCTCATCTTGTATGTACAATATGTTTGATATGCTATACCCTGCTGCCCACAGGCAAGGACAAAATAATGTTTATACTCCTGAGAGAATTTTAAATGCAGTTACAAAAATTCTGTTTTGTATTCTGCCACCAAACTAGCACAATGTACACAAGTTCCAGATTTATTTTTCCCAGTAGAAAAGCATCTATATGCTTGAGTTGGCAACTTAAATTCCATTCTCCTAAAATCACTAAAATGTTCAATCATTTTTCATTGTCATTCTGTTTAGTTGTTTCATTCTCCTTTTTCAAAAAATACTTCTCTAGAATAATTTGAACAGAAAAGCTGAAGCAGAAAAGAGAAATCCAATCACTGTTCAAAGAAATGTAATAGTTGAAGACAAGAAATGCCCAGCCAGTTCTTATCTCAGCAGGGCATATGTATCATCTTTCATCACAGAATCCTTGGCATGTGAATGAATGCTTTGATTATCTCACTTGGTAATGATCAGAAAGAAACTGCCACTTAATATGTCAAAGTAATTTTCTCCTAATTTAATGCTATCTTTGGATTTCTGAAAAGATAAAAAGAAAGCATTGTTTACATTTGATATAAAGAAAAAATGTAAGAGCAAAATTCCAAGAAAAAAAGTGGTTTTGTTTCTAAGACTTCTGCCACAGTTCATTCCTTGGTTTGTCATAGTATAGTGAACTCTAATGTTCAAGATAGAAGTGATATTAGTCATGATAGAATTTCTTGGTGATTAGATGTAGAATTGTTCAGATCAGCTGTTAAAACTTTGCAATACATAGGTTAATATATTTAGACTCAGGAAGCATGGATTTTCTGATAAAATTCAATGGAAGATTTATACATATTAATTAATATAATTATGTCTATGATATATTTTAATGTGCTAATTGACTGCTTTTCTGTTGAATTTTGTCTAAGCATTACCATTTTCTTATCTCAGGGTAGTACCACAAATCATGTCTCCTCTCAACCTTATATTGATGTCAGTATCAATGCTGGAATTGGGTAATTACTTCTGGTGAGGCAAGGCAAGTTTTATGTTACTGTCAAAACATCCTTTAATCTAGAAACAAGTATATTCCTAGAATGTGAAGAGTGCAGTTTTGGAAAAATAAGTAGCATGAAAACAGTTTGGCTCTAAGAATCCAGAAGGAAATCATAGAGCTGTATCATAACAGAGGTGGGATCCTAAAGGCCAAAGCAGAATTTGGAGGTTTGGACAAGAAGACAGTAATCTACGAACTGGTTAAGCTAGGCATTGTTGAAAGACATCCCGGCTAAACAAAATGAAACAAGTCAGAACAAGACCAGCAATGAAATGACAAGCTTAGTCTTTTTTGTTTTAATTAAATTTGAGGGGATATAAGTACAGGTGTGGAACCCAATAAGATATTATTTGCACACGGCATTGTGTACCCATCACTCCATGCAAAGTCTCCTTCATTCCAACAATTTGCCCCTTTGTTCACTTCCACCTACTCTCACCCCCTTTCCCTCTGGCTATCCCCACACTGTTGTCTGTGTCTATGTGTTATATATATATATATATAGATAGATATAGATAGATATATATATATATAGATAGATATAGATAGATATAGATAGATATAGATAGATATATAGATATAGATAGATATATAGATATAGATATATTTTGCTTAATCCCCCTTCATATTAATGTTTATGCAAGTATCTTAATATTAATTTAATGGTTTTAAAACAAGAGTCTTACATATTTTTCTCTCTGGGGCCAAGTCTAGTGACAGGCAACCATCAGCTTAAATAATCTCCACCATAGGAACGAGCAGGCATTTTTGATTAAGGCAGAACAGTCTGGGAGTCAAGTTTCTGCTAAAGTTGCTTAACTATAAACAAACAAACAAAAAAGGTACAATAAAAAAGTGATGAATAAACAAAATGTGGTAGGACAATAAATGTTGTTTTAATCTTCTGAGAATAGTAAAAGTAAGAAGGGAAAAGTTGACATTTTGCTTTTAATCAAATTCTCAGCATAACTGTGAATATCTATGCCCTCAACCAAGTAGTACAGAGATAACAAGTGCTCTCCCTAGCCACTATATGCTTTGTAAATTGTCATTTTAATCTTCTTTCCCTCAATATATTTATTGTGCTTACATTTTATTTTTATATTCTCAAATCATCTTATAAATAAGAAATTTCTTATTCAATGTCAATTATAAGCAAACTGCCTTCTACATTTTTAGTAGCAAATGAGTTTATCTTAAAAATGACCACTCCTAATTAGCTAGAATTCTTTTTTAATATTAAATAATAAATTTCACTCTAATGGATTAATCACAATATAATAAGAATCTGTCCTTATAAGCATGAGAATAGAAGGATAAGATTTAGATGTAAATGATTAGTAGAAAGAGACATATTCCAAAATATATATTAGGCTCTGTAGTCATATGTTTTTAAAAATCATTTTGCATTATTTTAATAATTTTATAAATAACATTTTTTCAAAGAAATATTTTTGCATGTGTTATAGTAACATCAGGATGTTAATGACAGAGTAAAGAAATATGTTATTTTTATGAATTCTAAATGTATAAAGAGTTTATGCCTCATCACTATTTCTTAGATATTGGAAAAATCTAATACTTATTAGATTAAGTATGTTCAAGTTTGTATGTGTACTTGAAAGAGTTTCTTTGTGTGTTCTAAAATAGTTCTTTATTCAACATGTTTTTTAATTTACACATTAAAATTGGTCTTTTATTATTTTATTAAAGGTGCTATGTATCAATTTTTGGTAGACACAGCTAAAAGCAAAACTATCTTTAAAAATATCATGGGTTGCTTGGACACTGTTTTTCCACATCCCAGTCTGACGCTCCATCCACTGCGCCACCGCCTGGTCAGGCTAAGGACACTGTTTTTGAGAACAAAAATTAGTATAGTCATAGAAAACAGTATGGACTTTTCTAAGAAAATTAAAAATTAGAACTACCATATGATTGAGTAATACCACTTCAAGCTATATAGATGAAGGACATGAAAACAGGATCTTCAAGAGATATCTGCACTCCCACATTCATGCAGCATTATTCACAAAAACTAAAATATGCAAACAAGTTGTGTATGTCAATGGGTGAATGGATAAGGAAAGTATGACACCATATATATATATATATATATATATATATATATATATGATGTATACACACGCACACGAAATAATTTATTCAGCCACAAAATGTAAATCCTTCCATTTGTAATAGCATAAATACACTGGGAGGGCACTATGCTAAGTGAAATAAAGCAAATATTCTGTATGATCTCACTTATGTGAGAAATCTAAAAAGTTGACATCAGAAGCTGAGAATAAAATGGTGATTGCCACAGGCCGGGAGGGTAGTGGAAATGGGGAGATGTCAATCAAAAGGTATATATTTAATTCTAATAGGAATAAGGTGTAGAGATCTAATGTACAGCATGGTGATATATATAGTTAAGAATATTGTGTAATATTCTTGAAATTAGAAAATAGTTCTTTTTTTTTTAATTTTTATTTTTTTTTATTTTTTTTTTTTCATTTTTCTGAAGCTGGAAACAGGGAGAGACAGTCAGACAGACTCCCGCATGCGCCTGACAGGGATTCACCCGGCACGCCCACCAGGGGCGAAGCTCTGCCCACCAGGGGGCGATGCTCTGCCCATCCTGGGCGTCGCCATGTTGCGACCAGAGCCACTCTAGCGCCTGAGGCAGAGGCCACAGAGCCATCCCCAGCGCCCCGGCCATCTTTGCTCCAATGGAGCCTTGGCTGCGGGACGGGAAGAGAGAGACAGAGAGGAAAGCGCAGCGGAGGGGTGGAGAAGCAAATGGGCGCTTCTCCTGTGTGCCCTGGCCCGGAATCGAACCCAGGTCCTCTGCACGCTAGGCCGACACTCTACCGCTGAGCCAACCGGCCAGGGCTAGAAAATAGTTCTTAAGTGTTGGCACCACACACATACATTCACTGAAGTAACTATGTGAGATGATAGATGTGTTGAGTAGCCCAATTGTGGCAATCATTTCACAATGTATACGTATATCAAATTATATTATATACCTTAAATATATGCAATTTTTATCTGGAAATAATACCTCAATAAATCTATGGATAAAATACAATGAGACTATCCCAGGGAAGTTAATTTCATTATGCTATCCACCACTATACTGAGTTTTGTGGTTGCCTCTTCTAATTAGGCTGCCCTATCATGTCTTCACTCTTCTACCAACTTCTATTCTGTTGATGAGAATTCCTCCTCAATACCTGCATTTTTTTGCTATAACTTATACTTGGCCTGAGGATATCTTGGAAGATTTGAAGGTTAATTTTTTTAATCTTTATTTATTTATTCATTTTAGAGATGAGAGAGAGAGAGAGAGAGAGAGAGAGAGCATCAACTCCCATATGTGCCTTGACCAGGCAAGCCCAGAGTTTTTGAACCAGTGACCTCAGCATTCCAGGTCGGTCGATGCTTGATCCACTGCGCCACCACCAGTCAGGCTGTAGGTTAATTTTATTGAGTAATAAACTAGTATTCTTACAAGAATTTAAACAACCACACTACATGGGATAGATCAAAGATGATGGAATACTAAATGGACATACAACATGCTGCATCTCTGTTTAGAAAATTACATAAATTAGACCAGGGCTTGTGCCACATAGTAAATTCTCAATACATATTCCTTAATTTAATGTAATGAACTGTTACTTAATATAAACATTATCTCTCTTTTCCACTAAATAAAAAATATAAAAACAGTAAAATATATATTATTTTACCCTAAAAGGATTATGCAAGATATAATGTATAATTTAACAAATATTTTATGTCATTGTTAAAATTCACAACACACAAAAAGTATCCTTATTTATAAAAAATAAGAAGAACCTTAAAAGAGCTTTAAAAAATATTCAACAATACTATTAGTCTAATAATATGCTTTTGCTATTTTTATATGCTTTTTAATGATTGGCATGTGTATTTTTTACTTTATGGTAAATATTTATACTTAGAATGACAGACACATTTCTGAACATGTAGAGGAATATGATGAGAAATTGACAAGAATACTATGCAAATCAGAAAAACAATTGCTAATTACATTTTGGTAGGTATAATAAAAAGTTATGCAAAGGTACTGTCTGACCTATGAATCATCCAAAAAATATTTTGAGAATACTTCTAAGCCAAAATTGTTTGAACTAACTCTTGAATGTGATCAGAAAGCCAACTAGACAAGGTTGCAGAACAATGGAGTTGTAAAAAACATTATGTTTCAGAAATAATAGATGTGATCCTGTATGCAAATGTTAGAGAGCCCACAGCATTTCGTTCTTAAAGCATGGTCCCAAGACCAGCATCACCTGAGAATTTGTTAGAAAGACCAATTGTCGAGGCCTGCTAAAAAATACTGAATCAGAAATTCTAAGAAGGGTCCTGGGATGTGTTTGTTTGTTTGTTTTTTAACAAGCCCTTCAGAAGATCCTGATGCACATTAAAGTTTTAGAACCCTTGCATTACAATGTTTGGTATTATCAGACATTATGAAACTATGCACTCAAAAAACTCAGAGAAGAGCCTGAAGTACGTTTAATGTAATTTGTTGGCAAATTCATTTGGAAGGAGACATGAATGAAAGCAAGAAAGTGGCTTCAATAACATTTTGGCAGTTCAGGTGAGATCTGGTGATGTTTTCAATGTACTAAATATAGCAATGTAAAGTATGGTACAGATTTAAGAAAAAAATGGAGTATAATATTGAGATATAAGCAAGAGAATATAGAAGTATAAGGGATGAATTTTGATTGATTTTGAGTTTTCTAGTTTTGCCAACTAACTAAACCAATAACATTATACAAAAAATTATTTAATATATTGCCAAGTATTATTCACATATATCATCATTTTATTTTTTACTTATTTATAATTCTTTATTTAAAAACATAATTAGCCTTACCAGGCGGTGGTGCAGTAGATAGAGGGTTGAACTGGGACCCAGAGGACCCAGATTTGAAACCTGAAGGTCGCTGGCTTGAGCGCAGGCTCATCTGGTTTGACACAGCTCATCAGCTTGAACCCAAGGTGAATGGCTTGAGCAAGGGGTCAGTCACTCAGTCTGCTGTAATCCTCAGTCAAAACACATATGAGAAGCAATCAATGAACAACTAAGGTGCCACAACAAAGAATTGATGCTTCTTATCTCTCTCCCTTCCTGTATGTCTGTCCCTTTCTCTGTATCTCTCTCTGTCACACAAAAAATATTTTGGATTAATATATAAATATTTTCAGGTACCATGTATTCAAATGTTAATATTCTTTTAATGTTAGTGTAATAACATCAATTTTGAGCTATCACAAAAAATTAGGATGAGGACCAGACAATGCATTTACTTCTTTATTTCTAAAAACACGCCCCAAATCTAAAGTGAACATTTTTCCTCAGAGCAGCAACACCAGCAAAGGAAAGAAATTACCATGCCCACTGGAGATTCTCCTGCTCCAATCAAAACAAAGAGGTGCTTAGAGGCAGGCAGCGTGTTAGGGACACAAGTAGTGACTGCTGAGGTCTAAACTACAATACAATGCCCCCACACACTGCTGAGTGCTCGCAGAGGGGAGGTGGGCCGGCAGTGGCAGAGCATAGATGCAGGTGCCAGGGTGGTCCGAGCAAGCATGCACCAGCCTGCTTGTGAAAGAGGAAGCTGCCACAGCCACTGCGGAGGTCGGAGCGAGTTCACAGGCCCACCCGGGGTGCAAGCCTGGGTGACTGCAGAAGCGGTCTACGAGCAGGCGCAAGTGGGCCACTCGCGGAGGCGAGAGCAAAGCCAGGAGCCACAGTGGCAGCTGTGGAGGTCCGAGCGCGCGCTCAATTCCTCTCGCCCTTCGAGGTAAAGGTGGCTCGGATGACAGCAGACGCAGGTCTGAGTGGCTGCGCATGGGCCTGCCCTCGGAGGCGAAGACCACGCAGCTGTTGTGGAGGTCCAAACTTGTGTGCAATCATGCCTGAGGCATGGGCCCACCCCTGGCAGCGGCTGAGGCCCAGGCAATAGCAGAAGCACTCCAAACGAGCACCAGGGGTGGTGGAAGCCACAGTGGCCACAGAGATGGGCTTTCACTGGCAGAGACCGAGCCCAAATGTGTGAGGTGGCAACAGTGGCAGCAGACATACCACACATTGGAAGCACAGAGGCCATACCCACTGGATCCCTGATACCACACTCCTCTGAATGCTGAAAAGAAGAAAAATAAACAAAATAAAATAAATAAAAATATGGATAGAAAGACATCTGAGGCAAAGTAGCAAGCCACATCCAATACCATATCTAATCACTGAATTACACTACTGAGCCAAACAAGTAGCCAGCAATAAGAGGCAGCAAAAAGCAGATCTCAGGGGAACTTGAACTTTTAAAGGAACTTCCCCCAGGCCAAGAGTAAATAAAAGTACTCCTATCCTAGGAGTGCAGCTGATATTTACAATGGCACCTGGGCCCAGCAGAGGCAGCCACAAGAACTGGATCACCTATAGCTCCCAAAAGGTAGATAAGCGCCAGTCATAAGCAGTGACCCCCACTTATCTGTGCCTCACCTATAGCTCCCAAAAGGTCAATAAGTGCCAGTCATAGGCAGTGATCCCCACTTATCTGTGCCAGGCTCTATCCAGGGAGGTCCAGGGCAGGCACATCCAGCAGCCAGAAATGAAAAGTATAAGTTCAGGACCTAACAACCCTTGTTAGAGAGGTGGCTTAAGGAAGGGCTCCTCACACCTGACCCAGCTAAGACATAGAAAATGCCTACACAAATAGCAAAAAGAATAGTGATAGCAGATAAGTAGTCCACAGCAAATTACAAACAACAGCTAATACCAACCCAAGAAGAGCTAGAAACAACACAACTGAATATTGGTGGCAGACAATACCAAACCTAGACTCAACTAGCAACACAAACAACACACCCAAAGGAAGAGTGTGTACACAGACAAAATGGTAGATAAAGAAATGTAATCCAAATGAATCAACAAGAGAAATCCCCAGAAAAAACTGAGTGAGATGAGAATAACTAAATTACCAGATACAAAGTTTAAAATAATGATTGTTAGGATGCTCAAAGATCTTAGAGCAACAATGGATGGACATAATGAACACTTAAATAAAGAGATAATAAGCATCAAAAAGGACATTGAAATCATAAAAAAGAACCAGACAAAATTACCAACACAATATCAGAAATGAAGACTACACTAGAAGGAATTAAAAGCACACTGGATGAAGCAGAGGATCAAATCAGTGACTTAAAGGACAAGATAAGCAAAAGCATGGAAGCAAAACGACAAAAAGAAAAAAGAATCAAAAAGTCTGAGGAAACTCTAAGAGAGTTCTGTGACAACATGAAAAGAAATAATATCTGCATAATAGCGGTTCCTGTAGGAGAAGAGAAAGAACAAGGGATAGGGAACCTGACTGAAAAAATTATAGCTGAAAATTTTCTTAAATTCATATAAGAAAGAATCACACAAGTTCAAGAATCAGAGAGAACCCCATTAAAAAGGAACCCAAAGAGACCCACACCAACACACATCCTAATCAAAATATTAAAGCTAAGAGATAAGGAAAGATTACTAAATGTTGCAAGAGAAAAACAGTCAATCATCAACAAAGGAACCCCCATAAGGATGACATATGACTTTTCAACAGAAACACTGGAAGCCAGAAGGGAATGGCAAGAAATATTAAAAGTAATGCAGAACAAAAACCTACAACCAAGATTTCTTTATCCAGCAAGGCTGTTGTTTAAGATTGAAGGAGAAATAAAAAGCTTCCCAAAAAACAATTCAAGAAATTCACCACAATAAAACCAATGCTGTAAAAAATGCTAAGGGGCCTGCTATAGACAGAACGAAGCAGGGGTGGGGGAAAATCTAGTAAAAGAGAAATGTGGATTTAAAGACAAAAATGGCAATAAACAATTACAATAATAACTTTAAATGTAAATGGATTAAATGCTCCAATCAAAGGCATAGGATAGCTGAATGGATAAGAAAACAGGACCCGTACATATCCTGTCTACAGGAGACCCACCTCAAAACAAAAGATACATATAGACAAAAAGTAAAAGGATGGAAAAAAATATTTCATGCAAATGGAAACAAAAAAAAATACAGAATAGACTTTAAAACAAAGACAAGGGACAAAGAAGGTCACCACATAATGATAAGGAAACAATCCAACAGGAAGAGATAACCCTTATAAATATATATGCACGTAATATAGGAGCACCTAAATATATAAAGCAGACTTTGATGGACATAAAGGGTGATATCAACAACAATACTATAATAGTAGAGGATTTCAATACCCCATTAACATCACTGGATAGATCCTCAAGAAAGAAAATTAACAAAGAAACAGCAGAATTAAGGAACATACTAACAACTGGATTTAATAGATATCTTTAGAACCTTTCACCCTAAAGCAGGAGAATATACATTATTTTCAAGTGCTCATGGTACATTCTCTAGGATAGGCCACATATTAGGGCATAAAATGAGTCTCAACAAATTTAAGAAGATTGAAACCATATCAAGCATCTTCTTTGACCACAATGGCATAAAACTAGATCAACTACAATAGAAAAGCTGAAAACACTCAAACACTTGGAAACTAAACAGCATGTTACTAAATAATAAGAACCGGTCAATAATGGGATCAAGAAAGAAATAAAAAATTTTCTTGAAACAAATGAAAATGAGCATAGAACAACTCATATTCTATAGGACACAGCAAAAGCAGTCCTGAGAGGGAATTTCATAGCATTACAGACATACCTTAGGAAGCTAGAAAAAGCTCAAATAAACAACTTAACCCTGCAACTAAAAAAATTAGAAAAAGTACAGCAGGTAAAGCCCAGAGGAAGTAGGATGGAAATAATAAAGATCAGAATGGAAATCAGTAACATAGAGACTAAAAAAAAAAAGAAACAATAAAGAGGATCAATGAAACCAAGAACTGGTTTTTGAAAAAGTAAACAAGATCAATGAACCCTTAGCCAGACTCACCAAGAAAATAAGAGAGAGGACTCAAATAAATTAGAAATGAGAGTGGAGAAGTAACAACTGACATAGCAGAAATACAAAGGATTGCAAGAAAATACTATGAAGAACTGGATGCCAAAATATTAGATAACCTAGGTGAAATGGACAAATTCTTTGAAAAATATAATCTTTCAAAAATCAATCTGGAAAAATCCGAAAATTTAAACAGACAGATTACAACAAATGAGATCAAAACAGTTATCTAAAACTGCCAACAAACAGAAGCCCTGGGCCAGATGGCTTCAAAGGGGAATTATGCCAAACATTCAAAGAAGAACTAACTCCTATCCTTCTCAAGCTATTTCAAAAAATTCAAGAGGACAAAAAATTTCCAAGCTTTTATGAGGTGAGCATAATTCTGATTCCAAAACCAGACAAAGACAACACTAAGAAAGAGAACTATAGGCCAATATCCCTGATGAATTTAGATACTAAAATTCTCAACAAAATATTTGCAAACAGGATACAGCAATACATGAAAAAAAAATACATCATGATCAAGTGGGATTTATTCTGGAGAGACAAGGCTGGTACAACATTTGCAAATCAATCAATGTGATTCATCACATAAACAAAATGAAGGAGAAAAACCACATGATAATTTCAATAGATGCAGAAAAAGCATTTGATAGAATTCAGCACCTATTTATGATCAAAACTCTTAGCAAAGTGGGAATACAGGGAACATACCTCAACATGATAAATGCCATCTATGACAGACCCACAGCCAACATCAGACTCAATGGGAAAAAATTAAAAGCAATCCCCTTAAAATCAGGAACAAGGCAGGGGTGCTGCCATCCACCACTCTTATTCAACATAGTTCTGGAAGTCCTAGCCACAGCAATCAGACAAGAAGAAATAAAAGGCATCCAAATTGGAAAAGAGGAAGTAAAACTATCAGTATTTGCTGATGATATGGTACTGTACCTAGAAAACCCTAAAGTCTCAGTCAAAAAACTACTGGACCTGATAAATGAATTCAATGAGGTGACAAGATATAAATTTAATACTGAGAAGTCAGAGACACTTTTATACACCAACAATGATCTGTCTGAAAGAGAGATTAAGAAAACAATCCCCTTCACTATTGCAACAACAACAAAATAATAAAGTACCTAGGAGTAAATTTAACCAAGGAGATTAAAGATTTGTACTTGGAAAATTATAAAACATTGATAAAAGAAATCAAGGAAGATACAAACAAGTGGAAGCATATACCGTGTTCATGGTTAGGAAGAATAAACATCATTAAAATGTCCATATTACCCAAAGCAATCTATAAATTCAATGCAATTCCTATTAAAATTACCAATGACATACTTTAAAGATATAGAACAAATATTCAAAAAATTCATATGGAACCAAAAAAGAACACAAATAGCCTTGAAGAATAAAGTGGGTGGTATCTCGCTTCCTGATATCAAGTTATACAAGGCTATTGTACTTAAAACAGCTTGATACTAGCATAAGAACAGGCATATAGATCAGTGGAACAGAACAGAGAACCCAGAAATAAACCCACACCTTTATGGACAATTGATATTTGACAAAGGTGGTAAAAGAATACAATGGAGTAAAGACAGTCTCTTTAAGAAATAATGTTGGGAAAATTAGACATCTACCTGCAAAAAAGTGAAACTGGACTACCAACTTACACCATTCACAAAAATAAACTCAAAATGGATAAAAAACTTAAATGTAAGTCATGCAACCATAATTATCTTTTTTTTTTTTTTTGTATTTTTCTGAAGCTGGAAACGGGGAGAGACAGTCAGACAGACTCCCACATGCGCCCGACCGGGATCCACCCGGCACGCCCACCAGGGGCGACGCTCTGTCCACCAGGGGACGATGCTCTGCCCCTCCGGGGCGTCGCTCTGCTGCGACCAGAGCCACTCCAGCGCCTGGGGCAGAGGCCAAGGAGCCATCCCCAGCGCCCGGGCCATCTTTGCTCCAATGGAGCCTTGGCTGCGGGAGGGGAAGAGAGAGACAGAGAGGAAGGAGGGGGGTGGGGATGGTGAAGCAAATGGGAGCTTCTTCTATGTGCCCTGGCCGGGAATTGAACCCGGGTCCCCTGCACGCCAGGCCAACGCTCTACCGCTGAGCCAACTGGCCAGGGCCATAATTATCTTAAAAGAAAGCTTAGGCAGAAACTTCTTCAGATCACTCGCAGCAATATTTTTGCAGATTTTTCTCCATGGGCAAGGGAAATAAAGGACAAGATAAACAAATGGGACTATATCAAACTGAAAAACTTTTGCACAGCAAAAGACAATATGAATAAAATAAAAAGGCAAACCACACAATGGGAGAACATATTTGACAATATGTCTGATAAGGGGTTAATAACCAAAGTTTATAAAGAACTTCTAAAACTCAACACCAGGAAGGTAAACAATCCAATAAAAAAACAGGCAGAAGAAATGAGTAGACACGTCTTCAAAGAGGACATACAGGTGGCCAATAGGCATATGAAAAAATGTTCAACATTACTAATTGTTAGAGAAATGTAAATTAAAACCACAATGAGATATCACCTCACACAAGTCAGAATGGCACTCATTAACAAAACAACACATAATAGGTGCTAGCGAGGATGTGGAGAAAGAAACCTCCTGCACTGCTGGTGGGTGTCACGATCCAGCCATGACAAGTCTATTACGGGGTCTTCAAACGAAAAAAGGTATAAAATTGAAATAAATGATAGACAGAGACTTAAAGATATATATACAGACGGGTTCAGGAGAATGCCACAGCAAACAGTCTCTACTGTTCCTTAGCTATAATGTGCCTGCTCCCAGAAACACATCCACTTTTATTCATAGAAAAAATGTGGTCCATCAGTAATTCAATTAAGTTTCCAAGGCAACTCAAAGACAACCCCTACCATAGCATCCAAATCTGCTTTACACTAATAAGAAACTAGCTTCCAGCCTCCTCCAGAGAACATGGATGAGACAATTGAGAATCAGGTGTAGCTCTTTGTTAACTAGGCAAATGAGGTGGAGTTTGGGACTAGCACCTCTGTCCAGATTGCAAAAATACCCTGTTTATTTATTTAATCCCCAACATATCCCCCTTTTTATTTACTTATTTATTTACTTTTTAAACTTCAATTCGTGAGTTGTGATTCATACTCATCTGAATTCCTATGTTCCGATTTGGAGGCAGACTGGAAAAAATATAAAATAAACAACAAAATTGAAATAGCCAATGCTAACAGATCCTATAACAAGTGTCCTAATACAATTAATTGATTAGATTATTAAGCAAAGTCTTAAATAATACAACAGGATCTATAATAAAATTTTTACAGTCTAAAATGTCCTTATGTTAATGTAATTTCACCAAGTTCATGTTGACATCATCATTGCTTCATATTATTTGTAAATGTAACCCAACCCTACTTCAGTCTGAGAACTGTCCCAAGGAGCTGGAGTCACACACATTCAGGAAATGTCCACAAGGCACTGGAGTTGTGGTCACATTTTCACACTTTGCAGCTAGAGTCCAAGTCCCAGTGACCACTGCTTCTAGCTGATAATGATTGAGATAGACTGGTAAAGCCATCTGCAGCATGTATGAAGATGAAGATTTTGTTTTCTGTAAACTGAAGAGATGAACCCACTGTGCCTTTCCCTGGACCTCTGCAGCTGTGGCATGGTGAAGAGAACCTTAGGATAAACTATGCTGGGTGGCAGAGGTAAATTCATCTAAATTAGGAGCAGTTTCCAGCCCAAAATAGGCATGGGGCTTTAGGGCAAGAGGAATAAAAGAAACACTATATATTAAACAAAGCAGCAGAAAATAAAGACTATCAACACCCACAGAGGTCTTCAAGGGATGAATAAAAATCCAAATATTTCAGGCAAGGCATAGTAAGTGTCCATAAGAAATAAGTTTACCTGCTACTTGGAAGAAATACCCTAGGCTCGTCTATGGTGACGTGAGATGGGGCCAACAGCCCTGAACACCTTTAGTTCCAGCAGGCTGGGCAAGGTGAGGTCACAGGTGGCTGGAGCAGGGCTGGAAGAGACTGAACCCTCCCTTAGAGAGTGAGAGGGCAGCTTACCTTTCAGTGTCCTTTTTTTTTCCACAGCAAAGGTATGTCCCCGGTAGGGGCAGAGAAGCCTGGCAGGCTTTAGCTCAATGACCTTCCTTTCCATTCTTGAAGCAGGGCCCTGATGAGTCCTATGAGGCCCCTTTGGGGCCTTGGAGCCTTTAAGATTGTATGCCAAGAGTTGGTATTTTTCCTGATCTCTTTTGGGCTCTGCCTGCCTTTTTTTTTCTCTTGGTCATTACAGACCTTAAAAGCCATGCTCAGAAGATCTTGGTGAGGGTTTTGAGGGTCCACATCCACCTATATATACCTTTTCTGTATATCTGGAACTATTTAGAAAAAGACAAAACAGAGTTACTAGCTGGATCAAATAAAAAAGGGTAGAAGTTTGCAAAGAAAAAGATTTGGTGTCTCCTGTACATCAGCATTCAAAAGAAAATTTTTAAGTAAATAGATTTGCAGAAGTTCCAGGATATGACCAAAATATAGTAAATGTATTTTCAAGTAATATTCCCATGCTTATCAAAAACATTTTTACCTCATTAATTAACAGGCAATTTAAAGGGTAAAAAAAAATTTACACCTTTGTTAAGAAAATCCACCCTGCTTCAAGCTTTGTAGCTACAGCAACTTTAACTTGGAGCAGTTTGGCCAAATTAGGAAGTCTTTAGGATCTAAATTTCATTTTATTTAAATTTTAATGAGCATGCTTTACTTGTTCCAATTAAATTTTTTAATTTGTAGGGATATTTTATTTTTACAATATTAGAGCCAGCATTCCAATTTTTGCATGCAAGAATATAATTCAGACCTTGAAAACAGACACATTTAGACATTAAACAGAGACTTCACATACAATTACACAAATCAAGAGTGAAACCCAGGATTTTAGAGATTAGAATGTGGCCTGCTTGATCTTACGTAGCGCTATTTCAATAGGAACATGATAAGGATAAATACTAAACAGAAATCTCTCTTGAAAAATCTCAAGTTGGCCATATGAGATTTTTGTTTAGGTATATCCAAACAGGCTCTCCCTTTGCCCTCTTTCCAGGCATAGAATAGGAAAGAAATAAAATGATAGTTTAGAGAAAGGTAGTGAATAATGGGGAAAAGCTATAATTTCCCCAAACTCCTACGTCTTTTTATTTACTAAAGCTCAAATTCTAATAGCTGCTGCAACTGGCAGCCTAGACTAATCATGCCAAGTCGTGGGCCTCTGAAAGCCTCCATCTCAATCCCAGCCAAGCGGCAGACATAGTTTACCAGGGTGGAGAAGGCTTCCCCGTTCACCTCCCTGCTTTACCTTCCCCTTGGCTGCAGCCTCCACCAGTCTGGGTCCAACCCAGCTGTTGCATTGGAAACAAGATTCACAGGCAGAAGTATTTCCCTGACCTTCTTTTTTTCATTTGTCCTGCCTTTTATCAAAAATTCTTGGAATCCTCACCTTAAGGACTGTGACAAAAGCAAGACCTTGCATGAATGAAGTCACAACATCAGTGCATATTCTGATATAAACTACTTTTTCTATCACTATTCTTTCAACTGCCGGAATCAGCCGTGAAACAAATTCTTGATATTGCTCATCAGGACTTTGCCTAATATTGTTGAATTCCTCCATTTATTCCCCTGCATCTTGAGCCTGATCCAAAGCTTGTTGGAGTGAGGATCTCCAAGGGTCTGAGACAAAGACTTTGGGAGCAGAGAGAGGCGGAGGCACAGTTTAAAATGGCCAAAGCTGTGAAATTCTTATCTCATATATATATATATATATACACACACACAGAGATGGGTTCAGGAGGACGCCACGGCAAACAGTCTCTACTGTTTCTTAGCCATAACATGCCTTCCCCCAGAAACACATCCACTTTTATTCATAGAAAATATGTGGTCCATCAGCAATTCAATTAAGTTTCCAAGGTAACTCAAAGACAGCCCCCACCATACCATTTAAATCTACTTTACACTAACAAGAAACTAGCTTCTATCCTCCTCTGGAGAACATGGGTGAGACAAATAAGAATCAGGTGTAGCTCTTTGTTAACTAGGCAAATGAGGTGAGATTTGGGCCTCGCATCTCTGTCCAGATTGCAAAAATACAGTTTATTTATTCAATCCCCAGGTAGGATTGCAGACTGGTGCAGCCACTGTGGAAAAAAGTATGAAGATTCCTCAAAAAATTAAAAAAGAAACTGCTTTTTGACCCAGCCATCCCACTTTTAGAAATATACCCCAAGAACACCATAGCACTGTTTGAAAAGAAGAAATGCACCCCCATGTTTATGGCAGCATTGTTTACTGTAGCCAAGATCTGGAAATAGCCCAAGTGTCCATCAGTGGACAAGTGGATTAAAAAGCAGTGATACATATACACAATGCAATACTATGGGGCCATGAAAAAGAAGGAAATATTACTTTTTGTGACAACAAGAATGGACTTGGAAACAATAATGTTAAGTGAAATAAGCCAGGCAGAGAAAGAAAAATATCATATGACCTCACTCATTTGAGGAATCCAATGAACAATAAGAACAGAGGAACAGAATAGAGACAGAGATGGGATCTAAGGCTCCAGAGGGAAAGGGGATGATAGGATGGGATGAAAGTAGAAAAGCAAAACCAGGGGGAGGGCATTGCAGGAAGGAGGGCAGGGGAATGTGGTGGGGAACACAGGGGATGGGGGAGGTATTCGGGAGGACACTAGAATCTATGTACACGCAATAAATTAAAAATAAAATTTTTTAAAAATAAGTAAAATCAATGTGGCGTTTTTATCTTAAGACAGTGTTGTATAAAGCTTATTTTAATAGCTTTCATTAGAAATGTATAAGTCGTAACACTTTCACAATAAGTAAAGCCACATACCTGAGCCATAAGAATGGAAGAGAGAAGTGAGCAGAATCTTAAGGAAAGTTTGGTTTTACCAATGGAAAGTGAGGCACAAGTCAAAGATGATACATATATATCTAGTGACATCTTCTCACTAAGTACTGTAAAAATGCCATATGTATTATTTTATTTAACCTTCCAATGAACTATGAATTAGAATAATATTTATATTTTTAATTTTTAAAAATGACAAATTAAGTCTTAAGTAACTTATTCAATTCACAGAACTGGTAAGATAAATAACTCTGGAATTGATATGCAGCAGTGTCTGCTTCTGTGTTCTTAACTGATCTTTACAACTTTGTAAAAAAGAAAAAGAAAGTGACTTAGCAAGTGCATGAAAACTATAAGTCTAGTCGTAATGAAAGCAAAGAATATAGAAATCTCCAAAATAAAAATGAACTTACTGTTAGTTGTTTGTGTGTGTGTGTGTGTATGTGTGTGTGTTGGTGAGAATAGCAAACTTTGATTTCTATTTAAAAAATAGATTATGGCATTTGGGTGTTTATTTAATATTACATTAGTGATTATTTTCCTTTTTGTATATGAATGTGACAACATTGCTCTAGCTAGAGACACAATTAAAACATTGTTTACTGGAGACAAAAAATTATATCACAGTACAAGCAAACAAAAACACCAAGAAGGGAGAAAGAGCCCTGGCTAGTTGGCTCAATGGTAGAGCGTCAGCCTGGCGTGCAGAGGTCCTGGGTTCGATTCCCGGCCAGGGCACACAGGAGAAGCGCCCATCTGCTTCTCCACCCCTCCCCCTCTCTTTCCTCTATGTCTCTCTCTTCCCCTCCCGCAGCTAAGGCTCCATTGGAGCAAAGATGGCCCCGGCGCTGGGGATGGCTCCTTGGCCTCTGCCCCAGGTGCTGGAGTGGCTCTGGTCGCAACAGAGCAATGCCCAGGAGGGGCAGAGCATCGCCCCCTGGTAGGCAGAGCATTGCCCCCTGGTGGGCGTGCCAGGTGGATCCCGGTCGAGCACATGTGAGAGTCTGTCTGACTGTCTCTCCCCTTTTCTAGCTTCAGAAAAATACAAAAAAAAAATGTATATTTTGGAAATGCAAATAAATGTGATATATTCATTATTGTGTAAGATGATATAGCTTACTATGACCAATATCTGCTGATCTTTTGCATATTATTTAAAAAAACATAACATTTTATATAAAAATAAGCTAATTGAAATATCTTTAAGTAATTGTTCTATTGTGGGCATTACTGCTTGAGGTATATATAATAATAATTATAAAACATATCAGCATTTCTAAAAATAATCCTACTAATGTAGTAAATTGATGAGTCAGTCATATAGTTTTAGTGATATTCAGAATATATAAATGTTCACATATAATAAATTTAGTTGACTAGTATGAAAGTTGCTGATACAGAGTTAAACTGAGTGCTCATAGTAATAAAAATTACTATTAGTTGAGGGGTAGCAGGAAGCTCTTCTAAGAAATATATTAATTCCTGTTTAGGTTATTCACTCCCTTATAGTAAGCAATTTACCACCATGACCACAATTTATTCTAACCTAAACTGGAAATCTGCAGAACATTAATGCTTGCATTAATGTAGATTTTGTAGCTAACATTTTTCTCTGTGACACTTTCATGTTCAAAATGGTATATGCATGACCCTCTATGCATATAATTTTATGCATATATTTTAAAATGTAATGACTCCATAACTTTATAACTAAAAAAGTCATCAATAGCTCTGATAAATTTAATAAATAGAATGATTAATATTAATTATTAAAAATATATGTAGAGTACATTGAGTTAGAACACCTGGGTCTGGGACTCGATCAGTATCTTTATAGGTGATCTCATTTTCATTTGCTTTATCACCACTAATCTAAAAAGAAAATCAAGTCCTCATTATTAGGAGACTATGATCTGTAAGATATATGTCTTCATGCTCTGAGTTAAAAATCTAACATGTGTCCTTAGCAAACTTAATGTATATACAGACAATTGAATAAACTCCATTAATCAAATGGTTAGTGGGTGATAGTTATATAGATTATATGTTTCATATATTAGCTCTCATTGAGTTTTTCTGGCTGGGTGTGGATTAACTATATGTAGGTAAAAATAGTTTATTTTGCTTGTATCCCTCATGAAAATATCAGAAAATAAGGATCCTTTCTTTTTTAAAAATCATTTTATCCTCAGAGGCTAACAAAGGGCCAGATGCACCGTGGTTACTCAATGTTTATTAAATTCAATGAAACAAAAATGTTTAAATTTGATTGGGCAATTATATTGTTAAACACTGAATATTTTCAGTATATTAATTTGAAAATATCTAATATTACATACAGATGAAGAAATTGAGCTTACTGATAGAAAACAATATTTTCAAGCTCAAACAAGTGGTTGAGCCTATTATACCATCAAGACTTTCTGAGTAGAACAGTAATAATTAATACCATAATATAATAGTAACTAAAACAACTAATGTTTACTATCCCTTTTCTAAACCCTTTTTTAAAAACTTACTCAATTAAATTATTTCAATCATTTAACAACCTCCAAGATAAGGAAGATATCATTCTTATTTAACCAGAGGGAAACATGAGACACAGAGAGAGAAAGAGAGAGGTTTTTAAGTAACCTCTCCATAGTCACACAGGTAAAGAGTTGTTTGTTGCTTTTAGTTTTATATCCCCGATATGATCAAAATCATATGGTTTTTTACTTTCTCTGACTTATTTCACTTAGCGTGATAATCTCAAGATTCAATCATGTTGCTGCAAATTGCAGTATTTCATCTTTTCTTATGGTGGAATAGTAGCCCTTCTTATATATATGTACCACATCTCCTTTATCCAATCATCTATCAAAGGACACTTGGTTATTTCCATGTCTTGGTGACTGCGAATAATGCTGCAATGAACCTTATATTCTTTATATGTTAAGTAAGGATTATAAACTTCTGTTATCCTTGTTTTAATGAGCTATGAAAATGGTTGATTGACATATTTATAAAAGGGCTATGTACACCAGGTGTTATGTAAATGTTTAATAATACTGTAACTATTTATTTAAGTTTAATTCCCATTATAGTAAAATTAGAAACAGTGCTTTAGACATTTTAGAAAGTCTAAGAATTACCAGAAAAATACCTTGTACTTGGATTTTTTTCTCCCAGAGACAAATACCAAGCATACAAGCTCCAACATCAGTAAACATTCTGCTTAAATCATTCAGTAGCTCTGCCAGCTTGGGCAAATGGCTTAATTTATTTTATTTTACATTGTTAGTATAAAAAAGAAAGTAATAAGATCAGTGACTACTTCATGAAGTATTTAAATAAAACATTGAGATAATGTTTGCAAGCCAGTGACACATAATAAATGCATACTATTAAGTATTTGATAAAAAAAATCCTTAATTAGGGTTTGCATGATGTTACCTCCCGTGGTTACAGTCTTGAGCCCAAAGGTCACTGGCTTAAGCAAGGGGTCACTGACTCTTCTGGAGCCCCCTTGCCAGGCACATATGAGAAGCAATCAATGAACAACTGAAGTGCCACAACTATGAGTTGATTCTTTTCATCTCTCGCCCTTCCTCTCTCTCTCTCTTGCTCACAAATAAAAAAAGAAAATAATTACTCTCTTCTCTGTCTTCATCTTTACTGTGCTATCTGCCTATCTATTTGTGGTCTTCAAGTTAAACAGTTTGAATGGAACTAATGGAAAAAAGCAATGTATTCCCTTTTCTAGCACCACAAAAAAATCAATGAGGATGACATTCAGATAATAAAAAACAGTGAAAACTGCTGGTGGTTGTATTTGGCTAGTATATAAGATTTTCCAAAATCTTACCTCCATCATAGAATACATTTAAAAACTAAATAAAACAAAATAAACAACAAAATAAAGTGCTGCCAAAGACCCTATGTTGGGAGGTTTCTGGAGCTGCTAGATTGTATAAAATTGCATTTGATAAGGAGCTATAGCATCAAGAAGGGAGCCAGAATAATTGAGGGCTTGAACGGTAGCAAAAAGAAAAGGCTTACAAAAAGAAGATATCACATCTAAAACTGCATTCCAGGTTTCACCTCCACACATGATTTCATCCCTCCCATGGTCCAAGCAGTAGTAATGGCAAGAAGCACAACATCACAGTAAAACTTTAAATAGCAGGAAATTAGCAGTTTTACAACATTGTTTTCTTACCTTTACTAATGCCTTCAATTAACTCAATATTGCAAAAGAAAATCCAGAATCATGCCTTTTATTCAGTTGTCATATTTATCAATTTGATACACTTTCTATTTTTCTATTTTGGGGGGCGAATTCATTACCCACTGACATTTTTGAAAGATTTCAGAGTTAATTTTTAAAATATTCCTTAACTATAGTTTGCATAATGTTACTGCACAATAAATTTTTATTTTTGGTCTTTTGACAAAAGTACTTCATATAGATGGTGGTAATTATATAGGAAAGTACATCTATGGATTTGTTTCATTACTGATGATAATTGTTAGAAAAAATTCAATAAACCAGTAAAACAACTTAACATCATAAATATATGGAAGGGACATTTCAACTTTATAGCAAAAAAGGCTATATTTGGATTATTTTTGTTATTCTGCATAGACATAATGAAGAAACAACTTATAAGGATTTGTACTTAAACAGAAATGTATTTATAACCATGAAGCAGCACTAGAATGATATAGAATATTTCTTAAATAAGTTCAAAGTTCTTGCTATAAATGATATTTGATAAAATATTGACTGAGTTTTAACTATATATATATATATATATTTTTTTTTTTTTTTTTTTTACACAGAGACAGAGAGAGTCAGAGAGAGGGATAGATAGGGACAGACAGACAGGAATGGAGAGAGATGAGAAGCATCAATCATTAGTTTTTCGTTGAGACACCTTAGTTGTTCATTGATTGCTTTCTCATATGTGCCTTGACCATGGGCCTTCAGCAGACCGAGTGACCCCTTGCTCGAGCCAGCAACCTTGAGTCCAAGCTGGTGAGTTTTGCTCAAACCAGATGAGCCCGCGCTCAAGCTGGCGAGCTCAGGGTCTCGAATCTGGGTCCTCCGCAACCCAGTCCAATGCTCTATCCACTGCACCACCGCCTATACAGGCTAGTTTTGACTATTTAAAACCAACTCCAATTTAAGCATAAACAGTAGTCTTATTTTTGGCAGCTTCTTGTGCAATTCTTTTCCAAAGCAATTAACATATTTAGAAAGACTGCAAGCTCACAGAAGGCAATCGATATACCTTATTCACTGTTTCATCAATATCTAGCTACAAGGCATTCTAAATAAATGTTTTAGTAGAATTTAATTATATTTTAAAAAGATAATCTTGAATTCTGAATATTCACAACTTTGGATTTCTTCAGTTAGTTTTAATTAATGTTTTATTATGTTTACTCATTCAGTAAATAATTATTAACCATCATTAACATCAGTGCTTTTCAAAACTCTTGTGAAAACACTATAGTCATGATTTCTGACCTCAAATAATGTATAGTTTTCTATGGATTTAATTAACATGCTTATTGTACTATTGTACTGGTTTTCATGATTTATAATTTCAGGTTTAATATCCCTTAGTGGAAATATATTCTTCAGCACCAAACTTGCCATAGAATATTTATTAAAAGTATAGTTTATGATATTAGAATAAAAAATCTAGTTACAGTTTGTAGATCTATGTCTTTTTAAAAATATCACTCTAAGCACTTCACATAAACATAAATTTTAGTTTCTTTATAGATAGAATTATTATGAAGACTACTGTAAATGAGATAATGTACCAAAATATAAGGTACATAAGTTTAATTCAAAATGGGGAAGTGACATTAAATTAATTACTTAATAATTCTATACATTTTCATAGTTGGGTATAGTATTTCAAGTTTCTGGTTTTTATTTTGTACTCATAATTAATATGAGAATTAGTTATCTTTTTCTCAATTATTCTATTAAATGTTTCAGTTATTTTGACTTTATTATTTTGAATATTTTTATTGTATTTCATATGATATAATATTGTTATAATATTAAAGGATGGGAAGTAAGGGTTACTCCATTTTCAAATATTTTATACTATATTTATTAATTCCAAATAGTAGTTTAAGGCTATCTAGTCAAGTTTTATTTCAATTACAATGTTGAACTTTTTCTTTCTTCAAAAGTAAAATTTATCCTTGAAAATGCTATATCATGTTTAGAATCAGTAATACTTTGGGATTTAAGTTGCATTTTACGACTTTAAGAATTTTCTAAATGATTTGCAGCCTGTCAAAAGATGTACTTATTCTCAGCTGAGCACCCAATCCATTATAGTTGACTGTAATTCTGTGTCTATGTGCCCTTGCTTCTCCACCTCTAATACATTTAGATAATTTTGGCTGTGGTACAAAGGTAATAAAAATAAAGAATTTGAAAAGAGCTAAGTAGCATGCAGGTTCTTTAAGCATATTACTTTTCTTTGCATGAATAGTGAACCTTCAAATTTCAGTGCATAATTTAAATACTACTTAATTTTTAAATTTACTAATTTTGTTATATTCAATAATATGTATACACTTAGCTTAATAGTTTCAGACCCTGATATTGATGAAGTCAAGATCAACTCCACAATGACCAATAAATGTCTTTTTTATTGCTGTATCAAATACTTAGAAAAATGAATAAAACAGCTATCTATTATATTATTTAAATAATGAACACGACTTGTTAATTTTTATATTTTGTAATTATAGTATTTTTGTTATCAAAATGAGTTTAGAAAATGTAATATTAACAAATGATTAAATATACCTGATTTGTATTGTAGTTTTAATTTAATATGAGTTGAAATCTTATAAGGGATATTTTAGCACTTGGTAATGTAATATTAAAATGTTCAAAGTGAGTCAAATAATACATTAGCTTAAGTAAACAAAATATTTTGTGAAGTATTAATAATGAAAGAATTGCCCTACCAGATTCTTTATGCAAAACATTTTGAAGTCTCAATTAAATAGTTCACTTTGTGAACTAGTGCACAAATGGAAATACTTTGTGTGTGTGTGTGTGTGAGAGAGAGAGACAGAGACAGAGACAGAGACAGAGAGAGACAGAGAGACAGAGAGAGGGACGGATAGGGACAGACAGACAGGAAAAGAGAGAGATGAGAAGCATCAACTCTTCGGTGCAGCATCTTAGTTGTTCATTGATTGCTTTCCCATATGTGACTTGACCAGTGGGCTACAGCAGACCAAGTGACCTCTTGCTCAAGCCAGCGACCTTGGGCTCAAGCTGGTGAGCCTTGTTCAAACCAGATGAGCCTGTGCTCAAGCCGGTGAACATGAGGTTTCGAACCTGGGTCCTCTGCATCCCAGTCTGACACTCTATCCACTGTGGCACTGCTTGGTCAGGCCGGAAATACTTTTAAAGAAGCAAAATGTTTGTTTCTTTGATATATATTACTTTTGGTGTCCAGTCTGTTTGGTGTTTATTTACTATAGAATAATAAGTTAAAAATATTTGAAAATATGTGGACTATTATAAACTTATGCTTAAATTACATATAACAACAACAAAAGGACACCACCATTTATCTTTTCAAGATCTACGCCATTGAAATGCCCCAGCCTGCTTAACCCAGCTCCTGCCTCCCTCTTCAGCTACAGGCTACTCATCTAACCCTCTCTCTCTCTGCTACACTACCTTTTTTTCAAATTCCCCAATGCATTTCTGGCATATTAGGATCACTGTGCATGTTCTATCTTCTGCCCATAATACTCTCTCCCCATGGCCCTTTTCCTACTTCTATAATCTGTCAGAACTCAGCTGAAAGTCAGTTAGTAAGCAAAACCATCCTTGTAATCCTAATATATGCTTATAAAATATCATTTAATTTTACATAGAAGTTATCCCAGTTTTTGGTTATAAATAGAGTTGTATGACTATTTGATTAATACTTGTCTTTTACATTAGAATTTAAATCTTCTCATAGGTGTGTTTTTGCTCAGCATTTTATTCTCTTTACTTAGCAGAGTGCCTGGTAAAGAAAATGTTCATGATTTACTAGATGATAAAATGGCAAGATACACGCATTATGATGATTTCCCAAAGTATTTTAATTTTAGAAACATTGGAGAGGAAGTTGCCCAGGAACACTAGTACCCTTCAGTTTGTGGAGTGGGTCATTTCTAAGGCACCCCTGAAATGATTCAGTGACCTTCTGGTTGTGCACCATCCAGGTACTTACAATGTGAAAACTTCAAAGGCACTGAAAGGACCAGTATCTTTGAAAAAATCACAGAGGTATGAAAAAAGAGAAGGAGGAGGAAGAGGAGGAGGAGGAGGAAGAAGAAGAAGAAGAAGAAAAGAAGAGGAAGAAGAAGAAGAAGAAGAAGAAGAAGAAGAAGAAAAGAAGTAAAGAAGAAGGAGAAGAAGAATCTTAACAAAATCTTAATATTGACAAAAATACTACTTTGCCTGTCTGCTTCAACAACAACAAAAAAAGTTAAGAGTTTAGAGTGGTGAGGAATCTCAAATGAATGATAAGAACTTGAAGATTTTGGAAAAAGAAATTCATGTCCTTGTGCAGGAACGGGGCATTCAGGGTAGGCGTCTCCAGGATTTGGAAGCTGAGCTAAAGACGATGGAAGAAAAGCCAAGTGCTGCAGTCATGTCATGAGAAAAACATCTCTCTCTGCAAATAATGCTGCCCTGGGAAAGTAACTTGCTGAATTAACCAATACTTTCAGGCGACTAATTTCGACAGTTTCTGAAGATGGTAACCAGAAAAATAAGAGAATTCTAAGCCTTGAGTTGATAAAACTTAGAAACAAAAGAAGAACTAGGATGAGGAGTTTGGTGGCTAAACAGCAAGATAGGGAGGTGAAATTGCAGGTCCCCCAGAAGAACATCTGCCAAAGTCTCAGAGTGAGTAGCACAGCTCAAGGGGAAACTCATTTCATAGAAAAAGAAAAGACTGATGAAATATTTGAAGCCAAAAAGCTTCTGAAATATGTTGAAGACATAAGTTATGCCTCAGATCAAGTGAAAAAAAAACCCACAATCTAGACATTGAACAATTAGAAGAAAATTTGAAAGAGATGAATAACTTTAAGCCATAAGTATTCTCTTGAAGAAAATATTGCATTGTCTAAACAAGGAAAAGACCTGAATGCTATATGTCAGCTGCTTGGTAAAGAAAAAGAAGACTTCATCCACAGCAATAGAGAACGGGGTGAAAATCTAAATTTTGAACTGCAAAATTAAAAAGAGAAGTTTATTATTAAAAAATAAGAGCATGAAAAGCTACAACAAAAAAAAGTTACCAGTTGATTGACAAAAGAAGGAATTATTTTCTAGTCTATAGAAGAAGCTATGTTATTTTCAAAAGGAAATGAAAGAGAGGAATCTCCAAGGAAGAATTAAAGCAAGCTCTGGATAAGCTAGATAAATTATAGCAAGAAGGGCAAGCTGAAAAGTTGGTCATAAAACCGGAAGAAGATGTAGAGCTGAAAAACTGAAATTTCTGGAAGAAAAGCTGAAGCTAAAATTGAGAAAAAATAATACTGCTACACTCAGGCAACCCTGCTTTTGCAGAAAGGGTATAACAGTGTGAGGCAAAACCTTGGAGATGTCACTGCACAGTTTGAAAGCTATAAAGCATTAAGGGCTAGTGAGATAGAAGATCTTAAGTTGGAGAACTCATTACTTAAAGAAAAAGTGACCATGGCCGAGAAAAGAGCAGAGGATGTTCAGATTCATATATTGACAATTGAGGGCTCAAATTAAGAATATGCAAGAATGCCTCCAGGCCTGCAAACAAGATCACTTCAAGAGTTGGAAATTAAAGAAATCAATTTCTTCCAAAAAAATAACTGATTTGGAGAATAACCTCAAGCAACAAGGGTAATGACTTTAAGAAATATCTAGAAAGGAAGAAACAAGATATGCTGGAAAAGAAAATACAGTAGCAGAATTAACTGAGGAAGTGATTAAGCAGCATCACTTTTATCAAAATGTATAAAATAAAACAAATTCTTTTCAGCTACTGGTTGCATTTGAAGCAGAGAAACGGGTTTGATGAATGAACACGGTGGACCTCAGGAACAGCTAAATAAGTTAAGAGAGTTATATGCTTACTTTTTGGATCAGAAAAAGCTAACAACTATATATATGATTTCACTCATATGTGGGATATAAAACTGAGATTCATAGACATACAACAGCATGGTGGTTACCAGAGGAAGGTTGTAGGAGGGTAGTGGGGTAAAGGAAGCCAAATATATGGTGACAGAAAATGGTTTGATTTGGGGCAATGAGCACACAATGCAGTATACCCATCATGTATTATAGAAATGTATACTTGAAACTTATATTAGCCTATTAGCTAAAGTGACCCCAATAAGTTTAATTAAAAAATAGAATCTAAAGCAAAAATTCAAGCATGTTGTAAAATTGAAAGATGAAAATAGCCAACTCAGATTGGAGGTGTCAAAACTCCATTTTCAGTTTGTTTGTTTGTTTAATAAAAAGGAAAACTGTAAGGTATTTTTCCCACTGAGGAAGAAAGAATGGCATAGCCATGAAGTGTAAAACAACAAAAGCTTTATTTAGTAGAGCGCTTCCTGGATGAGGTTCTCCGGTCCATTAGATGGGGGCCAGAGAAGTTGCATGGGAGGGGGGGGTGCAGGGAGGACCCACATGGGGGTAATTTATAGGGTTGTTAAGGTGGACAAGTTGATGTGATGTGGCGAAATCCCATTGGCTGATGGACAGTCACTCTTTTTCAAAGGGCTCCTGGGAAGTTTATTTTGGCGTGCATGGGTGTGGGCGGTTCCAGCCAAAATTCCTGGGTCTGGTTCTTCATGTGACCTTCCCCCATTGCCAACCTACCTCACATTCCAACCTTTATGTTAGATAGGGGTGCTGCTATTCGTCTGGCTACTTCCTGCTGGTTAGGGGCGTTGTGGGGAAGGGAAGTCGGAAGCAGGTGGCTCTGAGGGGAGTTGCGTATATGGGTGTAGGAACATCTGTTTGACCGTAACTTGAGAAGCCTCGCAGATACGGCCCTGTAAGAATTTTAAAAGGAGGAACAAATATGAATAATATGCTGATAATTAGAAGAAGACCTAGGATAGGGGTAACACAGGTGAGGATGGGTGACTGCCACCAGGAGTTAAGCAGGTTGTAGAAGGAGAGGTCCTTGTGCAGTTTCTCTTGCAGATGGTGGAGGACATTGATGTTTCCTTCCATCAGGCCAGTCTCATTGAACAGCATTGCTTCCTGCTTTAACTCACTCTGGATGCAGGTTCCTGGTGGGAGGGACAGAGTAACAGGGGGATCTGCAGGGCCCAACCTTTTGGTGAGCCAGAGACGGGTGGGGCCCAGTGGTTCCGACTGCCAGTGGTCCTGCATGGGGGCAAGCTTGAAGCTAGAGACATGGTACCAAGATGTTTGCCCCAGGAGCTTGGCTGCAGTAAGAATAGTCAGTATTACCGTATGGGGTCCTGTCCACCTGGGCTGTAGGGAGCCAGGCTGGAGCTTCCTCAGAAGAACCCTGTATCCTGGCTGGAGGGGGACCACTGTGTGTGCTTCATCTGGACCCCCTATGGGAGGAAGGGTCCAGTCCACGTGTTTCCTAAAAAGATGGCAGAGTAACGACAGAAAGGGGAGGTATGTGGCAAGAGAAGGGGGGTTTGGCTAAAAAAGCAAAATTGGGAATTCAGTGTCAAAAGAAGCCTATTAGATCAAGGAAAGAAAGAATCTGAAGGAGTGAGAAAAAGAGGATTCCATCCAAACTGCATGTCAGGAGTAGTGTGTAAAGGAGAAAAGAAGGGGTCCCATCCACTCCCATAACCGAGACCTGTGAGGGAACTAGAGGTCCAGAGTATGATGGTAAAACAGAGAAGGTAGCCCCGTGTCCACAGAAATGAGATGGACTTACTCGCTCCTGTAGCATTACCCGGGCTTGACAAGGGTGATGGGGGTCTCCTAGTCTGAGCCACGTCAGTCGTCCATGAGGCCTAGGAGTTCAAGTGGTGAGCCCATCTGGCTGGCTTGGCCTCCCATTAGGGTGGCTTGTCCTTCACTTAGAGGTGCTGAGGACAAGTCTGTTGCCCAAAAGGAGTAATCGCTCTGCCAGTGATTAGGCTGCTTGCAGTTAGGGCAGGGTTTAGTGGGCGGACTCGGACAGGGGCACTACCAGGACCAGTGATCCTCCTCGCCACATTTACAGCAAGCTCCTGGTGGGATTCCTCTTTGCAGCCTGGGCTTGGGTCGAGGACTTTCTATGCCTTGCCCCAGTTGCTCTGCTGGCCTCAGGACTGCCATAAAAGCCTGGGTTTGGAGCATTACCTTCTGCTGCATGTGAGCCTGGTAAAATAGCCTTGGCCTTTTCCTACTAGCACAGGTCTTGCATAGGGGTTTGGGGTTGAGAATAAGAGGAGGAGGGCTCCTTGGAAGCCCGGCACACAGATCCAGCCAGAAACACTGGAGCCAGAGGCAGGACAAGGCCAGGCTTTCCTGCAAGAAGATTGGGGTTGGGCCATGGGGTCAGGAGCCCTGAAAACCTGTGTGATGGCCAATGGCTGGCAGAGGAGGGCTGGCAGGGGAGGGGAAAGAGGGGCTGGTATTTGCAGGTGAATGAGAAACAGTATTCAGTGAAGGGAGGGGAGGAGCCCGATAGGATGGAGGGAGCTGTGCAGGAGGGGAAGAGAGCTGGGGTTCAGCGAAGGAGTAAAGATCAGGAGTGGAGGGTATAGCTGAGGTTTCTCTGGTCAAAAAGAGCCTTTACTGTGGAACAGGCAGTACAGAGATTAGGACAGGAGCGCAAATACTAGAAGCCTTGAATGTAAGGGATCTCCAACCATTTGCCAGTTTTTTTGGCGATAGTTAAATTGGTGAGGATGTTAAAATCAAAAGTCCCTGCAGGAGGCCACCTGGTCTGGTTATCCAGTGGGTTCTGTGGCTTGGCCACAGTGGAGAAGAACAGTTTCTTCTTCTTTGGGGAGGGAGAGATTTCGGATAAGGCACTCCAGGAGTGTTTTTGAGTCAGGTTTAGATTCCTGTGCTTCCCATGGCTGCCCTCAGTCCTCGGAGTGATTAGAGATGAGAATTGGCGTCCCACAATGCAAGCTCTGGCCACCGGACGGTTAGGTAGAGTGGATGTGTCCAGGACATCTCCACGGGCACACATGCACTCAGAACAGATAAGAGGTCCCTGACACAGCTGCGATTACAGACAGAGAGTCTCAGCAGAAAGAACTGAGAGGAGGCTGGAGGCAGGGGACTTACTGTACCATGTGCTGAAGTGGGTTGGAGGTCAAAGGTCCTGGTTTTTTCTTGGAAGGGAAGGAGAGAGGAGCAGCCTCAGCAGGCTTCAGACTCCTCCCAGGTTTCAGCACCAAATGTAAGGTATTTTTCCCACCAAGGAAGAAAGAAGGGCATAGCCACGAATGTGTGGAACAACAAAAGCTTTATTTAGTAGAGTGCTTCCCGGATGAAGTTCTCTCGTCCACCAGATGGGGGCCAGAGAAGTCACACGGGGGATTCGTGTGGGGGTAATTTATAGTGTTATTAAGGTGGTCGAGTTTATGTGATGTGGCAAAATCCCATTGGCTGACAGACAGTTGCTCTTTTTCAAAGTTTCCTGGGAAGTTTCTTTTGGCGAGCATGGGTGTGGGCAGTTCCAGCCAAAATTCCTGGGTCTGGTTCCTCATGTGACCTTCCCCCATTGCCAACTGATCTCACAAAAACCAAAGATAACTTTAGACAGAATTGAATAAAGTTCTAGGTACCAAACACTTGAATCCTTAAAAGACTTTTTTTCTTTATGAAAGTAAAAGGAAGCAATACAAACTGCTGTTGAGCTCTTTTGGAGTTGAAAGATCATGCAAGTAAATGTCTGAGAAAATAGTTGAAGATTATGTTATTCTTTTTATTGCTTTTGCTGTTATTATTGTTTGTAGTGAAGACTTTTGAATATATTTAATATTGACTTCTTATTTGAAAGCAAGTTTAAGATTTTTACCAATATGTTTTCTGACATTTTATTTTCTACTGTCAGTACCTCTTCCCTTAAGGCTCATTTTCATCACTTCATTCTTAACCTTCTACTTGTCTTTAAAGCTTAACAATTTGTCCTATCAGTCAATATTCCTTTAAACATCACTCATATTATTACTTCCCTATTCTGAAGCCTTGGAGGGTTTCAAGATTTTAATCTTCAGAGGTTTTAGTTTGATCCTGGAAGGCTTTTCTAATCTGAACCTTTTGAGTTAAGGCAAAACACCTTGGCTTGCTGGTTCTTGCCTCTACTTTGAGTCTCCTAATAATATCCACTCTTGTTTTACCCATCATCCATTTATCTGGTTCAAGTAAGAAGTAAAGGCATGCTCAATCCCAGAGTAATCTCTTTGTCTCTTTTTTTTCTCTCTCTCTTTTTTTCTCTTTCATTTTCTCTCTCTCTCTCTCTCTCTCTCTCTCTCTCTCTCTTTATTTCTCTCTGTCTCTTAACGGAGTCACTGAGCTGTTCAATAATTTGCAAATTCCTAGACTCTACTCCAGAACTACTAAGTTAAAATCTGGGTTTTGGCTTGAAAATCTGCATTTTAAACATACCTAGTGTTAATTTTTATATATATCAAAAATCTGAGAAACACTGCTCTTAACTAACTCTTGAGAGAAATTTTCTAACACTGTTTGGCATTGACCTGACTACTGAGTAATTTGATTAGTATTTCTGTAATGTGAAATAAAAATTACACATTAAGACATTAACCCAATATCCAACTAATATTATATAAAGTTACATTAATGCTTCTATTTAAGCTGTATATTATCTGTGCCTTACCCTCCCTTTTTTACCTTGTTTCTAAAATTACAAATGGTAATATACCATTTAGAGAGTGGTAATTCTCCATTTAAAATTTCTGACTTATACAGTATATTATAAACCACCTTTTTAAATATTTCTTCATTGATAGACTAATGAAGACTATTACAATCAGAATAACTTTTCATAATAAATTATTTTATTGAACCTCAAAAAAAAACCTTAATTTAAAATAAAGACATTGGATATTTTCTATTGTGTACCACTTTGGTATCCATTTACCTTTACCAAACTCATCAAGTTAACACACATAGCCTACAGGATAAACTCAAATTTTTCAGCCCGGCAGGCATAACCTCTTAAAACACAGCTATCCTTTAAAACTTATTTCATACTTTACTCTTTATAAACCCTATGCTTCTGTCAAATTGATTTACTATATTTCCCAAAGGCATCTCAAATTCTTCTGGTTCAGCAAGTCTATAAAACTTTTTTCTTGTCTTTGCTTATTTAATCTCTAACTATGCTTTAAACACACTCAGGACCCTTGATCTCTAGTGTGCTTTACCTAAGGGGCATGTTAATTGTCTACTCATATATATAATTGAGAAGTCGCTGCTTATAGTCATTCATACCTTCATATCTTTATGTGTGCATGTCTTTTACAATTATATTTTAGAGTAACATATGAGCAAGAAACAAGTTTTATAAAGAATAATGACTAATAAGAATTTGCAAAAATATTGATATATTCATTGATGGGTTGAAATTAAGTAGTTAAGGATAAATATTAAGAAATAATGAAATATAATCTTGGTACTAATTTAAGTTTAGTGGTTTTGTGTGATGTCCTAGTCAATCTAATCAAAAAATTAAATTATCAAGTTATAATTTTGAAAAGTGTTAATTTTTCTGATTGGCAGCCATTAAACATTCTTATGCAAATGGTGATCTGATTGAAATTGTGCTTTTCCAGGATTGAAATCTAGTGATAACATGTATGTATTTAATAATCTAATAAACAAATTAGCTAATCTAATAAATAAATAAATTCTTGGCAAAGACTCAATGACGAGAATGACAGGTTCTAGGTCTCTAAAATTGTATTAATTTTTAATATGTTATAGGGAAAGGCTATATGAAGAAATTCTGATAAAAAATCATTATTACATAGCAGTAAAGTTATATACTGAAAATTTTAACTATGGAGTAGAGAATATAAAGTATTGCAAAGAAAGATTAGCAGTATTTAATCACTAATTGTAGAGATTTTAGTCACAGAAGGCTCCTCACCATATCTGAATCAAATTTGCCTAAATTGCTTACCAAAATGCAGATTTCTAGTGATTAAGCAAAGCAACAACAACAAAAAAGAACTTTATAGACACAGGCAACAGTGTGGTGATTGCAGGAGGGAGGTAGGTGAGAGGAGGTGGAGGAGGGAAAAGGAGGGATAGCTGGTGATAAAGGGAGACTTGACTTGGAGTGGTGAACATACAGTGCACTATACAAATGATGTATTGTAGAATTGTGCACCTGAATTTATTAACCTATGTCACTCCAATAATTTCAATAAAAATTTTAAAAAATTAAAGACAATTTTAAAAAGAACTGTAGATTCCTAAGGCCCATCTTAGTCTTACTGTAACAGAATTGCTAGGTAGATATCACACATGAAACCATTTAAGACAGCTTTGAAAGTTTTAACCTGAGGATTAAGAATACAGTATTTAAAGACAAGAAGTTTAGTTTTTACATTTGTTGGAAATCTGAGTAGAATATACCACAAATTATTAGAGATATAAGACAGTTTTTTTTTTTAGTGTGGAAAACCTATTTAAACAAATAATTTATTTAGGCTTTATGCAGTTTCAATTTATCTTTAATAAATAATTACTTTCCCAATTTATAACATTTATCTAATACATTTATCTAATATCAACCTTTTTATACCTACCGCCCACTTTTGTATCTCTGTTAGTAGTAAAATTTTCTAACCTCCCACTGGTTCCACAGTAATGGTGATTTATAAAGTAGGGAAGTAGCTTTACTTTATAAAATTTATAAAGCAGAATTAAAGAAAATTAAAGCATATAATAATAATTACTTACCAAGTACATTATGTCGGATTTTCGCTAAGTTTGGCAGAATAAATCTTTATAAAACAACTTACTATAGTTAAATTTATCTTTTTATTTATACTCTGGGTGCTCAGCTACTGCCCACCATGAAAGCTGGAACGGCCACTAGTGGGCCATAGGGACCAGGTTGACTACCACTGATCTAATATATCATGGGTAAAACAGCTGTGTTAGGCTTGCTCGCTGGTTTACCAGCTGTAAGCACTTTGCCTGACTAGTGTGTGCACGTGCTTATAGTCTATGTAAGGCTACAGTGCTTTCCCTCAGGGTCGATTTTCCCAGATTGCTCTCCCACTACTGTGAGATATGGTTTCCCTGATCCCTTGCCCTTCACTGTGAAAGGCAGGTTTTCCTTCATTTATTCACTTTCCTGTCTTTGTGAGCCTCCAATAAACCGGTAAGGGCCAGATGCTTTCTGGCTTTGTAGTTCCTCTACCATCTGCCCGAATTCAATGTGAACTTTCCTGGCCTCAACCACCAGCATTACATACATGGTTGTCCCTAAATATTCATTGACTTAGAATCATATTTAAAGGCCTTATCCTCAGTTATATTTTTGTAAATGATTATGATAAACTTTAAGTATTTAATATTTTTAATGAATAGGTAACACTGTATTCATTGTTTTCTTAAAAGTTTCTAATTTTCATTTCTTATAATTTATGTAATTGTTTACAGTTCTTTTTTAAATTTTTATTTCTTAATTTGAGAGAGAGAGAGAGAGAGAGAGAGAGAGAGAGAGAGATTTGTTGTTATACTCATTTATGCATTTATTGGATTGATTCTTGCATGTGCCCTGACCAGGGATGGAACCTGCAATCTTGTCTGTGGGGACCGTGCTCTAACCAACAGAACAGCCCAGCCAGGACTGTTCACTGTTCTCATAAGCACACATAAGGGATTTCAGGCCCTCAGCATCTCCTTCTATGTTGTTGATTCTTTTAAAATATTTGTACTCAGAGATAAAGTAATATAATTTTTTTATTTTATTATTTATCACTACCATTTACTGTTTAAATATTTTCAACAATTACATTTTAACATTTTATTCCTAGTATAGAGCAGCTATATTAAAAAATTAACGTCTTATTTTTCTAATAAAAGTATAAAAAACACTCATCATCTTTAGTGGATAAAATGGTCAAAATTCTAATTTTATACTGTTATGACTTTTATATTTCTAAAGTTCTGACAAGACTTGGAAGATAAGGCAATGATGTATGAGACATACACACTAAATAAATACATTAATGCATATGTATGAGAGGTTCACCTTGTTGCCTGGATATGTAGTCAAATGTCATTATGGTCTCTGCTTTTGAGTAAGTGGAGTTTACCAAAACAAGATGTATATGTAAAGTCAATGATCTAACATCTAAGTTAAATGTATCATTGTCAGTAAAATAAGTATATTTTAAACTTTCATTTGACAGTATGATATGTTCATCATCATTTTCAATCACCTTTAACTATTGGGGCCCTTCAAGAAAATAGGAAGCTATATACTTTACTTTTATTCATGCAACAGAGTTTTTACATTCAGTATATAAATTTTCATAGTCAGTCATTTTCTTATATGCTTTTTGAAGTAAGTTTGTTGTCATAGGTTTTGCTTAAAACATATTGCAATTATCTCAAGATAGGATAGCATCCTATATTTTTCTAGGTAATATTCTTTGTCACTGAATTATTGAAGTTAAATACATGGATATGTCATTTTCTTAGGATTCTTGAGTCTATTTTTATCTACTTGCATAACAAGAACATGAATATTAAAGAGTGGAGTGAATAAGAAGGCAATAATGACACTTATTTAATTTGCATTACATGATATATTCTTTATGCATCGCTTTTAATCTCTTTGTGAATTAATTTTTTATTTGAAGTAATAATACTTTAAAATTATCATATTTTAAAATCTTTATAGATATAATTGATTGTAATTTTAAATTCAGGAGTACTCAATGATCATTATGCATATTATAATTATATAATGGAAAGTCATAAGTTAAAAAAAGAGAAACTTAATCACCTACTTAGATCATGAATACTATTTTAGTTAAAACTTTTACAATTATATATAAAAATCTTACAGTACACGTGAACTTGTTTTTTATATTTTCCCTATTCCAAAATGTCTGACACCATGAGAGTATTTGCATTTTCTACGTGATCTGTCCTTCCCAATTATGATGTAACTCCTTTGGGTGAGATGTAGATTAAGTGATAGTTTTACATTATACAAAACCTAAATTACAGCAATCCCACACATCACTACTACGGGGGATGGGATTAAAGGGCAGAGAGACTGACAAAACTTCCCATTTACTCTATAACAAATTAAGCTATTTTCTCTCTTTTTTAAATTTTTAATTAAATTTATTGGGGTGACACTGCTTAATAAATTTATAAAGGTTTCAAGTATATAATCCCATGATACATCATATCTATACTGCATTTTATGCCCACCATCCAAAGTAAAATCTTTTATTACTGTTTGGTCCCCTTTAACCTTTACTATCCCCCTGCATGTTCCCCTGGTAACCACCACACTGTGGTCTATGTCTGTGAGTTTCAGTTTCATATCCCACATATGAGTGAAACCATATCTTTCTTAGCTTTTCTGATTGACTCATTTTGCTTGCCATAGTGTCCTCAAGGTCCATTCATGAAGCCAGTTTTTATCTGCAAAATTATCTTGCTCTTGTGAAAAAAGAATAATAAAATTTTGAATCAGAATGACCAAGGCTATATTTTCTTTCTAACATTTTTTAGTTGTGAGACTATAGGAGAACTAGTCAAGTTTTCTGATTCGTAATTTATCTAATAATAACATAAAAATATTCCTCAAGTGTTTTTAAGGACATAATGAAATTTATAGATACATTCCTTGTAGTCTGTAAACAAAACCATTCTCATGTATATTTTGTATATTTTGTATTAATTCTTTATATAATCACAACTGTTCATAGTTATCTACATGGAAGTGGTCTCTAGATATATACTATTATTTTCAGAAAGATAAACTCAATAATCTTGTATAATGTGAATATTTTCATTTATATGTGCATAAAAATAAACATATATTAGGGGATACTTTATCATTATATTCATTTTGAAATAACCCCTAATTTTTGTGAGCAGTATATTTAACTTATTAATGACAGAATGTTAAAGTTGGCCCAAAGAGCAAGCATATGAAAAATACGTATGTTTCAATATGTGTACATGATGTATATGAAATATACAATTTAATAAAGAAACATTAGGATAAGATTTCTGAATTAGAACCAAAAAATTGGTAAAGGTCTAATAGGGCAATAAGCTATGAACTTTTATTTATTCTTCCAGACAAAAATTATATTCACATACACTCAGCAACAAATCTACATGTCACTTAATATAATGTATTTTGTATGAATATGAATCCTTATAACTTGCATTTTTTCAACATGCTTTAATTAATAATGTTATTCTACATAACTAAAATGTTTTTGTTTTTAAAATCAGAATCTATTCTTTACGATAGTGTAAAGTTCATCTTCACCCTTTGTAACCTGTAACAGACCATGTGAGATAAAGTGTTAACAGTGTCTTCAGGTGATTCATTGTTGGAATGGACATTCAACTCTGTCTCTTTTGTAGTTTTTAGGGTTATACTTTTATGATTTACCTTATGGACAATCTATAAAATGTTTTATTTTGTTATATTTATCGATTGTGTGCTGATATATTAATGTGAGGGTAGATATTTTTCTCCTGTAGTCTGACTAACAGTGAATTGAAAAGATTCCTTCTAGGAACAAATCTAGAGGTCGTGTGCTTGTTGGATTTATAGCTGTTTCTATCAAAAAAAGGCAATCCACTTTTGTATTCTTTGTTTTTAATGTGAGAAAGGTTGTGACCCTATGGCATTCTCCACCACATTTGGGGGCATGCAGGAGCAAAGAGTATTAGTTTTACAATCAGTGGTGAAGATTAGAATGTGTAGAGTGGAAAATATAACAGTTTGTGCTTTCAGGAACAGTGTATAATATCCTTAGTGGGATTGAAAACTAATCTGAGGATTGGACACATTAACAAAGCCCTAGAAAACTCAGGGGAAACTATAAAAGGAAAGAAGGATGATAAATAACAAGGGACTAATTTGAAAGGCAGTTCTACATTCTAATCTTATTATTATTTATTAAGGAAAAGACTGAGACCCTATGTATATGCATGTGTTAAAGAAAATACATATATCCACCTAAACGTTAAACTGCTCGAATTACATATTCATATATTTCTTGGCACTAGAACAGTGCCTAGTATTTAATGGTCACTCACTAAATCCCTAAATACTTATTGAATGTATTTTGTATGGATAATATATAAGTTTCCAAACACAGTAGTCATGTGAAAGCTACCACATGAGAAGAGGAACCCTTATAAAGATTGGGAAACATTATAAATTTACTTACCATTGTAGGGAAAATGCTTCAGAGAGAACTCCATGGAACTGCAAAAAAAAAAAAAAAAAAAAAAAAAGCCTCATCTGGTGTGGCAGGAGATCAAAGGGCTGAAGTTAACGTACCATTTTAGGCACTCAGTCTCAAAGAGTCCCAAGCAGCAGGTCAGTGTACTGGCAGGATTACTGAACTTGACCGATGCAAACATGGTGGTAGGTATGAGCCTGAGAAGACAGGTGGAATCCTGATGTTCAGGTCCCAGAATTGGGGACACTGGTCCTGAGGCCTAGAATTTTAAAGCCAGAGACTGGGGCAAACAAGATTATAGGAAACCTCAGTGGCAGGAATAAGGTGAGGCTCCATTTAAGGAACCAGGGCATGAAGGCGTAAACCAGGGCACAAGCTGCAATTATCAGTCATGCCTAACATTGAATAAGGCACGCGAATTATAAAAATTGGTCAGTTAATTAGAAAAGCAATTTAAAGCAGGATATTATTTTTTAAAGTTGTAATTAATAAGATTTTATTTCAATAAAATACATAGATGTATTCATTCACCAGTCCTTTCATATGGTACTGAGATACATACTTATTTTTCTCTGCATGTTGGTCAATAGATTTGAATTACACTTTATATTTCGAGTCAGAAAAGAGTGAATTCAGCAGGTTTGTGTTGTTCAAACCCTAAACATTTCAAAGAAGGGTTTATCTTCTGTATGACCTGAGGCTGGTTCTTGGAAGATAACTTTGAACCATTGAAATATTCTACATGCTAAGAATATCTTTTACATGCGTAACGCCTTGGGCAACTCTGTATTTAAAGTGAACACCTAGTCTTGTATGTCCAATGTCTGGGTTCATATTTTACCAGTTTGACCAAATGAGATTAAGCTAGCAATATGATTTATGGCGAATGCTTCTTACTGCTCTGAGGGAGGCTGAAGTCTGAGTAGTAGGGATTAGTTCTGTAGGCACTACATGCCTGTGTTACAAAACTCGGGGTGCAAATGCTCTGGTGACTCTCCATGATTGGTAGTACTTTGCATGTGTTGTCACACTTTGTTGATGAGAGGATCAGCATGCTCCCATGTGACTGCACTGAAAGGGACATCTGGAGGTACCATCTTATTTTTCCCAGAATTTGTCTGATATACCTTTTCCCTTTGTTAATTTTAAATTGTATCTTTTATCAGTGACAAACCATAACTATGATTATAACAGCTTAGATGAGCCCCATGTGCCCTTCTAGAGAATTACTGAACCTGAAGGTTATCTGAGGGACCCCTGACAATTTCCTATATAAGCCATTCCCATAATGCATTGCAATATTTTCTGGGGTTTTGTTTTTGTTTTATTTTAAAGAGAAAGTCAGAAGCACTTGGAATCTGATTGAAGAGTCTTTCAAAATATTATGATTTTTTTTAAAAAAAGCTTGCAAAAAGACCTATGAGAACTAACACAATTGAATCTTGGTAGACTTACAAGAGGACTAGAAGGAGTTGACATGTAAGGATACTTCTTGAGTAATAACTATCACTAATGGAGCATATACTATTTGCCAGGCATTATTGTATATGTGGGTTTTTTTTAAATTTTAACCTTAATTATGTCACTTAGGAGATATCTATATAAATACAGTGAAATGAATAGCTATTAGTATGGAGTGATTCAAGAAAGCAAACTTGAATTTTAACTTAGTTTATTATATAAATAGTTTTGCTAAATATTATCTTTATGGTAGGTTTAAATCTCTATTTTACTGAGAACCATGGTAGTTATTCATAATTTGATTTTTGGAGATATAATTTGATACTGATATTCTAAATAACTACAATTCATGTATTGAGGAAATGTAATACAATTTGAAACTGTGTTTAAGAGTTATGGGGATATCATCCCATAAGGCAGGGGTCCCCAAACTTTTTACACAGGGGGCCAGTTCACTGTCCCTCAGACTGTTGGAGGGCCAGACTATAAAAAAATATGAACAAATCCCTGTGCACATTGCACATATCTTATTTTAAAGTAAAAAAACAAAACGGGAACAAATACAATATTTAAAATAAAGAACCAGTAAATTTAAATCAACAAACTGACCAGTATTTCAATGGCAACTATGCTCCTCTCACTGACCACCAATGAAAGAGGTGCCCCTTCTGGAAGTGCGGTGGGGGCCGGATAAATGGCCTCAGGGGGCTGCATGCGGCCTGCAGGCCGTAGTTTGGGGACCCCTGCCATAAGGAGTCTCTGATTTAAATGGTTCCTTTGTAGTTTTCTTTCCAAGTACAAGTTTGAAGTAAAAATTGAAATTTTGTTCTTCATACTCTTTAAATGATTAGAATGCTAAATGTGACTAGACATTGTACAAAATGTTCAGGGAAGAAGATACTGTCCTACTTTGAGATGGTTACAATCTATTTTAAGTTCTAAACCTTTGACAACTAACTCACTTAAAAAGCATATAAGGAAATGATTGACTTTGGAGTTTAAATATTGAATGTAAATTCAATCAAATAAATAAAAATGAAGTGTATAGTTTTGCTATTTTGATCTCAAAAAGGACACATCTATGACACATTTATCTCTTTTAGAATTATGATTTTAAAATAAAGATTTGAGAAAAAACAAATTTTCAAAAGAAAATGCAATTACATTCTAGTTATCATTCATTTTAACATTAACTATTAATGCTATTATCATTTTGGAATGTTAAACACACTTAAAAAACATTTTAATTCATGTAAAAGCTTTAAAAGATTTCTCATAGTTTAGCATCACAAGTCTAATTTTTATTTTTTCAATGCATATAAAATCTTACATTTGGCACTAGAGATGAGAACTTAAAATTTTATATATATATATATATATTGCAGACCCTCCCACTGATATGTCATATCACGGTTAAACTTTTATTTTCCTTTCTATAATTGTTCATAAAATGAAAAGGGGGACTCAGCAGTGCTTGAGGAGAGATATAAAAATCAAACATTAATTTTATTCAGATGAGATGATCTGTATGCATGCTGATCAAGCTACAAGCTTATCTCATTACAAGCTCAAGGCTGTGAGCGTTTCATCATTTCTCAGATGCCATTAAGTTTAATAATATGGCTGCCTGCATTGTGTATTAAAAATGTGTGGCTATTCTGTGATTCTGTATAATAATGAAGTGTCTGTGAATATTTATTACTTCCGTCTTTAGTGCTCTCAACGTTATACTAAATAGCAAAGTTAATTGCCTATACTGCTCTAATTGCATTGTTTAGCGAATATTCTCTCCTTTTCCTCTTCAATTGCAGAGATCTTAGTAATATGCAGATTTCTGAAGTGCAATAATAGGAATGTGAAAACTTGCACAGACACATAATTGCACCCCAAATTGAAACACAGTGGGCATACTTAGTCTCTGGCAGGGTCAATTAGCTCCATGCCCTTCTCTCTGGGAATGTAAGTGGGCTGTCCTGCTGATTTTAAACAGTTACAGAAACACTGACTTGCATATATAATTTATTTCAAGAGATTTTGGTAAGAGCATCATTTTTTAAATATGAAAAGAAGTGTTTTCAAGAAGTCTTTAAGCCCTGGCCAGTTGGCTCAGCGGTAGAGCGTCGGCCTGGCGTGCAGGAGTCCTGGGTTCGATTCCCGGCAAGGGCACATAGGAGAAGCACTCATCTGCTTCTCCACTCCTCCCCCTCTCCTTCCTCTCTGTCTCTCTCTTCCCCTCCCGCAGCCAAGGCTCCATTGGAGCAAAGATGGCCCGGGCACTGGGGATGGCTCTGTGGCTTCTGCCTCAGGTGCTAGAGTGGCTCTGGATGCAACAGAGCGACGCCCCAGAGGGGCAGAACATCGCCCCCTGGTGGGCGTGCCGGGTGGATCCCGGTCGGGCGCATGGGGGAGTCTGTCTGACTGCCTCCCCGTTTCAAGCTTTGGAAAAATGAAAAAAATAAAATAATAAAATAAATAAATAAATAAATAAAGAAGTCTTTAAGAAATCCACCCTTTAGGTAGTCATTGACTTTATTTTTCTCTTCAAAATTGGTAGTGCCACATGAAATGCTTTAAAACAGATTTTGATGACATTGTTATTTTCCTTCTGTTTTTATTTTTTTCAAATATTACTATTTTGATTTCCTCTTACTGGAACCCAATAAATAATTTGTTTGGAAATAAATCTCTGACATAAAAAACTTTGAGATTTAATGATAGTTTTGTCTCTTAAATGTTGTCTTAGAGAAACCATTTTATAATTCTGTGCAGGCTTCTATGCCATCCAAATAGGGGTACCCTCCCTATATTGTACAACCCACATAAGTCACTAATTTCAGTGTAATTGTAAGTTCTTTGTACTAGTGGTTTTAAGACCTTATGCATAAAAATTTTCAGCCAAAATGACCTGCATCTTTAGCCCTTCTTTAGTGATTCACCATGGTTTAGTAATTTCTCTAACTTTGAAGGTAGAGAGACAAATTTTCTTCTGTAAACATCTTTGATGTCCCATTCAAATAGGCTTACACTTGGTCCAGGTATCCACTACTGAAAGGAAAAATTATCTTAAATAATAATTGTATTATATAATATTTTTCTTTAACTTTTTTTGTGATCTCATTTCTTTTTTTTACCCTCCCTTCATACAATCTCAGGAACTTCTATATTCAGACCCACTTTTCTGTGGTCCAAGGCACATATACATTTAAAGTTGAATAAAAGTTGTGGTACATTTACACAATGAAATACTATTCAGCTATAAAAAAGAGTGAAACATTATCCTTTGTGACAGCATGCATGGACCTAGAGAGCATTGTGCCATATGAAATAAGCCACTCAGGAAAAGACAGATACCATATGATTTTACACATATGTGGAGTGTAATGAACAAAATGAACTAAAAATCAATGTAGAGATGGATTCAAAGAAAAGATCCATGGGTATAGACAACAATGTAGTGATTGCCAGGGGGGGAGGGGAGAATGTGGAAGAGGGTAAGGGGGATAAGTGGTGATGGGAAGAGACTTGATTTGGAGTGGTGAACACACAATCCCGAGTACATATCATGTGTTGTAGAATTGTGCACCTAAAACCAGTATAATTTTGTTAACCAATGTCACCTAATAAGTTCAATAAAAATTAAAGATCAATAAGTAAAAATTACACAAACACATATACACACAAATTTGCTAGACAAGGTTTTTAGATGAGCCAATGATTTAGTTTGTCAATTGAGAGATGTGTAGTAGGGAAGACTTTACATTTTTTAAATGTAGATCAAATGCAGGATAAATAAGAGATTTCCAAGTGTGGAAATAACAAGGATAAAGCAAATGGATATAAAAGTCCATGTTATAATCTAGAAAAATATGATCAGTATGTACAAAAGAAGTATTAAGTAAAGTAGATGTTGTCAAAATTAAAGGCTCTGAATCTCAATGGTAATAACATTTAAATTATGCTGATAATCATTGAGAAACTACCAAATTTTTAACCAGTTAATAAAATTAATAAAATAGTGTGTGGAATTCACAGAAAGAGAAGTTTTCACAGAAAAAGGAAATAGATATTTCCAGTGCCTTACTGTCTCAGATGAAGTTTCATTAGGGGTCATTGGGTTAAATAACTTGCAAGTTCTTTGAGAAATTTAAATGGAATAAAAGAACACAAAGCATAAATTATAAAATAATATGATATTTCAAAAAATAGCTTTAATAAATAACTACACAAATAGATAGATAACTTCTAATTATGAATTCAGAACAGTGAATGTGTGGTATAGGAAACAGGAAGACCAATATAAATATATATATAATTATATATAATAATATAATATATATTTTCTTTTCTTAGAAAATGTAATTTGTTCAATTATGTTTTCTAAGCTAATTGAACAAGTTAATATGCATTGAAGTGAAAAAATAGGACAGAATAGGTAAGTTCTCCAAGAAAACATAGATGCTCATTTTACCTATGGTCTTCTGTATAGAATAACCTATCAGTTACAGTAGTTAGAATACAGATCTAAAAGAATAGATGAATTATATAAGGTCTGGCTGGTAGGAGAACTCATAGAACACAACCTCAGGTCTTCATATCATAGGAAACAGAGTAAGGAAATGTTTATTCAGACATTGCTAAGTTGTTGAAATTTTTGCTTTATCTCTTATTCTAATTTAAAAAAAATACACATTACACATGTCCCAAAGGGTTGCCATATATTTTTTATTAATAATTATAATAAAATACTTAATGTGCTAAAAATATTTTTCACATAAATGTTATCAAGACCATGGCTGGAAGTGTGTTATGACCAAGCTCCTCTGCGGTGTAATATTTGACAGGGCTCCTTTGTTATGGTGGAAGGTACTTAGTGAAGCTATATTTTTGCCCTGAACATCTCTTTCTGATCCCTTCCTTCTTAATGTAATCATTAGTAAAACTTTATTTTTATATTTATACTCCTAAAATAATGTTCATATCTTTGCATATCAGTGTTTTAAAAAAATGATCAAATAAAATATGTAAAATAGATATATTACAACTAAATTAATATAAATTCTACCTCACTAATTTATCTGTGATTATTAGATTATCCCAAGATATAAATATATTCTATATCCTCACGTGATATATTCCATTATGAATCACTAATTCTATTAGAAGCACCTTTGGAACAGCTGATAATTTTAGAAATAGGGATGTTTTCACAACATTAAAATATAATTAGGTCTAGCTTTGGCCAAATTCAGAAGTGTTTGAGAATCTGCTACCTTGTAATTAATGTCCAATTGTTGGTAATTATGTTATTTAGTGTTGTGCACAATTCGATTTATTTTTCTTTGCACCAGGGCCCATTCCAATTATACTTTGGCTACAACTGTCCAGGCTATCAACAAATTAAACACTGATCGCCAGGGCAGCAGGATGATGGTCTTCTACCATTTTTTTTTAAGTAACTAGGCTGTTAAGCTGGAAAAAGCAAGTCTGTGTTGAATGTTGTATCTCTCATGTTGCTTCTAATGATTCCTTAATGTCTAGCTGGTCAGCTTTTAACTCAGAAGCTAGAGGTGAATCGCCATGTATGTTATTGAGATTTATTTCTCATTATGTTTAAAATATAATGCTCACAAAAATTAGGGGATATTTTTAAATTGTGAGCAGTATATTTACGCACTATTTGAATGTTGTATGGCTTTAGAGAAAATTTAGCAAGATTTTGCTTTCAACCGGCTTTTTGTCTCTGAAATTACTTATTATTTACTGTAGTGCATCAAAACTAATTCTTTAGTATTTATCTTCCTTTATTTATTTCCTTTTCTTTCCTCAAAACAACCATTTGGCACAAGCTGAAACAATGCAAAATAAAGAGCACATATTGAAAGTTTCTTTTTTTCATAAAAGAATCTTTCAACATTGAAAATCATTTAAAATCCCTAAGGAATAATTTTGCAATATAATTTATGAGTATTTTTAACATTCTTGTTACAGAAACAAATAACTTTAAACATAGGAATTAAAACATAAAATCTCTTTTAAAAGCTTCCTATAACAATACTCTATTTCTGCCCATAGCATATCATTAAGCTATGTCACTGAAAATATGTTCCACATTACAGTAGTGATGTGTAAGACTGAGATCCCTGATAAAAATGAATCCTTAGAGTGAAGGTATTTGGGGTTATAATTCACAGAAACAATAGCTTTTAGTGCTCTACAGTATATCACAAGAGTGACAACTCAGTGATGAAATGTAATGCATAATTCCCTTGGTCACACACACTGATTTTTTGTAGCCTGAGGAATATTTTGTCTCCATTTTAATAATAGTACTACCATGATTCTTAACATCATAAAATAAGTAGATATAAGACCTGCACTTGAGGGTATAACCAGCAGTGTAGTTTCAATTAGAGAAAGCTATCAGCATTTTCCTTGCATATAGCTTTCCTGGTAATAGAAATATTTCACTTGCCAAAGTAGAAGAGCATTTATTACCATGACCTACTGTGACTATATATTAAGTTAAAATGAAAAATATAAAATCTAAGGCATAACATGGACAAGGGCATCCAGTATTATGTAAAAAGTCTAAATATAATACATGTAGATTTTTTCTATTTATATTTGTCCATATGGTCGCACCTGGATGCCTAGTGCCTCTTAGTGGCTCCTTCTTCAACAAACCCCATATTTGGACTTGATTATATCTGTTATTCTTGTCACTGAAATTTATCTATTATGTCCTAGAGGCTGGGATCACAAGAAAGAAGTCAACATGGTTCCCATCCTGGAAAAAGAAAATTATGGGAGCTAGTCACATAAATCACTATCACAATGAGAGCCTTAGTCTATTGTCTTTTTGGTTGATCCACCTTCTTTATCTTAGTTCCTGCTGCCTTCATGTGCTGGGCTCAACAGTACCTACAATCTCATATACTAATATACTTAGTAATTTATATTTCTGATAAAGACACATTCTTCTTCTTCTTTTTTTTTTTTTTACTTCTATTTTCTTCTCGCCACGTTATTAGCTATCTGGTTTTTTATTGGATTATTTTGATTTGTTCTTTGATTCTTCCCCCTAGCAATATAATCTTGATACATTAAAATAAAATAAAATATTATAATTGCAGAGAATTGAAATGCCCTCAAGTTTTATTATTCAGGTGAGAGACATTAAGTTTTTCCCAAAAGAAAAATACCTCTAAATAGAAAATATTCCTTTATTTCTAATTAATTTGGTTTTTTTTCATTTATCTGATAAAAAGTTATACTTCAATTAGAGTACTTATTATATTGTTATAGTTTGTTGTTTATGAGTTTCCTTCCTTTTCTGTATAGCAATATTCTGCAGGTTGGAAAGTCAACATAATTCTGAGTAGTCATATATTAAATGTAAATTGATTTAATTTATTGATTTTTTAGAGAGAGTGGAGAGAGAGAAAAGTGTGAGAGATAGAAACAGAAAGCATCAACTCTCCTGTTTGTGCCTTGACTGGGTAAACCTCAGGCCTCGGAGACCTTAGCATTCCAGGTCAATGCTTTATCCACTGAGCCACCAGGTCAGGCAAACGTAAATTGATTTTGTTTAAAAAAATGTCATCCTTAAGCATGCAGCAGAGTGTTTTTTAATGGATGATATATTTATATATCCCAGAGGAGATGTCCCATTAACAATAGAAACTTAGAAGTTGCTCTGTTATTCGGCTTCAATATAAATTTTGGGACTCCCAGGTAGAGATAGGCCCTCTTCATGCCCAGGATTTGTTATGTATCTGTATTAGTCTGCTTAGGCTGCCATAACAACATACTATAGAATAAATGGCTTAAACAACAAAAATGGATTTTCTCACTATTCTGGAAGTTGGAAAGACATGATCAAAGGGATGGAAATTTGGTTTCTGTTGAGAAAGCTTTCTTTCTGGGTTGTAGAGGGTCACCTTCTTTCTTGTGTTCTCACATGGCTTTTCCTCTGCATGGTGTCTCTTCTTATAAGAATATCAATACTATCAAATTATTACCCTGCCCTGTACTTCCTGATAGTTCCTATCTCCTTACTTACCTTCTTATAGGCCCTATCTCCAAATATGCTCATATTGAAGAGTAGGGCTTTAATATAAAGATTTGGTTGTGGGAGGGCACAATTTGGTCCACAGCAATATTCTTTGGTTATAAAACAGAGGGAAAAAAACAACCTCAGTCTAAATGAACTCTCCCCTCTACAAAATTATAGAATGCACCACAATGCCTTTCTCCTTCTATCTAACATAGTTGTGACCATCAATATATATACAATATCTATATACATCCCCCTGAAAAAGAAAAGAAAAGGTTAGATTTCTACAGGAAACTTTAGCTAGGAGAAAAGAGAGAACAGAAAACACACACACACACACACAGAGGCATCACAGGCATTACCTCATGTCCAGTTGTGATTATAGATTGGAGGTTTTGATATGAAATAATCTCATTTGCTTACAGGAAAGTCTTACAGGCAAATTGGTAAACCAGTATCTGTGTTTCGTTACTTTAGAAAGGAACTAAAAAGGTGTTTGGAACCCAGACAGGAAACTCCATCTTCAATCTCTGCAGGTCTGCTGTAACAGCTTGATTTTCTTTTCCATGCATGGCATCTCTTTCTGTCTGCAGCATCCACATGGCTACCAGAAAGTGCTCGATGTTTACATCACTTGACCTTGAGAAGATACAATAAATCTAATCATTTAACCCTGGATTCCAATTCTCATTTTATTTTTCAGAGAGAGAATTAGCCTAACTTCAGTCAGATGTTTGTCACTAGTGAGACTGACTATAGCCAAGGAGGGGTTGATGAGGTAGGTTTCCTTAAAATCCCTGCTTCCACATGGGATGTTGTTTGAGATTTAGCATAAAACCATTACTTTGTGAGAAGTGATGCTGAGTCTCCTAATAAAGGAGGCAAATTCTGGCATCAGCCTTATATCAAGGTGAAGAAGAAAGACTACTTTTTTAGTTTTTCTCTCCTTGGCCTATGAGTTTAGAGATTATGAAAGCTACTTCAACCTATAAAAGATTTATCAAATATATCTTGCATTTGAATTGTGCTATCTGAATGATTTAAATGATATTATAAGCTTTTGCTGATGCTATATTCACTACCTCTGAAACTTAAATAACTTTTATTCTTCTAGGACTAAAAAGCTAAACCTGAACATTAGGTATAGCTAGTAATTGCTTAGGAGTGTTTTATATTTCAGCTTTGAGAAGTAGGGGTCATTACAAAAAAAGAGACTATAAAACCCTTTCTGTGCAGCTAATGGAAAATGTTCAGTTTAAAGATAGCCCTTAAAATGTTAAGAAAATTGTCACTTATAGCTTATAATGGCCACGGACCTGATTGTTTCATGCCGACACAAGAAAGGATATATTATAATCAAACTTTAATATAAAGTACTTCTCCACTCAAATTTTTCAGTGTTTAAATTTATATTTTATTCTCAACTAAGATATTTTGTAAAACATGATTTTTGAGTTGCTACTTATATTTAAACTTTTTATTGATTTATTTTATTGATAATTTTAAAAAAACAAATCTGTTGTATTTTTTTAAGAACTGATTTTCTTTTTAAACTTTAATGTGTCTATTAACTTTTGCCACCTACAATTAACCACCAAATCTCAGTGATTTATGAAAAGAAGCACTTTCATCTCAATATCTGAATAGATGATATTTATATTTACCTGATCTACACTGGTCCCAGTTTGGCCTCAGATGACTCCCTTCCTGTTAAGGGACCAGCAAGCCAGAGTATTTTCTTCTCATGGTGCTGGTAAAAAACAAGGTGTCATGCCTAAAAAGACAAACATATCCAAATTTCTGTTTTCAACTTGCCTCCACATTTCATTGGTGAAGGCTAACATCAACATCACATAGCACAGAAAATATACCCCTCACTCAGATTTTGGGGAAATTGGGACTGTATGGGGGACATAAATATTTACTAAATAATAATTTTTCAGTTCTGAAATGAAAAGAATATAAAGTGTAATGTGTGTGTGTGTGTGGAGGGGTTATTTCCATTCAACATATATAATGAGCATTGACTATTAGTCAAGTACCTGCCAGTTATTCAAAATAAATTTGTGAATAACAAAACCATAGACTATAATTGACCTCATTTGGACATAGAGATTATTACTGAGTTCATAAAAAATACAACATTTCTTAATTATTTTTTTGTGATAAGTGCTGCATTTAGAAAACACAATGTACAATATGGCTGTTAATAAAGGGACCTAATAAATTTTGGGATAATGGCATTTAACATATGATTAAAGTGGCAATCAGGATAAAAGGTAGGAAATAAAAGAGTTCCGGGAAAATGTTTATCATGTATAAAAACCTTGGGCAGAAATGAGAAACCATAGGCCAGTGAGGAGATGGCACAAGAAAAATGTTATAATATATTAACCAATGGAGAGGTCAGAGCAGAAGGAATCCTTTGACAATGCTAAAATTTTAGAATTTATTCTAGGATCAGTGAGAAACCATTAAAGGATTTTAGGCAGTGTTTGGTGACCTAATCAAATTTGCATTTGTAAAAGGTCATAGTAGTTTCTGGACAAATAATGGATTAAACCACACTATGAAATCATGAAGAAATGTAGAGCAGCTGAATTGCTCATACACTACTGTGTGAACACAAATTTGCTACAAATGCTTTGAGAAATTATTTGACACTCTCTACCCAGTAAGGCTGAAGACTATGTTCTTAAAAATGTTTATAGAAAACCTTGCATGTGTACATCATAAGAAAATAGTTTACCTGAACTATGAATTTAGGGATATTAATTAATCAAGTAATTAATTAATTGTTATAAAGAGACAATACCAAAAATATGCCAACATTAAAATGAAAAAATAAATTATACTATATTTGTGTACAATGAAATTTTAGATAGCAGTGAACATTTTAAAAAACAACAGTTTTACATAACATACATGAATATCAGAAATCTAATTTGGAATGAAGAAAGAAGAATATTTAGTGTTATCTTATAGTCAAACATTTTATTTTATTTTTATTTTATTTTTTCTGAAGCTAGAAACGAGGAGAGACAGACAGACTCCCACATGCGAGGGACCGGGATCCACCCAGCACGCCCACCAGGGGGCTACACTCTGCCCACCAGGGGGCGATGCTCTGCCCCTCCGGGGCATCGCTCTGTTGTGACCAGAGCCACTCTAGCGCCTGGGGCAGAGGCCAAGGAGCCATCCCCAGCGCCCGGGCCATCTTTGCTCCAATGGAGCCTCGACTGCAGGAGGGGAAGAGAGAAACAGAGAGGAAGGAGAGGGGGAGGAGTGGAGAAGCAGATGGGCGCTTCTCCTGTGTGCCCTGGCCGAGAATCGAACCCAGAACTTCTGCACGCCAGGCCGATGCCCTACCACTGAGCCAACCGGCCAGGGCTAGTCAAACATTTTAAACAGGGGAAAAATAATATATTTTAGAGAAACACATAAATGATGAAGTTTTAAAGACAATAAGGAAATAAATGTTAAAACTAAAATTGAGAACAATTGTCATATCTGAGTGAAGACAAAATCAAATAGGACCAGGAAAAGTACAAAAGGGATTTCTTAAACTAGCTGGTGGATAAATGGGTATTTCATTATTTTAGCCTTATACCTTTATAGCCTTTTATAGCATCTTGTAATCACTAAATATTTAACAAAACATTCCAAAATAGATCACAGGAGGCTCAGAGTATATAAAGATTATTTCAAAAGTTATTAGAGTAATTCAGATAAATTTATTGAATTGTTCTAGGGCAAAGCAAGCAAGATGGAGAGTAGTCATAGGACCCAGGAGGAGGAGTTTGGAGTGACTGTGAAGGACTGAGAATTTCCCATTGTAGTCTGTGCGTGTATGTACTCTTTCACCTCTTCCAGCCCGTATTCTCTTGCCTATAACATTAGCATCTATCTATTCATTTCTACTCCTCTTGATACAAACTAGATTTTTCAAAGCTTGCTAATTCATGTGAAATGTTTGTCTATACCTAAAAGTAACCAAATAAAAGTTTCCACCCTGCTTCCCCAAGATTAAATGCTCCTTGGGAGCCTTCTCTACCTTATTGTTTTATAACAGATTGTTATGCTAATGATTCTGTTGTTGATTGTCTTCCACAATGTAGTCACCTGATATATGGAGTGAAAACTGAGAAAGATTAAGGCTTCATTCTAGATGGTTTTGAGTTTGAGTTGCCTGTGAGAAATCTGGATGGAAATATTGAGGAGAATGTTAAATATATTGTTGGAAGCCTGGAAGAAAGTTTAGGTGAGTGAGAAAAAATTGATTATAGCATTAGCCAAGGAAATGGATGAAATTGCCTAGGGAGGGGGTATAGAGTACGATGAGAAAAGTGTCTTAGATTGAGTGCTGAGGAACTCAAGCATTTATATGAAGAAGGAAAAGTTGGCAATAAAGAGCAATGAAGAGGAACCAGAATATAGGAAGGAAAATAGGAGAGAATAGTCTCTTAGGTCATTTCTTCAGAAGCAGACCTTGAGATAATGATTTATGCTCTTGTGATTTATTTAAAAAGTGCTCCTGGAGAAACTGATGCGGGTGTAGAAAGGGAACTAAAATAAGTGTGTGATTTCAGGCAAAGTCTAAACTATAGCCTAATTCCTTAGGAAACATCTAAAAGATCAATTTCTCTTCAAAACATTTCCTTACTCAATACAAATGAGCTTGATTTTTATACTCCAGCTCAGAAATGGTAACAAGTATCAGAAGGAATCTTTCCTTGGACATGAAAAAGATTTAATACTTTATAAATACAGGGATATATTTAATACATTCATTGATATTGCAATAGGCTTACAAAATGATTATTTTATGGACTCTACTTTTTGCCACTTTAAACAGTACTGTTTGCAGAATCAAATTCCTTATTTATGTTACAAATTTATTTTTAAAGTCAAGCCAAAATCGATTTTTTAATAATAATATAAATTCTTGACTTAGTCTAGAAGCCAGGATGACAATTTTAGTCTCAAAAAACAAAATGTCTTTTTTTATATAATCTTTCCATAGTTAGACTTTATCCCTAAATCAAGAAAGTAACAACAAAGATTCATCCAGCATTCAATTGATAATTTGTGTCCAGATTCCACAATTTTATTAGTGTAGCAATAATGTGTTTGGGATTAAAGTATTGACACATCATCTCAATCTGAAAAGCACATACTCTATCCTGGTAAATCAATAGATTTCTACATGATATTAAGGTGCTGCTAGATCAAAGACAGTACAAACATTTAAAAAGAGCCAAATTCTAATCAGTCTCACTGTGAGGTGTGTAGTGAGAGGACTATGTAAATATTACTGCACTTTCATAATTATTGCATGCACACAAAAATAGATCTGAAACATGTTCAGAGTCCAAGTACAGTTCATAACTTCATTTTTATCTAACCAGCACTCATCTCCTTCCCCCCTTTTTAGATAATGTTATCTCAATATTTCCTTGGGTAATTACACCTGTCAGCCTTCACAGGCAACCTGACACATAAACTCATACACAGTCTCCTCTGAGAGTCACGTGGGTATTTCTCTATAGAACTTGAATTTTGAACTGAAAAATATTTAAGATCCCCCCCCCAAAAAAGTTGAGAGCTGATTCTTAATAATGGTGTTACCCTGATGAGACTGTTCATTAGTTCCTCTTATCATGATTCCAGAAACTTCTTTCTATCCTATTCTCCTTGATTTTCAGTGTTTCCTGTGATTCTGGGCACTACTCCATATCTTTATAATAAATTCATGAGAATGTTTTCTTAACCCAGAACTTGTTCCCATTGCTTATAGCCAAAGAGCACAACAAATGAAGAGGCCCTATTGATGATTGCTTTTGCTGTCCACAATTAGAGAAATATATATGTGATCTGATAAGAGGACAGAAATAATAAAAGTGTAGTTTCATGGCATTAATTAAGATCCTATTTATTGCTTTATAGAGTTTTGGATTGTTAATTGTGCTTTAAAAATATTCAGTTATCTAAACTTGTCCAGAAGATTTGTCCTTGGTGATTTGAGATGCCATGAATGATAACTTCACATATTTAAAACATTTTTTTCCTCTAAATTTAACTAAAATTTCTCATTCTAGGCAAGCCTGATATTAGAGCTTTACATATGACAAATGGTTTTCTCTTAGCCATTCTTTTTCTCTCCCCTGTCCATCGTGCTAGCCTTGGAGATCAGCACTCTCTTCCTTTGAATGCATTAGTCACTCATGAATAATGACATAAAAGCTTAGCAATGTTCTGTAAAGACAGCTTTTTATTATACTCTTCTAACAACCATTAATATCTACAATACTCAGCGGTTTTCTAATTTTCTTTTATAAAAGGATGAACTATAAATACATGACAAAATGGCATGGGGTCCAAAACTATTACAGATTAATTTGTGAGGGTAAGAAAGGGGGAAAAGTAGAAAAAATAAGCTATACTATTCTCAGACATAAGAAAGATTTAATTTAAAAATATAAAACAACTTTGTTGGGGGTCAGAGGAGTCATTGAATTTATTATAAACATTAATTACACCAAAAACACCCATATCATAAAAGATTTATTTTCTGTCTAAGTCTTTTGGGGATTTTGCCAGACATAAAAACTTTACATTTATGTTAGCTAAATTTTTGAAGCTAATATAACTAATAACAATTATATTATCATATAATATGTTTGACAAAGTATTGTTCAATCAAACACATAAAATAAAAGTTATCATTTAATAAAAGTACTATTTTGGGATATTACATTTGTGAATAATTTTAGCAAAAATATTTGAATCTAAGTGAAAGGCAATCATAAATGAAAACAAAACTGGCCACAATCGTGTGAGTTAAATAGAATTATATATAACATAACTGGAATTACTTTATCTAGTATATGTTGCTTTCTCTTAAATTTAAGCAAATGGAAGATTCAAACACAATATTTAATTTTTTTTAGATATTCACTAGCAAAATATAATTGGGAATAAAATCCTTTAGTTTGGAATAAGATCTATATTTAGGAAATGAATTATATACCACTAAATTCTTCATAGAATAAAATATTTTACTTTTTCAATTTTTTGTTCCTAATTGGATATATATCTTCCAAAAGACCTAGGTCAATAACATCAGTAAATTTATTTCTGATTTTTTCTGATTAAAAAGTTCATTCGTTCTATATTCAAATGTTAGTAAAAAAGATTTATTAAAACCCATTTCTTTTTATTGTGAATTCTAGTTTCTTTTTGGCTGTGAACATAGAAAAAGATTTTTCAGTTCATTTACAGAACCAGAAAAACGACCCCCAGGTCTAGCTGCCTGTCACCATGTAGACCAATTACTCAACACATGTGCTGATGAGAAGGAAAGAGATTTATTCAAGTGCTGACCACCTGAGAAGATGGGGTGACTACTCAAAAAGCCATTTTACACTTTTAGAGAGAGCAGGGGTTTTTACAAAAAAGGGAAGGAGGGGGAATAAACAAAAATAGAATGAAGTAATCTTTCTTTGGTCGTTACAGGAGCTGAAGCTAGAAATCAATTGATAAACTATGGTTATTGTTCTTTGTAAGAGGTGTCCAAAGTCAAGTTGTCCTCTTGGCCTTAAGCGAGAATCAGAACCTCAAGCCTCAGCATGGTGGGAGTGAGGAGAAAGAGGAGTAAGGTGTAGTTCCACTTATGCTTTTTCTTTTTGCTCAGTTGTTAACCCTTGAGGTGTATTACCAGAGTGTAACTGTAATGATAACTTGGCCAGAGATGAAAACACAAGTTTGATTATATACTGTTAATTTGTTACAGAATATATACCTGTGATCACGAAACTAATGATATTGATTCATGGTTATAAAAGCAATAAACTGAATTTAACACTTTATAGAAATTCTTTTATAAGTTTACTTTGTTCATATATTTTTATTTTGCTCTATTTAATGGCTAGTCAAATTAAGATCAGTAAATCAGAAATATTGCGTATTTATTCCTGGTTACAAGTGGAGAAGGTAACATAGGTACTTATAGACTAACTTGCATTATAATATGTAAAATAAGTCAGTGTAATAGGCACTGGTTAATTCTATTTATGACACTATTAGAGAAACCCTATGTTTCAAGGATGTAAAGGCATAGAAGGAAAAGAATTTGTCTATATTGCACTTTTCCAATTAAGAAAAGATCTTATGCTCTATTACATAAATTAATTTGTTCCCAAATGCTTCCAAAGTTTAGATGGCAGTAATGCCTTCATTTACAAATAAGGGGTCTAGAAGTTTAAGAAGTAACTTGATTTTGATGACTGAAAGAGTATAGTAATGCTTAAGTATCAACAATCTTTCTGCTCTAAATGTTCTCAGATACTACTGAGGAGCAATCTAATCAAATAAAAATAAGCAAGTCAATCTGTATTTTCTCAGTAGATATTATCTGTTAATTTTTTTCAAATAGATAATAATTGTAAAAAGAGAGAGAAGGACTACAGTGTGTTTGTATTGAAATCTATTGGAGCTATATTTATTCTATTACTAGCAGAATTACATGGAGATGCTAAACCAAAGAGTCTGGAGCTTTTCATAGGAAAACAACGAAGAGAACATATGCAGTGTCTAGAGTTTAACTAGTAAATTAACTGGTTGAAATATGTGAATTTCCTTTACAGAGTGTAGAATAATTCCCATAAGTTATTTACAAATTTAGTGTTTATGCAAAATATATCCTATAGCCTAAAGATTAAATCCAAATTCCTATTCTAACATTTTTAAAAAGCAGTGATTGTTATGAGCTTTATGGTTAATGATTATTTCCTGAGAGGTTAAAAAAAAAGTTATTTAAATATTTGATTACTTTCAAGTCCTCCTGACATTTTGGTAACTATTAAATTGGACATAATTATGAAGAATGTATAGTTTTATCATGAAATGGCTTCTTCCCCTGTGTCCACCACTCAGTCTCCTTGCTCAGTGTGCTATTCTGGTATCCAGGGCACACACAATCATTCCTTTCTCTTCCCAAACCTAGAAATTATAAAAAACAGCACAGAATTTTGAATTCTCAAAACCTTCTGTTAATAAAATATTTTCATCAAATACCATTACTTAACGTTGCCTTAATTATTTATTTTTTCTCAGAGACAAGAGTTGTATTTACTCATTGTCCATTGAAGGCACTCCATCATTTGTATGTGAGAGGTTTGTTACTGTCACACATGCACTGTCCTATACGCTCCTACACAAATTTCCTTTTGTGCTTTTCTTCCTAAGATTCCACTTGAAGTGTTTGGCATATATGTTAGATTTGTAGGAATCTTGTATACATTTGCCTTAGCAAAGATAAATAGTATTGTGTCTTAACTTATTGTCTTTTATTCCATCGTTCACCAGCCTTACTGATATTTACATTCAATAAAATTCACCTATTTTTATTGTGCTAGTCAATAAATGTTAGCATATTTATACTGTACAACCATCACCACTTTATAACTTTAGAACATTTCCAACAATCCTAAAGAAATCTTGTGTCCACTCTCCATTTTCACCCCCTGCTCTAGGCAACTTCTAATAAAATTTTTGTCTCTCTGTATTTGGATTTTAAGGGAATTTTATGTAAATAAATTCTGTAATATGTTTTTAAGGAACAATTTTGCTAAATAGCATGCATTCATGTACAACATTTATTAGTTTCCTTTTGATAGATGCCTAGGCTATGTCTAACCCAGTGCCCTGCTACCAAAAAAAAAAAAAAATACTGTGTAGATACCTCCTCAATGGCTCATGATCAAGCATTTTTGAAGAACACAGAGGAGGTTTCTAAGTCATGAGGTATACATATACATAATTTAAGGAATACCAATTTTTCTACAAAAAACTACATCACTATGCATATTTACAAACAGTTTATAAAGCTAACTGGTTCCAAACATCACCAAAATTTTGTAATACTAGATTTTTAAACATGTTTAGTAATTTGATAAGTGTATGCTCTTACTGTTTTAATATTCAGTTTCTTTATTATTAAGCTGAATATATCTTCTACTCTTATTAACCATTCAGTTTCATCTTTCATTGGATTTTATATTAATATTCTTCCATTTAGCTATTGCATTTCTACAAATGTTATTGCATTTGTTTTATTTTGCAAGAGTACCTTATATAGTCTAATATTGATTCATGTTGTGTCAAATAGCTTCTCCCAATATCACTATTAATATCATCTACCGTAACTTTGAACAGAAATCAATTAGTATTTATTTCTTTCTATACCTCTTTTAATCAAAATGGGATAAACATTACTATGGAGCAATTAATAACAAGACAGTTCTTTCACACACCTAGACAAATAATTGAACTTCAAGCAGTCAACTTCAAGTGAACTTCAAGCTTGTCCCAAAGAGAGAATTGTAGAGAATAAAATCACTCTGTTCCAGACTAAGAAAATATGTAGATTCAATACAGAAACTGAGTCTATCAAAATAATAAAAATGTAAACAATGCCATATTTATATATGGCATATTAAATATGTATTTTGACTAAATTTGACAAAACAATTTGGAATCCTTTTGAGAGTAGAAGTAACATTTAATATTGTCAATTTTCATTTGTGTTTTAGTTACAAGTTAGTTTTTACAAATAATGTAATTTGATTTTTTTTTATTTAGTGAGAGGAGGAGAAACAGAGAGACAGACTCCTACATGCACCCCAACTAAGATCCACCCCGCAAGCCCACTAAGGGATGATGCTCTGCCCATCTGGGGCCCTTGCTCCATTGCAAATGGAGCCATATTTTAGCACCTGAGGTGGAGGCCATAGAGCCATTCTCAACACCTGGGGCCAACTGGCTCTAAATAAGCTATGGCTGCAGTAGGGGAGGAGAAGAGAGAGAGAGAGAGAGAGAGAGAGAGAGAGAGAGAAGAGAGAATAGGATGGGTGGAAAAGCAGATGAATACTTCTCCTGTATGCCCTGGTTGGGAATCAAACCCAGGACATTCACATGCTGGGCCAATGCTCTACCACTGAGCCAACCGACCAGGGCAATAATGTGATTTTTTAAAAATATATTTCATAGCTTGACCTGTGGTGGTGCAGTGGATAAAGCATTGACCTGGAACACTGAGGTCACTGGTTCGAAACCCTGCACTTGCCTGGTCAAGGCACATATGGGAGTTGATGCTTCCTGCTGCTCCCCCTCCTCCTCTCTCCTCTCTAAAATGAATGAATATATATTCATTTTATATATTTTATAATGAAATATATATATTTCATTACATAGTGGAAGACCTGGTGAGAGTAAGTGTTATTTTGGGTTAAAGTTCAATGGGAAACTTTAGGCAAAAATGTTGAAGTGATACTGAATTTTAGAATCAATTTATTTTGACAAAAAGATCTACTTAGCATGAACCTGCTCAATCAACCCCATTAAAAGTCAATACTTATTATATTTGCTTCCAAATAAAGCAACTTTTCACATGTTCCAGCCAATTAATCAGAAAGTATCTACTGAGATCTATTGAGTATTCATTGAATACATTGATGCTAGTTCCAGGGTGAAGAGATTTTTTTTTTTTAAACTTCAACATTACAATAAAAACTCATGAACTTACAAAGACTGGAAGCTTCTAAATTAACTTAGTGTTGAAAGCTGTCCAGAGGCTGACCAGGTGGTGGTGCAGTGGATAGAGCATCAGACTGAGATGTCGAGGACCCAGGTTCAAAACCCTGAGGTCATCGGCTTGAGCATGCGCTCACTCAGCTTGAGTGCAGGGTTGCTGGCTTGAGCTATGGGATCATAGACATGACGCCAAGGTCACTGGCTTGAGCAAGGGGTCACTCACTCTGCTGTAGCACCCCCTCCCCCCATCAAAGCACATATGAGAAAGCAATCATTGAACAACTAAGAAGACTACTGAGCTTCAGCGAAGAATTGATGTTTCTCATCTCTCTCCCTTCCTGTCTGTCTGTTTCTCTCTCTCTCTCTCTCTCTCTCTCTCTCTCACACACACACACACACACACACACACACACACACACACACAGAAAAAAAGTAGGAAGAAAGGAAAGAAAGCTGTCCAGAGAACAATCAACTGCTTATAACCAAAAGAAATTATGAAATTATTCACTTTAATAATTTGTGCCAATACAATTTTACTGCCTTTAGTATTATCCTGATTTGAACATGTACTGTATAGTTTAATTCTTGTGATTAAATTAAACAAGCCACACAGTAGTTTATATTTTAAAAAATATTATTAAAGCTATTATATTGTCTCAAAAATTTTAGCTGTATGATTACTGCCCACATTGTTGATTTTTTAAATTAAATTGAATATTTTTTTAATAGTTGTATTGAAAAGACTGAAGAAATATGAATCTTTACAAATATCACCTCTTTACTTTGGTACTACTATCTTGCTTATCAGTAAATCATTATTAAAGAATTAGGAGTCTGGGAAGATAAAAATAAAAATCTGACTGGTGACATGAAGCCAGTAAAAATTCACTGAAATATTTCAGCACATTTTTCTAGAGACTATTAAAATAATTTATAAATAACAAAAGAATAAATGCTAAATTTGGTATAAATTTTAACTGTTGCAAAATGTTTTACTGTTATGAATACCTATCACATTAGCTACTATTCAGATTCTTTGCTTCTAGAAAAATATAATCGACTTGGAAAAAGCCCAAATGTCACCATATAAAATAGGAAAGAAATGGAAAATTTACCATATAAAGAACATTTTAAAACAGAGACAGAAAGATATAAAAATAGTATTGGGTAAGAAAAAAAAATAGTATTTATTGATCTGCAAACATAATATATACATTGTTAATTACTAATCTAACTATTTCAAATACATCCTTTCACTATTTTCCACAAAACTAAAAGACAAATTATGGTCACATCTTATGGAAGAATAAACTGTGGCTCAGAAAGAAGTTATATGTTTATCACTATAACAAAGTGACCCACCTAATAATTTGCTAACATCTGTGTGTTCCTAACACGCTTTTTCCTCTACACCTCTATCCACTAAAAGGGTGAATAATGATATCTGGGAAACTTGAGTCGAATCACAACAGAACTAACAAAAAGTATAAATTATTTTTAATAATCATAGTCATAATAGGTGCAGCAAAAATATTATATAGCCTAATAGTAGTGGTAATACTAGTTTCAGTAATTATTGTAAAGATGTGATAATTGTAATGATGGTAATAAGCATAATAATAGTAATTAAGCAGTACTGATTTTATCAACATATATTCAAATTTAATAACATAGACTTTTAGTTCAGTGGTAAGTTAAATTCAGGTGGGAATATATGACCAGTTTTACAGGAGTTTTATAAATGTGAAATCAAAATTGTATACAGATTAATATAATATTATATAATATCAATACAAAATTTTTATTATAAAATTGTATAATATTAATATAAACATAATATTAAGTAATGCACACATTATTAAGTTCAATATCAATTTTAAAAAATAATTAAGAACATTATTTCTGCTAGAGTCTAATATGATATTTTTATATTAAGTCTTTTTTTTTTTTTTACAGGGACACAGATCGAGAGTCAGAGAGAGGGATAGATAGAGACAGACAGACAGGAATGGAGAGAGATGAGAAGCATCAATCATCAGTTTCTTGTTGTGACACCTTAGCTGTTCATTGATTGCTTTCTCATATGTGCCTTGACCATGGGCCTTCAGCAGACCGAGTAACCCCTTGCTTGAGCCAGCGACCTTGGGTCCAAGTTGGCGAGCTTTTTGCTCAAGCCAGATGAGCCCACGCTCAAGCTGCGACCTCGGGGTCTCGAACCTGGGTCCTTCTGCATCCCAGTCTGATGCTCTATCCACTGCACAACCACCTGGTCAGGCTATATTTAGTCTTTTTATATATGAATTCCTATTAGCTTTCTTAATAAAAGAGAAGGCAACACTGGAGAATTTTCTTATTTGGATATCATGTTCAAGTAATACCATTTGTATTGAGTGAAGTATGCATTGACTTATATATCCTATTTTTATAATATAGAGATATTATTTTTCTTTGATATAATTAGTATAATAAATATAGAATGCTAAAGTAAATCTTTGATTATAAATTATTGTTTTATCTCTGTAAATTTTTATTTTAAATCATTTTAATATGTTTACCTAGAAATCATCATTAGCACATTTTTTATACTTTATATATTTTTATATTAGTATGGATTTCTGCAAGGGTTTTTGTTGTTGTTGTAATGATCTCTAATATTTACTCACCAAAACTAACAAATATTGTCAAGAAAAATTGTGTTGGCCTGACCTGTGGTGGTGCAGTGGATAGAGCATAGACCTGGAACTCTGAGGTCGTCAGTTCAAAACCCTGGTTTCCCTGGTCAAGGCACATATGCGAATTATGCCTCCTGCTTCTGCTCCCCTTTTCTCTCTCTCCTCTCTAAAATGAATAAATAAAATCTTAAAAAAAAAAGAGAAAAGTTGTGTTGAAGACTAATGTTATGTTTGACAGTTTTAATGAAAACAATTCATTAAGAAAATACCAAGTTTGCCCTGGCTGGTTGGCTCAGTGGTAGAGTGTCAGCCTGGCGTGTGGAAGTCCTAGGTGCGATTCCTGGCCAGGGCACACAAGAGAAGCACCCACCTGCTTCTCCATCTCTCCCCCTCTCCTTCCTCTCTGTCTCTCTCTTCCCCTCCCGCAGCAGAGGCTCCATTGGAGCAAAGTTTGCCCGGGTGCTGAGGATGGCTCTGTGGCCTCTGCCTCAGGTGCTAGAATGGCTCTAGTTGCAACAGAGCAACACCCCAAATGGGTGGAGCATCGCCCCCTGGTGGGCATGCCGGGTGGATCCCCGTATGGTGCATGCGGGAATCTGACTGCCTTCCCGTTTCCAACTTCAGAAAAAAAATACAAAAAAAAAAAAAAAAAAAAAAAAAAGAAAATACTAAGTTATACAAGCTGGGAAGTCAGCTATCGCCTGGGCTGTAGCAATAATATGCAATTGTCTTTCTTCTTTTGTCATTACAGGCAACTGATTAAAGTTACTAAGTGACTTTAACAAATATAGGATGCACTACTGTTTTTTCTAACCCTTCAGCATTAATATCCCTTTTCTTTTAATAAATGCTCTAATTTCAGCTCTGGCCAGATAGCTCCATTGATTGGAACATTATCCTGGTATACAAAGGTTGTGGGTTCAATCCACACATACAGGAACAGATCTGTGTTTCTGTCTCTCTTCTTTTCCCAAAATTAATAAATAAAAATTTTTAAATGTTCTTATTCCAGAGTGCTCATTGCTTTTCAACACAGCACATATGCATTCAGCTCTACTAGTGGACTCTAACTTGCTGAAACCAGTCAGCACATTTCATCCAGTCGGATACGTAGATTTATCCAGGAACACTCTCATGACCCACAACGTGACAATGAAGGATACTTGTAGGAAAATTCTGGGAACTAACCAGAAAAACACTTTCTCTCTGTACATGGCATGAAATGTAGTAGTGAGGTGTGACATTTCTGTATCTATTTAACTGAAATTTTAGATGTCATTGGTGACCCTGACAAGCAGTATAGAATGATGATGACAAAATCCTGATCAGCAGAAAAGAGGAAGAAAGACAGTAGAAAAATTTTAATTGCTTTCTCAAAATATCTAACATATTTTTAGTTAATTCTTTAGAACTTTCCTAGTTTAACAAATATATTACAAACAGTGAATGGGTTGTGGCTTCTTTCATGTTTCTTGAACCACATTGCATTGGTTATAACTTTCAGACGAATGTTAAATTTAGTTTAAATGGGACAGTTTATCTAGTTTCTAAAATTAAATTGATGCTTTTTCAGTTTCAGTTTTCCTATTCCTTAGTACACTAGTTTTTAAGATTCATGTTCTTTGTGGTATTAAGAAAAAATTATGACATCTTAGCATATTGAGTCTTTATTGATAATATTGAATTTAATTTTATTTAATAATTATTTAGTTTTTTTCTGTGACAGAGACAGAGAGAGGGACAGATAGGGACAGACAGGCCAGAAGGAGAGAGATGAGAAGCATCAATTCTTTGTTGTGGCACCTCAGTTGTTCATTGATTGCTTTCTCATATGTGCTTTGACCTGGGGGATAGAGCAGAGCAAGTAGACCCTTGCTCAAGCCAGTGACCTTGGGCTCAAGCTAGTGAGCTTTTGCTCAAACCAGATGAACCCATGCTCAAGCTGGCAACCTCAGGGTTTCGAACCTGGGTGTTCTACATCCCAGTCCACCGCTGTATCCATTGTACCACCACCTGGTCAGGCTAATTATTCAGTTTTTAAAATTCTCATGAGGTTTTATTCTTTGATCTATTGATCTATTGGGATGTTATATTAATAAATTTCCTAATATTAAGCTATTTAGTCATTCATTTTCTCAAATGAACAAGCTTAAAGCCCTTGGCTTTGTGGAGCTTACACAATGATGGTTAAGAAGACATATAAATAAGTAATAAATATTCAGGTTCTTATAATTGTGATAAAGAAAATAATTCATTATAAGATAATATTAAAAATAGTAGCTATTTATACAGAGTTACATGAAAGAGTAAGACATATAGATACATGAAGCAGAGCATGCAAGACAGAAAAGTGTCCTAAAGAGGAGCATGGTTGTGTTAAAAGTGAAAGAGCAATGAGAGCAGAGCTACTGAGCAAAAGGAGAAGCAGGGGAAGAGGCCTGAGGGATGGAGTGGAAGAGTGGTCCAGATTTCCCAGGTCCTTGTGGACCATTGGAATACTTTTATTTTGAAATGAGAACAGTTGAACTGAAAACTGACAGTCTGATGTATATTTAGAAAATTATTCTGAAAATTGTACAGGCTTTGGAAGCAAGTCATAAAGTATGAGGTCCAGTTAAGAAAAATATTATCTGTGAAATATTGAAGTATCTTGAAACAGAGTGGTGACTAAGGAGTTGTGATAAATGGTCAGAATTCAGATGTATTTTGCAAGTAGACCAAATATTACTTTTTGATAGATGTGAGTTGTGAGAGAACTAGAGGAATCAAAGATAACAACCATCATTTTTACTTGAGCAATTGCTGAAATGATTAACCTATACAGAAGGTAAAAACTTGAAGAAGGAACAGAGATTAGGAGAAAAATCATAAGTTAGTTAAGTATGAAACAAAAATAACCCTGGAATTAATTTTACTTGTTCATTGTTTATGATTCTATTACTTAGTGCCTTATTTAATGTAGTGGTGTTTAGTTTAGAATTTCAAATTTTGTATTCTGAAATATAGCTTATTATTTTATCCGTATTTTGTCAGTCCATTTTTTTTGTTTCTTTTTGCCTCATTTATTATTTAGAGCATGCTAAGGATCTGTAACAAATACAGATCCAAATAAGTATGAGCTAAACTTTACAGGTGGTTTTGGAGGTTAACTGGATTGTGAAATCTATAGGGTGACTACTCTATGGGCTTCCTTCAGTGACTCAAGTTCCTTCTTTCTTGTGTTTGCACAAGTCATTATTTTGGACATTATGAAACTCAGCAGCCAGATGAGGAAAGGAAAAGCAAATGGCGGAGGCCCACAGATTGCTTCATGGGCCAGCCTAGAATTAGCACATATTACTTCTGCTCCCATTGTAATAGGTAAAATTCAATTACATGGGCACATCTAACAGCAACACAGCATGAGAAAAATTATTTTAATGTTCAGAAGTAAAAGAAATCTTAAGTCATGTAGTTTTCCTAACAATACAAAAAACACAATCTTTAAAAATGAGTAGACTTCTGAACTGCATGCTTTTGATTAGTTTAATATATAATTGAGCTCATTCAAAGCTCTTTTCATTTTTTTCTTATAGTCCCTTCATGAAGTGTAGCAGAGTCACCAACCTCTGACTCATTTGGTCTTCTGTAGTTTATTCAGCTGAGTTTTATTCTTTGAATAAAGATCCATACATTTATCTTTGTGGTAATTCCTAAGTAGTCTGCCATTGTAGTTTTGAGATTCTTTTTGTCCTAGCTATTTTATATTTAAATATCTAAAATTGTATTTTTACCTAGTTTTTATTACAATGTCAGAAACTATGATGTGTCATTTCTAAATTTGATTAGTAGGATCAGTATTTGAAAAGTTTTGCAGCTTCTGAAAAAAGTAGTCTTGAGCCTGACCTGTGGTGGCGCAATGGATAAAGCGTCAACCTGGAAACGCTGAGGTTGCCGGTTCAAAACCCTGGGCTTGCCTGGTCAAGGCACATATGGGAGTTGATGCTTCCTGCTCCTCCCCCCTTCTCTCTCTTTCTCTCTCTCTCTCTCTCTCCCCTTTCTATAATGAATAAATAAAATCTTTAAAAAAAAAAAGTAGTCTTGAAATATATCATGCCAAATTTAATATAAATTAAAATTTATAAATTATATAATGCAAATTTTCTATATGTACTCTATTTTAATCTGTCAAGGTCTGATAAATTATGAACTAAAGTTCTCCAGTATAATTACTTTTATTAAATTTTCTTTTTTTTTTAGTTTTATATGCTATGCCTTATCATTTGTTATAGCTTCTATGTGTTTTCTTTATTAAAATGTTAAGATATTTCACTTTATTTACCTTTGGCTAATTATTGTTTTCTACATTAAATAGTAATACTAAGTTACATAAGAGATATTTAGAAGGATTTGTATGAAGATAACTTTTGAACATATTATTCCATTTTGTCCCTAATAAATTTCTCTAGTTAAATTTTTCTTTGACATCCAATCTAGAAACATTTGCCTTTCTATTTATTTATTTTTACCAAGACAGAGAATGAGCCAGAGAGAGGGATAGACAGGGACAGACAGACAGGAACGAAGAGAGATGAGAAGCATCAATCATTAGTTTTTTATTGCGCATAGCAACACCTTAGCTGTTCATTGATTGCTCTCTCATATGTGTCTTGACCGCAGGCCTTCAGCAAACCGAGTAATCCCCTGCTGGAGCCAGCGACCTTGGGTTCAAGCTGGTGGGATTTTTGCTCAAACCAGATGAGCCTGCGCTCAAGCTGGTGACTTCGGGGTCTCAAACCTGGGTCCTCTGCATCCCAGTCCAATGCTCTATCCACTGCGCCACTGCCTGGTCAGGCACATTTGCCTTTTATAGTCATAATTAATCGATTCAGTCTTCTGTCATTTAATACTTTCTATTTTTTGCTTTTTCTCATTTTTTTCCCAATAATTATTTTATATAGATAGATAGATGATAGATGATAGATAGATAGATAGATAGATAGATAATTTTTTTCTCTTTTTATTAAGTGAGAGGTGGGGAGGCAGACAGATGGGTTCCAGCATGCCGTGCCTTACTGGAATCCACCTGGCAAGCTCCTTACTGAGCAATGCTCTACCTATTTGGGGCTGCTGCTATGTTGCTCAACAAATGAGCTATTTCAGTCTCTAAGGTGAGACCATGGAGCCATCCTCAGTGCCCAAGGCCAACTTACTCAAATCATTCAAGCCATGGCTACAGGAGGAGAAGAGAGAGAGAAAAAAGGGGGAGGGGTGGAGAAGCAAATTATTTTTTCTCCTGTGTGCCCTGACTGGAAATCAAACCTGGAACTTCCATAACCTGGGACAGATGGTCTACTGCTGAGCCAACAGCCAGGGCCTATATATATTTATTCAATGAACAAATGAATGAATCAATAAACAATATTTTTTGCCTGATGAGATGGTAACACAATGGATAGAGCATCAGACTGGGATGCAGAAAACACAGGTTTGACGCGGAAGACCCAAGGTCACCAGCTTGAGCGTGGGCTCATCTAGCTTGAGCATGGGTTCACCGCTCAAGCGCAGGGTCACTGGCTTGAGTGTAGGATCACAGACATGACCACATGGTCTCTGGCTTTAGCCCAAGGTCACTGGCTTCAGCCCAAAAGTCACTGGCTTGAGCAAGGGGTCACTTACTCTGCTGTAGCCCCTCAGACAAGGCACATATGAGAAAGCAATCAATGAACAACTAAGGTGCCACCACAAAGAATTAATGCTTCTTATCTCTCTCTGTTCCTGTCTGTCTGTCCCTGTTTGTCTCAATGACTCTCTGTCTCTGTCTAAAAAAAAAATGTTTCTCTGATTTCCAGTAGAAAATTTCAGGTTCATACTCACCTTCTTTTTTTAATGTTTTTTAATCTATAGTTTTTATTCATTGCCTTAATTTTGTATTATTATATACTATTTTAAAATTTGACATCACTTTTAGGTCTCCATGAAGTCTTTTTTATTTTACTATTCTAACTTATCACATATGATTTGCTCCAAGTTTCTTCGTATATTGTCATCTACAATCATGTTTTGAAAAACAGGTGTTTTCTAATATGCCCTTCTGTTCCTTGCACTAAGTTGTTTTTATAAAAGGTTATCTATTCTCTTTCCACATAGTTGTCCCTTTGTTCTTATATACTTGGTAATTCACCACATCTGCTTGTCTTTCCATTGCATATTTTTTCCTTGTTTCCTTAAGTAATTGAATGTATTAACATAGTCTGTAATATGTTATATGGGTCAACTAAGGAAAAGTGAGAATGGTTACTTTATTTGGTTGAACCTCATTAATTCAGAGATGCAGCAACACAAGAATGTATCTGACCCAAAGTCACCTCAAGCAGGGATCTTTTACTTTTAGCTATAAAATCATTTCCTAAATAATATGTGGTGACCTAGAACTACCACAGGCAAAAAATGTTCTTTGTCCTTTGATAGGTGCACTCATCTATTTCTAGTGTACATAGGAGTAATCCTGCTTGGTGTGATTTCCAACACCTAATGTGTGTTTTAGAGGTGCTGTTGAGATTCAAATTTGTCATCCAACACCTTGCTTCCATAAACTCTCTTATACCCACACCAAGAACACTGTCATATCCAGTTTTGATCCTTCCAAGTGAGATTGTGAGAGTTTAGTTAGAATCTGGCCCACTTTACTGATATGAACAATTGTCATATACAGAGAGTTGTGCTTAAGGCCATTTGTCATTCTAGTTATATGTACTTTCTCTTTTGTAAAAATTCCTTCAGGTATATAGACTATAGATATTACCTTTTCCCAGTTTTTAGAGCTAATACAAATTTTTGCACAACTATAAGATAATAAAAATGTCCCAGAGAGATATTCTCAATCCCAAAGAGAAATTCATCTTCTTCATGTCTGGTAAAGACATTGCTCTAAGGGGAATACACCAGATTTGCTATATGACCCTGTCTCAATGCCAGGTAGAAACTGCAAGTCTTTCAAAATTTCATTCTAGTGCCTGAAGCAAACTCGTCCAGCTTTCTGAATAGTGTATCTGCTATAAGACCACAGAGGATGCTATTTTCAAAAGGTAATGAACAATGTGATATGCAGTCCAAATTTTATGAACCACATGTGATCCCTTGCTGTCAACACTGCCCTACAGATTAAGATTGTTTGTGAGCATTGTCAACACAGGATTTATTTCTTAACAATTTTGTTGCTTCATGAGATGGGAAATTATTTTTTAATGCTTTGTACTTCACACTTTTTCTATTATTTTTATTTCTATCAAATTTCTAGAATGTGAAATAATATCTTTCATTGATTTACAATGTGTTTATGACTTTTACTTTATTTTATATTTTGTTGATCTTTTGTGCACTTAGCACAATACTTGACATTTATCAAGTAATAAAAATACTAGTAAATAATAGCTATTAATATTTTTACATTTATAATTAAATTAACATGCACACCATAAGTCTAATGAGATGTGAAGGATACAAACCTGTAATTGAGAACAGCAGATAATGAAGACACTAAAGGTAGTCTAATAAGGTTGAATATAATCCAGAGGTTATATTTTTTAATTTCACAATTTCAAAGTGTATATAGTCAAAATTGATCTTGAAAAAAAATTAAATCACTCTCAGATCTCTAAGGACCTGAATAAAGGCTTATGTTCAATTGTTTTTGGCTAATTTTCCTATGGCTCTGACCTTTGTATCTGTGACATTGTACAGAATGGGTTTTGGGAGTCATTCAAAGTAAAATTTAAGGGTACTGGTGAGACTTTACTTTTATCTCAGTTTATTGGATTAACTACATGAAATGCACATAGGAAAGGACTTTCTAGTAACTTTGTAATGGGTAGTAAGACTCTATTCTCTGCATTTTTTTTCCAACTAAGGTATTTCAAAAATTTGACAAGATAATAAAAATAAGCTCATTTAACAAAGAATTAATGTGTGGGCAAATCCTTTGCCTTTGTTTAGCACATATAACAGCCTAGTGTATAGTTGATGTTGTCATTAAATATTTGTTGAATAAATTCCCAAACCATGCTACAATACTGACTTCTTTAGATATAACAGTAATAAGAGATTACTGGGCACCCTTTCTCAAAATAAATTTTAGTATAGGTATGAAGTCATTAGGAAGCTCACTCTTTTTTTGCAATTAGCTTAAAATATATAAAACAGAAATGTACTATATTTGTGTTAACACAAATTATATAACTTTTGATGATGTCTTGTGTCTTAATTCTTTGTTAAATGAACTTATTTTTGTTATCTTGTCAAATTTTTGAAAGAAGACTACCTTCTGTGAGTTTTGTAAGTTTTACAAATTGTCACTATTTTTACATCCTGACAAAGTGATCATCTAAAAAATAAAAAGTCTAGTCAAAATCATTGTTTCTGGACCTGGCCGATATGCTCAGTGGACAAAGCATTGGTTCAGTGTATGTACATCCTGGGTTCAATCTCCAGTCAGGGCACACAAGAGAGGTGACCATCAGTTTCTCTTCGTCTCTGTCACCCCCTTCTCTCCCTCTTCCTCAAAGTCAGTGGCTCTACTGGCTACAGTGTTCACCCCAGATTTTGAGAATAGCTTGGTTGATTTGAGCATCAGCCCCAGAAAGGGTTTCCAGGTGGGTCCCAGTCAGGACGTATGTGGGAGTCTGTCTCTCTATCTCTCCTCCTCTCACTTAAAAAAAAATCATAGTTCCATTTCACTTTGCACATTTCAAGGTCATGCCAGATACTTTGCCATCACATCAGGTACTTTAAGACATCATTGTTAACTTGACATGAAGTGATGAACACACAATGCAATGTAAAGATGATGCATTGTAGAATGTGCACATGTATAATTTTATTAACTAAAGTCGTCCTAATGCATTCAATAAAAATTAAAAATTAGTACTTTCTCATTATTGTTACCAAAATTTATTTACACAGATCAATGGTTAGAGGTTGCTAAGCACAATATATCTTTGGGTATATGTTGTCATTTGAGAAATATTAAGTTAAAGATTAATATTTTTTTCTATATTTATTAACCTAAGTTCTGCTCAAGACTGACTGATATATTGGGTGACTTACTTTTTTAGTAATTGAACACACTTAACTGTTTTACTGCTACTATTATTATGAAGAAAAATAATTTTAAATAAAATACTATTATTATGTATAAATTTACACACACAAGGCACAGATGCACATACAAACACTATAAAACTTTCAGCTATTTTTTTTATCCCAAGTTATGGGATTTTTTCTCTTTTACACACTTTTAGAGTCACCTAGCAGATTAATTGGAAAAGTAAAAGGACTACTTCCATGTGACTAAATTATCCCTGTGTTTACAGTTCTGTCATATAATGTTTACCCTCTAAATTTCTGTAATTAACTTTGATCAAATGCTTGCACACCACTTCAAAGATGTTATGGATTAATTCCTTATTTGATTAGTTATAATTCAAATAAGATAAAAAGTGTCATATAGATTTAAAACACTTCAGTTAGTGCCCTGGCTGGTTGGCTCAGCAGTAGAGTGTCAGCCCAGTGTGTGGAAGTCCCGAGTTTGATTCCCGGCCAGGGCACATAGAAGAAGCGCCCATCTGCTTTTCCACCCTTCCCCTCTCCTTTCTCTCTATTTCTTTCTTCCCCTTCTGCAGCCAAGGCTCCATTGGAGCAAAGTTGACCCAGGCACGTTGACCCAGGTACTAAGGACGGCTCCATGGCCTCCGCCTCAGACACTAGGATGGCTCTGGTTGCAAAGGAACAACACCCCAGATGGGCAGAGCATCATCAGCTAGTGGGCGTGCCAGGTGGATCCCAGTCAGGTGCATGCGGGTATCTGTTTCTCTGCCTCCCTGCTTCTCACTTCAGAACAATACAAAACAAAACAAAAAAATATTGTGGAATTGAAATATAACCTAATAATAACAAAATTTTATTAAATTTTACATACCAAGATGATGAAAGAAAAAAATGGCAGAAATAGTTAACATATTTTCATATTGCCTGATTAAATTCCTAATATTTTTATGTTTTACATGAAAAATTAGTAATGTGAATTTTTGCTAATAAAAGGCATATTTTTAGTTAATACATTTAATTAAGTCTTCATGATTCATAACTTATAAAACTGAGTTTTCAAATTATTATACCAATTATATTGCTTTTTGGAAAACAGTATGCTTTTCTAAGAGCTATTAATGACATAGTACTTCAACATTTAATAGTAATAATAGTCACTATAGTTTAAAGATATAGCTATTTTGCCCAAATTTAATTATTTTTAGCAATTTCCATAAAAGTAGCCAACAATGAATTAAAAAGTCATACATTTGTATTAGCGTCTTTGTGCCTCAATGCATTATTCCTTTTTTAAAAATCTATTTTTGAGAGAGAGAGGATGGGTGAGAGAGAGAAACATCGTCTTGTTGCACTTATGTATGTATTCAATGGTTAATTCTTGTATAGGTCTTGTCCAAGAATCCAACCCACAGCCTTGGCATATTGGGATGATGCTCTAACCAACAGAGCTACCCAGCCAGGGCTTCATTTGCTTTTAAATAGAATGATTATAATCACAATTGTAAAATATTTTTAAAATTAATAATTTGTATGACCTATGAGAGAAAGTTCTTTTCCAAAGTTGTAAATGGCTTCATTGAGTAAGATCAATAGTTTATATATATGCACCATAAGAAGTAAAAACATGACCCACTTTTAATAAATAATTTTTTTCTTGTTGCAAACATATAGTCTATTGTCCTTACCTACTATTTCGTGAAGATAATATGTCATTGTAAGAGTGAATCTTTTGAAATAGAGCTTATATTATTTGCATGGTAAAACAAAGCAAAACACTCTCAAAACATTTTGTGCACTGGAAAATTTTTGAGCAGTATAAATTATTAGATGTAGCCAAATAAAAAATCTGCTACGGTAATATCATTCAAGTTACAATGCTTTTTGACCATTCCCTAGAACCTAATTTTTCTCACTGTAACACATTATTAAAAGAATAAAGAAAATTAGTTGCTTAATTTTTTCAGAAGATGCTTTAGAGTAAACTCTATTGAAGAATCTTAATAGTTGCTAGTAAACACAATGTAGCTAAATATTTATTCTTTAGTAATGTTGCTTTGGAGAGTGAATCTTTTCCTTTGGATGCTGAGACTTCATCTTCCACTCCAATATAAATATCATTAATATAGGGAAAAAAATAAAGATATTTTTCAGGCTCACCATTTTACTAAGAAATAATTATAATTTTAAAGTTAATTTTTATTTACTGTTTTAGATCTCTTTTCATTTTAAGTTTTGTCCATGTCACTTTTTTTAAGCCATAAAATTATTTCTTTATTAACAAATAAAAAGCAGTATTCACCTTCTATTAAAGCAGCGGTTCTCAACCTGTGGGTCGCGACTCCTTTGTTTTGGTTGTTTGACCCCCACCGGGGTCGCGACCCACAGGTTGAGAACCACTGTATTAAAGGAAGGTTCTTTTTTTTTTTTTTTCTATTTTTCAATTTCTCAATTTTATTCACATTCAGTGCACAAGCTCTCCACCATGGAGACATAGAAACTGGGGCATGGATTCATCTCTAAAGGAAGGTTCTAATACTGAATTAATCATGTCTACAGCTTTGTAGTATTTTATTTATTATCTTTTTATTTATTTTTAATGAGTTTTTATTAATTTTAATGGGGTGACATTAATAAATCAGGGTACATATGTTCAAAGAAAACATCTCCAGGTTGTCTTGTCATTCAATTATGTTGCATACCCAAAAGTCAAAATGTCCTCTGGGTTTTCTTTGTGCCCCTCCTCTCCCTCCTCTTTCTGCCTCTCCTCCCCCGCCTCGATAACCACCACACTCTTGTTCATGTCTCCTAGTCTCGTTTTTATGTCCCACCTATGTATGGAATCATGCAGTTCTTAGTTTTTTTCTGATTTACTTATTTCACTACATATAATGTTATCAAGATCCATCCATTTTGTTGTAAATGATCTTATGTCATCATTTCTTATGACTGAGTAGTGTTCCATAGTATATATGTACCACATCTTCTTTATCCAGTCTTCTATTGAAGGGTTTTTTGGTTGTTTTCATGTCGTGGCCACTGTGAACAATGCTGCAATGAACATGGGGCTGCATGTGTCTTTATGTACCATGTTTTTAAGTTTTGGTGGTATATACCCAGTAGAGGGATTGCTGGGTCTTATGGTAGTTCTATTTTTAGTTTTTTGAGGAACCACCATACTTTCTTCCATAATGGTTGTATTACTTTACATTCCCACCAACAGAGGATGAGAGTTCCTTTTTCTCCACAGCCTCTCCTACACTTGCTATTACCTGTTTTGTTGATAATAGCTAATCTAACAGGTGTGAGGTGGTATCTCATTGTAGTTTTGATTTGCATTTCTCTATTGAAAATGAGCATCTTTATCTTTTCATATATCTGTTGGCCATTTGTATCTCTTTCTGGAAGAAGTGTCTGTTCATGTCCTCTTCCCATTTTTTTTTATTGGATTGTTTGTTTGTTGTTGAGTTTTATGAGTTCTTTGTATATTTTTGGATATTAGGCCCTTATCTGAGCTGTTGTTTGAAAATATTATCTCTCATTTAGTTGGCTGTTTATTTTGTCTGTTTCTCTTGCTATGCAAAAACTTCTTAGTCTGATGTGGTCCCATTCATTTACATTTGTCTTCACTTCTCTTGGCTTTGGAGTCAAATTCATAAAATGCTCTTTAAAACTAAGGTCCATGAGTTTAGTACCTATGTTCTCTTTTATGTACTTTATTGTTTCAGGTCTTATATTTAGGTCTTTGATCCATTTTGAATTAATTTTAGTACTAGGGGACAAACTGTAGTCGAGTTTCATTCTTTTGCATGTGGCTTTCCAGTTTTCCCAGCACCATTTGTTGAAGAGGCATTCTTTTCTCCATTGTGTGTTGTTGGCCCCTTTCTCGAAAATTATTTGACCATATATATGTGGTTTTATTTCTTGACTTTCTATTCTGTTCCATGGAGCTGAGTGTCTATTTTTATGCCAATACCATACTGTTTTGAATGTTGTGGCTCTATAATATAAATTGAAGTCAGATATTGTAATGCCCCCAGCTTCATTCTTTTTCTTTAGGATTGCTTTGGCTAATCGGGGTTTTTTATATTTCCATATAAATCTAATAATTTTTTGTTCCATTCCTTTAAAAAATGTCATTGGAATTTTGATGGGAATTGCATTAAATTTGTATATTGCTTTGGGTAATATGGTCATTTTGATTATATTAATTCTTCCTATCCAAGAACAGGGAATATTTTTCCATTTCATTGTATCTTTTTCGATTTCCCTTAACAATGCTTTGTAGTTTTTGTTATGTAGGTCCTTTACATTCTTTGTTATGTTTATTCCTAGATTTTTTTGTTGTTGTTGCAACCATGAAGGGGAATATTTTTGTGAGTTTGTTTTCTGATGTTTCATTGTTGGCATATAGAAAGGCTATAGACTTTTGTATATTAATTTTGTATCCTGTAACCATACTATATTGGTTTATTGTTTCTAGTAATCTTTTTGTGGAGTTTTTGGGGTTATCGATGTATAAGATTATATCATCTGCGGAAAGTGAAACCTTTACTTCTTCTTTTCTGATATGGATGCCTTTTATTTCTTTCTCTTGTCTGATTGCTTGGGCTAGAACTTCTAGCACCACGTTAAATAAGAGTGGAGAGAGTGGACAACCCTGTCTTGTTCCTGATTTAAGGGGGAAAGTCCTCAGTTTTATGCCATTTAATATGATGTTAACTGATGGTTTATCATAAATGGCCTTTATCATGTTGAGACATTTTCCCTCTATACCCATTTTGATTAGTGTTTTAAACATAAAATTGTGTTGTATTTTATCAAATGCTTTTTCTACATCTATTGATAGGATCATGTGTTTTTGTTCTTTGTTTTGTTGATATAGTGTATTACGTTAACCGTTTTATGTAAGTTGAACCATCCTTGAGATTCTGGGATGAATCCCACTTGATCATGATGTATTATTTTTTTAATATGTTGTTGTATTCGATTTGCTTGTATTTTTTTTTAGTATTTTAGCATCTGTATTCATTAGAGATATTGGTCTGTAGTTTTCTTTTTTTGTGCCGTTCTTGCCAGGTTTCGGTATGAGGGTTATGTTGGCCTCATAAAATATGTTTGGAAGTATTGCTTCTTCTTCAATTTTTTGGAAGACTTTGAGTAGAATAAGAACCAAGTCTTCTTTGAATATTTGATAGAATTCACTAGTATAATTGTCTGGGCCTGGACTTTTATTTTGGGGGAGGTTTTTAATAGTTTTTTTCTATTTCCTCCCTGCTTATTGGTCTGTTTAGGCTTTCTGATTCTTCATGACTCAGTCTAGGAAGGTTGTATTGTTCTAGGAATTTATCCATTTCTTATAGGTTGTTGAATTTGGTGGCATATAGTTTTTCATAGTATTCTACAATAATTCTTTATATATTTTTGATATCCTTGGTGATTTCTCCTCTTTCATTTTAGATTTTGTTTATATGAGTCCTTTCTCTTTTTTCCTTGGTTAGTCTTGCCAAGGGTTTGTCAATTTTGTTGATCATTTTAAAGAACCAGATCCTTGTTTTATTAATTTTTTTCTATAGTTTTTCTGTTCTCTGTTTCATTTATTTCTGCTCTAATTTTTATTATTTCCTTTCTTCGGCTGGTTTTGGGTTGTCTTTGTTCTTGCTTTTCTAGTTCCTTAAGGTGTGAAGTTAAGTGGTTTACTTGGGCTCTCTCTTGTTTGTTCATATAGGCCTGAAGTGATATGAACTTCCCTCTTATTACTGCCTTTGCTGCATCCCAGAGATTCTGATATGTCGTATTGTCATTCTCATTTGTCTGTATATAGCTTTTGATCTCTACACTTATTTCCTTTTTGACCTCATTTTTTAAAAGTATGTTGTTTAGTTTCCACGTATTTTTGGTTTTTTTCCCTCTTTTTTGCAGTTGAATTCTAGTTTCAAAGCTTTATGATCAGAAAATATGCTTGGTACAATTTCAATTTTTCTGAATTGTTGATGTTATTTTTGTGGCCTAACATATGGTCAATTCCAGAGAATGTTCCATGTACACTAGAGAAAAATGTGTATTCTGTCACTTTGGGATGAAATGTCCTGTAGATGTCTATCATATGCAATTGCTCTAGTGTTCGTTTAAGGCCAATATTTCTTTATTGATTTTCTGTTTGGATGAACAATCTAGAGCCATCAGCGGTGTATTGAGGTCTCTAAGTATGATTGTATTTTTGTCAGTTTTTGTTTTTAGGTCAGTTAGTAGCTGTCTTATATATCTTGGTACTCCTTGGTTTGGTGCATATATATTAGGAAGTGTTATGTCTTCTTGATTCAGTGTCCCCTTAATCATTTTGAAATGACCATTTTGTCTCTGATTACTTTTGCTGTCTTGTAGTCAGCATTGTTAGATATGAGTATTGCTACACCTGTTTTTTTTTTGGATGTTATTTTTTTGGAGTATTGTTTTCCAGCCTTTCACTTTGAATTTGTTTTTATCCTTGTTGCTTGGATGTATTTCTTGTAGGCAGCATACAGTTGGATCTTCTTTTTTAATCCATTCTGCTACTCTGTGTCTTTTTATTGGTGAGTTTAATCCATTTACATTTAGTGTAATTATTGACACTTGAAGGTTCCCTATTATCATTTTATATATTGCTTTCTGTTAGTTTTGTATTTTGTTTGATTCTTCTCTTTTGTTTTTCTATCATTTGTTTTTGTTTGGTTCTTATCCATACTTCTTTTTTCTGTTACTTCTTTTTTCAAGTCATGTGCTTCTGTGGTGATTTTTTCAGGGGTGGTTACCATTAGGTAATGAAAAGGGTACCTACTATGTTCATTGTAGTACACTATCTTATGAGTGCTTCTGCACTCCATCATCCTTTGCTACTGTTAATCTTTGTCCTCTCCTCTTTTTTGTTTTTGTTGTCACAGTTTTGGTTTTATTGTGTTCTTGGTGGAGCTTTTACTTGTGGTTTTGTTTTGTTTTGTTCTTTGTATCTAGATGGAAAACTCTTTTAGTATTTCCTGAAGTGGGGGTTTTCTGATGATAAATTTCCTCATCTTTTCTGTATCTGTGAATGTTTTTATTTCTCCTTAATTTTTAAACAATAGCTTTGATAGGTATAGTATTCTTGGCTGGAAGTTCCTCTCTTTCAGAACTTTAAGTATTGGGGTCCACTCTCTTCTAGCTTGCAGAGTTCCTGCTGAGAAATCCAATGATAATCTAATAGGCTTTCCTTTATATGTTATATTCTTCTTTTCCCTGGCTGCCTAGAGAATTTTTTCTTTCTCGTTGGTTTGTGCCAATTTCATTATGATGTGCCTTGGAGTAGGTTTGTTGGGGTTAAGATAACTTGGTGTTCTGTTTACTTCTTGAATTCAAGGCTTTAGTTCTTTCCACTTGCTTTGGAAGTTCTCGTTTATTATTTGTTTGAATATGTTCTCCATTTGATTTCCTCTCTCTTCTCTTTCTGATATACCTATTATTCTTATGTTACTCTTTTTGATGGAGTCAGACAGTTCCTGTAGGGCTTTCTCATTTTTTTTTTAATTCTTGAGTCTCTCTCTTCTTCTCTCTGTTGTGTCCCAAGTTGCCTGTCTTCTATATCACTAATCCTCTCTTCCATCTGGCCTGTTCTATTAGCTAAGCTGTTACCTCATTTTTCAGTTCATGAATTGAGTTTTTCATCTCTGTTTGATTTGTTTTCATAGTTTCCATTTCCTTCATAATATATTCTTTGTGTTCGTTGAGTTGTTTTTTGAGCTCCCTAAATTGCCTTTTTGTGTTTTCTTGTATATCTCTGAGTATTTTTAGGATTTCTATTTTAAATTCTCTGTCATTTAAGTCCAAGGGTTCCAATCTATTAAATTTTTTTCTATAGATTTTTTCTCATCTATCTGTGCTACATCTCTGTCTTTTGTATCCATGATATTTGATTTCCTTTTCCTTAATGGCATCTTTGGGTGGTTTTGTTAATAGCACTTCTTGTTCAGTGTATGGGACTTCCAGATGCTCCAGGGATAGATTTTTCTGTCTCTGGTTGTAGAACTTGTTGAAATTTTGGGGAGAGGTATCGGGAGCACTCCTCACAGTGCCATTTCTCTGACATCAGTCTGTCAATGTCACTTAAAGAAAGAAAAATTGTACAACTCACTTTATTGGATCCTATTTAATGTGAGATTCTCATTTGATAATCACCATACTTTTCAGAGTCAATTTTTGGATATGATGAGTGCGATTTAACACTTTAAATAGCTCATATATTGAAAGATACCCACTGTTTTGACTACTGAGATACCATTTATGATCTGCAGAAAATATTAGGGTAAACAGGTGAAAATATTCTTTCTAGTTGTATATAACACAATATTATTACTATCCTGTCATCTATTGTTTTAGTAATTTTAGCAAAGTAAAGGGAATGCATTATATCTGGTATGATTATATTTTTATGATCCATGATGTCTCATAGTGATCTTCACTTACAAATCATCCTTTAAACAACCTGTTCCCGAAACTTATTTAAACTTAATGTCACAAGCCCTTGGTCATAAGTATCATATATCATTTTTTTCAATGACAGATGATGTCATTTGTCATTAACAGTGCTTTGGTGAGAAGATGGAACGTTTTAAAAGAAGCCCATATTATAGGCATTTTTATATCACACAACCCTATTTCTATAACAAATCTTTTTATGGACCTATTACCAAAGCCCTGGGTAGTCAAGGAGAAAGGTTGGCTGATGTTTATAAGGCGTTATTATCTCATCCACATACTTACTGAACAAGTCTTCTGAGGTAGATTCTCTCTGACCAGCACTAATATAAATACACACAAAGATTCATATCTTTTATGTCTATTCCAGTGTCTTTTCCCCAGACTATTCATGTATTTATTCCAGTCTCCTTCCTTGCAGGATCCTAAGCAACAAGCGAAACCATTAGCAAGTTTCCAGGAATTATATATATATAATGACCCCTAAGGCTCTCCAAAGATCTTAGTATTTTGTGTGTTTCAGTGCACAGCTATATTAAGACATGGCATTAAGTCCCTTTAGGAAATGATTGCAAAAATGACCAGAAATGCTGGTGATAGCTTTTCAGCCTTTTATTTACCATATTTCCCCATGTATAAGATGCTCCCATGTCTAAGATGCACCTTAATTTTTTTAAAAAAATGTATTACATAAAGTTATAGAACTCAAGTTTTATTCATTATAAAATTTATACAATTCCTCATCACTGTCAGAACTCCCATCCATTAGTTTGATCTCATCTGTGTCTGATGACGAATCACTGTCTTCAACAATGAATGCAAAAACAAGTGTGAAAATGCAGGAAATGCAAGTAAAAAAAATCTGCAACCACTGGAAAAGACACACTCAGTTTTTAGACACCAAATTTTTTGAAAACATGTGCATCTTATACAGGGGGAAATGCGGTAATTAATAGGTCTACATGTTATATCTAGAAACTGGTGAAGAGCTGGAACTTACATTTTGGTAGCTGAGGTTTGCCCTTCTGCTTGGCAGTTTGTGATATTTCCTAGTTAGACAAGTCAAAATCACTGTAGACCGCTGTTCATCTCTCTTCCTACCAGGAATATTACTACCAAGGAGCCACCACCACAGACTTCTGTAGTTCAAGTCACTTTGATTGTCATTCTGACCCTGATGTCCATTAGGGTGATTTAATGCACCTGATCTATGATTGATACATAGCATCACATGATCACTGACATTCTGATATTCTGTCAACCCCATTGATAATAGTTAAATATATTCTTTTTTTTTTTAATTTTTATTTTATTTATTCATTTTAGAGAGGAGAGAGAGAGGGAGAGAGAGACAGAGAGAGAGAGAGAGAGGAGGAGCTGGAAGCATCAACTCCCATATGTGCCTTGACTAGGCAAGCCCAGGGTTTTGAACCGGCGACCTCAGCATTTCCAGGTCGACGACACTTTATCCACTGCGCCACCACAGGTCAAAGCAGTTAAATATATTCTTAACCTTGGTTCTTAGAAATCAGATATCCTGAGAATCTCCAGGATGCTGGAGATTCTAATATATGTCATAGAAACATCAGTACCTCCCTTACTGTTCAGCTGAAAGGACTTTTCTACATAGGCTGTTGGTAACCATACTCAGTGATGGTTCTCCAATTTCATATAATAAATACAGTCTAACTTTTCTACGTTAGTGTGTCAAACTACATCTACGCTCTATTGCTATCTATCTTTGGGATTTTCTTAGCAATTTTCATGCCATTGTTGAAGGGGTTATTACTACCTCATTTACCATCAGCAGTGGGGTTCATATTACTGCCTGGATGGTGAGAATTTAGTTCTAGAATCCCATTCTGAGGGTTTGTTTTCTATGGCCACCTTCAGAACAACATCTCTCTCTCTCTTTTTTTTTTTTACAGAGACAGAGAGAGTGTCAGAGAGAGAAATAGACAGGGACAGATAGACAGGAACAGAGAGAGATGCGAAGCATTAATCATCAGTTTCTCATTGTGACACCTTAGTTGTTCATTGATTGCTTTCTCATATGTGCCTTGACCATGGACCTTCAGCAGATCAAGTAATCCTTTGCTCGAGCCAGAGATCTTGGGTCCAAGCTGGTGAGTTTTGCTCAAATGAGATGAGCCCACGCTCAACCTGGCAACCTCGGGGTCTCAAACCTAGATCCTTCTGCATCCCAGTCTGACACTCTATCCACTGCACCACTTCCTGGTCAGGCCAGAACAATATTTCTTAACCTGAGTTTCTTATCTTTCTAACCACCATCACTGAAAAGCAAGTGTTGTAGACCACTAATATATTTAAGAATTGATCCAAGGGAATATGAGGAGAGTATAAAACAGCAAAACAGAGGAGAAAAAGCCAATGCAAAGAACATCATTAAGTTGGATGCCACACTAGGTAACTGGGCTTTTGTTTAACAGGGATCTTCTGTTGAGCCAAATAGAATGCAATCACAAAATTTGCATATTAGTTTCTATTTTAGGTCCCAGAGAAAAATCAATTGTTTAAAAACCCTCTAATGTTTTCTATAGGATAATCTATATTTCTATTATGTGTGATAAATAGGCTATTCATAAAACATAACTTTTTGATAATTGTTCCAAGCAGTGCCATCCAGTCTTAAATATCAAGTACTAATGAAACTCTAATATTCTGGGACCACAGTGAAGCTTAATTCTTTCAGCCAAATTCATGAATTAATAGCACCAGATGGAAGTTTTAACAGTGATTAAAAAGAAATTATGATCTATGGAGCCTCAGAGTTCTCAACATATAACTTACCATCAATATTACTTTGATAAATCAATTTACTCCATTTTTATTTAAAGAAATTACACATTTACTCAATAATGGTTTAATTAAAACTGTTTCTATGACATATATTAGAAATTAATATTTTAATCTTTAGAAATTCAATTCAATGAAGATATTTATCTATTATAATTTATTCCCTAAAACATTAGTATCAATAACTTGTGATGATTAAGTCATAATAAATAATTATATTTATCAGCCTATAAATCATTGCTGATATTATCCCTAGAAATATTTCTTTCAATCATACATTCCTATAGTGGAAAAGAATTAGATGTCACCCAATTTCCCACCATGCTCAACCAGCCCAATTTAAATGACAGATATCAATTTTCCCATGAGACAACTTATTGTGGTTATAGAAAATTCTGGTGACAGTCTATGGGAACTCGTTTATAGGTATCTAATTGTCTTTCTATATTTTGTTTTACAATTCTCTTTGTTTTTAAACTTTGCCATTTTAATTCTGATGTGTCTTGTTATATGCCTCTTTGGGTTCATCTTGACTGAGACTTTGTACTTCCTGAACTTCTCTATATCTCTTTCCTTCAGCAAATTAGGAAAGTGTTCAGTCATTATTTCTTCAAATAGTTTCTCAATCCCTTGCTCTCTCCCTTCTCCTTCTGACACCCCTATGATAAAAATATTGTTATAATTCATGTTGTCCCAGAGATACCTTAAACCATCTTTACACTGTATTTATTCTTTGATTTGTTTTGTTTTGAGAAGAAAGGGGAAGGGAGATGAGAAGCAGCAACTCATAGTTGTGTCACTTTAGTTATTCACTGATTGCTTCTCTTACGTGCCTTGACTGAAGGGCTCTAGCTGAGCCAATGACCCTCTGCTCAAGACAGAGACCTTGGACTCTAGAGAGCAACCTTGGTCTTGTAGCCAGTGACATTTGGACCCTAGCCAGCAATTTTGGGTCATGTCAATAATCCTGTGCTCAAGCCAGCAACCTGGCACTCAAACTGGCAAGTAAGCCTGCACTCAAGGCCACCCTCTAACCCCATGATGGTGAACCTTTTTATAAAAAATGCCCACTTTTGCAGTGCTGGTCAACCTGGTCCCTCCCACCCACTAGTGGGTGTTTCTGCTTTCATGATGGGCCAATCACTGCACCATTTGGTTGCTCCACTATTGCCCACCATGAAAGCTAAAATGTCCACTAATGGATGGGAGGGACCAGGTTGACCAGCACTGCAAAAATGGGTGGTTTTTATAAAAAGGTTTGCCATCACAGCTCTAACCTGCAAACTCAGGGTTTCTAACCAAGGCCTTTATCACCCTGAAATCCACTGTACCACCACTAGTAATTTTTATTATTTTTTGGTTTTGGTGCTCTGATTTGTTGTTCTTTGCTATTGTTTTTCAGATTGTTGATTCAATCCTCTGATTCATCCTATCTGCCCTTGGTTTCCTCTAATGTAGTCTTCATTTCAGATACTATATTATTAATTTCTGACTCATTCCATTTTATAGTTTTTATGTCTTTTTTAATGTTTACTATCTTTTTACTGAAGTTCTCACTAAATTTTTTATTCATTCACTATATTACTTTACTATTCTTTTCTTTTTTTTTCTTTTTTAAATAAATTTTTATTAATGGTAATGAGATGACATTAATAAATCAGGGTACATATATTCGAAGAAAACATGTCTAGGTTATTTTGTCATCAAATTATGTTGCAAACCCCTCGCCCAAAGTCAGATTGTCCTCCGTCACCCTCTATCTAGTTCTCTGTGCCCCTCCCCCTCCCCCTAACTCTCTCCCTCCCTCCCTCCCATGTCCTCCCTCCCCCCCCCCCCCCACCCTTGGTAACCACCACACTCTTGTCCATGTCTCTTAGTCTCATTTTTATGTTCCACCAATGTATGGAATCATGTAGTTTTGTTTTTTTCTGATTTACTTATTTCACTCCTTATAATGTTATCAAGATCCCACCATTTTGCTGTAAATGATCCGATGTCATCATTTCTTATGGCTGAGTAGTATTCCATAGTGTATATGTGCCACATCTTCTTTATCCAGTCTTCTATTGAAGGGCTTTTTGGTTGTTTCCATGTCTTGGCCACTGTGAACAGTGCTGCAATGAACATGGGGCTACATGTGTCTTCACGTATCAATGTTTCTGAGGTTTTGGGGTATATACCCAGTAGAGGGATTGCTGGGTCATAAGGTAGTTCTATTTGTAGTTTTTTGAGGAACCACCATACTTTCCTCCATAATGGTTGTACTACTTTACAGTCCCACCAACAGTGAATGAGGGTTCCTTTTTCTCCACAGCCTCTCCAACATTTGCTATTACCCGTCTTGTTGATAATAGCTAATCTAACAGGAATGAGGTGGTATCTCATTGTAGTTTTGATTTGCATTTCTCTAATAACTAATGAAGCTGAGCATCTTTTCATATATCTGTTGGCCATTTGTATCTCTTCCTGGGAGAAGTGTCTGTTCATGTCCTCTTCCCATTTTTTTATTGGATTGTTTGTTTGTTTGTTGTTGAGTTTTATGAGTTCTTTGTAAATTTTGGATATTAGGCCCTTATCTGAGCTGTCGTTTGAAAATATCGGTTCCCATATAGTTGGCTGTCTGTTTATTTTGATATCAGTTTCTCTTGCTGAGCAAAAACTTTTAATTCTGATGTAGTCCCATTCATTTATCTTTGCCTTCACTTCTCTTGCCATTGGAGTCAAGTTCATAAAATGTTCTTTAAAACCCAGGTCCATGATTTTAGTACCTATGTCTTCTTCTATGTACTTTATTGTTTCAGGTCTTATATTTAGGTCTTTGATCCATTTTGAATTAATTTTAGTACACGGGGACAGGCTATAGTCGAGTTTCATACTTTTGCATGTGGCTTTCCAGTTTTCCCAACACCATTTGTTGAAGAGGCTTTCTTTTCTCCATTGTGTGTTGTTGGCCCCTTTATCAAAGATTATTTGACCATATATATGTGGTTTTATTTCTGGGCTTTCTATTCTGTTCCATTGGTCTGAGTGTCTATTTTTTTGCCAATACCATGCTGTTTTGATTATCGTGGCCCTATAATATAGTTTAAAGTCAGGTATTGTAATGCCCCCAGCTTCATTCTTTTTCCTTAGGATTGTTTTGGCTATTCGGGGTTTTTTATAGTTCCATATAAATCTGATGATTTTTTGTTCCATTTCTTTAAGAAATCTCATAGGGATTTTGATGGGAATTGCATTAAATTTGTATATTGCTTTGGGTAATATGGCCATTTTGATTATATTTATTCTTCCTATCCAAGAACAAGGAATATTTTTCCATCTCATTGTATCTTTTTCGATTTCCCTTAACAATGCTTTGTAATTTTCATTATATAGGTCCTTTATGTTCTTTGTTATGTTTATTCCTAGGTATTTTATTTTTTTTGTTGCAATCGTGAAGGGGATTATTTTTTTGAGTTCGTTTTCTAATATTTCATTGTTGGCATACAGAAAGGCTATGGACTTTTGTATGTTAATTTTGTATCCTGCGACCTTACTGTATTGGTTTATTGTTTCTAATAATCTTTTTGTGGAGTCCTTCGGGTTTTCGATGTATAGGATCATATCATCAGCAAAAAGTGATAGCTTTACTTCTTCTTTTCCGATATGGATGCCTTTTATTTCTTTGTCTTGTCTGATTGCTCTGGCCAGAACTTCTAGCACCACGTTGAATAAGAGTGGAGAGAGTGGACAACTCTGTCTTGTTCCTGATTTAAGGTAGAAAGTCCTCAGTTTTATGCCGTTTAATAGGATGTTGGCTGATGGTTTATCATATATGGCCTTTATCATGTTGAGATATTTTCCTTCTATACCCATTTTGTTGAGAGTCTTAAACATAAAATTGTGTTGTATTTTATCAAAAGCCTTTTCTGCATCTATTGATAAGATCATGTGGTTTTTGTTCTTTGTTTTGTTGATATGGTGTATTACGTTAACCGTTTTGCGTATGTTGAACCATCCTTGAGATTCTGGGATGAATCCCACTTGATCATGATGTATTATTTTTTTAATATGTTGTTGTATTCGGTTTGCCAGTATTTTGTTTAGTATTTTAGCATCTGTATTCATTAGAGATATTGGTCTGTACTTTTCTTTCTTTGTGCCATCCTTGCCAGGTTTTGGTATGAGGGTTATGTTGGCCTCATAAAATGTGTTTGGAAGTATTGCTTCTTCTTCAATTTTTTGGAAGACTTTGAGTAGAATAGGAACCAAGTCTTCTTTGAATGTTTGATAGAATTCAATAGTATAACCGTCTGGGCCTGGACTTTTGTTTTTGGGGAGATTTCTAATAGTTTTTTCTATTTCCTCCCTGCTGATTGGTCTGTTTAGGCTTTCTGCTTCTTCATGACTCAGTCTAGGAAGGTTGTATTGTTCTCGGAATTTATCCATTTCTTCTAGATTGTTGTATTTGGTGGCATATAATTTTTCATAGTATTCTACAATAATTCTTTGTATTTCTATGATGTCTGTGGTGATCTCTCCTCTTTCATTTTGGATTTTATTTATTTGAGTCCTGTGTCTTTTTTCCTTGGTGAGTCTTGCCAAGGGTTTGTCAATTTTGTTGATCTTTTCAAAGAACCAGCTCCTTGTTTTATTGATTTTTTTTATAGTTTTTCTGTTCTCTATTTCATTTATTTCTGCTCTGATTTTTATTATCTCCTTTCTTCGGCTGGTTTTGGGTTGTCTTTGTTCTTCTTTTTCTAGTTCCTTAAGGTGTGAAGTTAAGTGGTTTACTTCGGCTCTCTCTTGTTTGTTCATATAGGCCTGAAGTGATATGAACTTTCCTCTTATTACTGCTTTTGCTGCATCCCAGAGATTCTGATATGTTGTATTTTCATTTTCATTTGTCTGTATATATCTTTTGATTTCTGCGCTTATTTCTTCTTTGACCCATTCATTTTTTAGAAGTATGTTGTTTAGTTTCCACATTTTTGTGGGTTTTCCCCCCTCTTTTTTGCAGTTGAATTCTAGTTTCAAGGCTTTATGATCAGAAAATATGCTTGGTACAATTTCAATTTTTCTAAATTTGCTGATATTGTCTTTGTGGCCCAACATATGGTCAATTCTTGAGAATGTTCCATGTACACTAGAGAAAAATGTATACTCTGTCGCTTTGGGATGAAATGTCCTGTAGATGTCTATCATATCCAGGTGTTCTAGTATTTCATTTAAGGCCACTATATCTTTATTGATTCTCTGTTTGGATGACCGATCTAGAGCCGTCAGCGGTGTATTGAGGTCTCCAAGTATGATTGTATTTTTGTTCGTTTTTGTTTTAAGGTCAATAAGTAGCTGTCTTATATATTTTGGTGCTCCTTGGTTTGGTGCATATATATTAAGGATTGTTATGTCTTCTTGATTCAACTTCCCCTTAATCATTATGAAATGACCATTTTTGTCTCTGAGTACTTTTTCTGTCTTGTAGTCAGCATTATTAGATATGAGTATTGCTACGCCTGCTTTTTTTTGGGTGTTGTTTGCTTGGAGTATTGTTTTCCAGCCTTTCACTTTGAATTTGTTTTTATCCTTGTTGCTTAGATGTGTTTCTTGTAGACAGTATATAGTTGGATTTTCTTTTTTAATCCATTCTGCTACTCTGTGTCTTTTTATTGGTAATTTTAATCCATTTACATTTAGTGTAATTATTTACACTTGTGGGTTCCCTACTGCCATTTTATAAATTGCTTTCTGTTAGTTTTGTATCTAGTTTGATTCTTCTCTTTTGTTTTTCTATCATTTGTTTTTGTTTGTTTGTGTTCCATACTTCTTTCCTCTGTTGCTACCTTTTTTAAGTCAAGTGTTTTTGTGGTGGTTTTTTTAAGGGTGGTTACCATTAAGTAATGAAAAGGGTACCTACCATATTCATTGTAGTACCCTATCTTATAAGTATTTCTGCACTTCATCATCCTTTGCTACTGTTAATCTCCATCCTCTCCCCCCTTTTTTTCCTTTGTTGTCACAGTTTAAGTTTGGTTTTATTGTGTTCTTGGTGGAGCTGTTACTTGTGGTGTTGTTTTCTTTTGTTCTTTGAATCTGGTTGAAAACCCCCTTTAGTATTTCCTGGAGTGGGGGCTTTCTGTTGATAAATTCTCTCATCTTTTCTGTATTTGTGAATGTTTTCATATCTCCTTCATACTTGAAGGATAGCTTTGATGGGTATAGTATTCGTGGCTGAAAGTTCCTCTCTTTCAGGGCTTTAAATATTGGGGTCCACTCTCTTCTAGCTTGTAGAGTTTCTGCTGAGAAATCTGATGATAATCTAATAGGCCTTCCTTTATATGTTGTACTCTTCTTTTCCCTGGCTGCCTTGAGAATTTTTTCTTTGTCATTGGTTTGTGTCATCTTTATTATGATGTGCCTTGGAGTGGGTTTGTTGGGGTTAAGAAAACTTGGTGTTCTGTTTGCTTCTTGAATTTGAGGCTTTAGTTCCTTCCACAGGCTTGGGAAGTTCTCGTCTATTATTTGTTTGAGTATATTCTCCATTCCATTTTCTTTCTCTTCTCCCTCTGATATACCTATTATTCTTATGTTATTCTTTCTGATGGAGTCAGAAAATTCCTGTAGGGCTTTCTCGTTTTTTATTATTCTTGAGTCTCTTTCTTCTTCTCTGTTGTGCCTCAAGTTGTTTGTCTTCTATTTCACTAATCCTATCCTCAATCTGGGCTGTTCTGTTAGCTAAGCTTGTTACCTCGTTTTTCAGCTCATGAATTGAGTTTTTCATTTCTGTTTGATTTGTTTTTATAGTTTCAATTTCCTTGGTAATATATTCTTTGTGTTCATTGAGTTGTTTTCTGATCTCCCTATATTGCCTTTCTGTGTTTTCTTGTATATCTCTGAGTATTTTTAAGATTTCTATTTTAAATTCTCTGTCATTTAGCTCCAAGGCTTCCAATATGTTAAGTCTTTTCTCCATAGATTTTTCCACATCTATTTGTGTTACCTCTCTTTCTTTTGTATCCATAATATTCAATTTCCTCTTTCTTATCGGCATCTGAGGGTGGTCTTATTGATAGCACTAATTAGAATTAATAAAGAGTAAAAAGTAAAAAAAAAAAAAAAAGGTAAAACACCCCACAAAAAAAAAAACAGTAATAATTTATTATTTCCCCCTTTTTTTCTCTCTTCTCTTTCCCTCCTCTCCCCTCCTCAGGGAAATATCGTGCCTATAATGGAGGGCCTGATTTGGGGTGAAGAGTTCAAGGGGCAAAAAAAGGGAGTAGGGACCTACTAAATGCAAAAAAAAAAAAAAAAAAGGAAGAAAATCTTAGACAAGCATAAGATGATTTGCTTGTAAGTGATGGTCAACTAAGAGATATAATGAGAGGGGTAAGAGGGAACCAGAAAAAAGGACCAAGAAAGAATAATAAAGAAGAAAAAATAAAAATAATAAGTAAAAATCTGTTGTATTAAGTGGAGCGAAGACTAAATACAATGGAGACCTTGGGTTGGGAGGACCCAAAATGCCACAAAAATAAAGAAACAAGAAAAAAAAATAAAAACAGAAGCAAAAAAGAGAAATAAAGCCAAAAAAAAGCCTTGAGTCCCAAATTAACTAATTTGTTTGTGATTGAGGATCATATAGGAGGAAAGTAAAATGAGAAAAGAAAAAACGAATAGAAAGGAAAAAATAAGAAAAGGAGAAAAACGAAGGAAGAAATAAAATAGGAAGAGAAAAAAACAAAATAAAGCAAGACAAAAAAAAAAAAAAAAAAGAGGAGAGAGTGAGAGTTAAGTGTTTTGGAGTATAACCTTAAAGGAGGGTGAGGATGAAGAAGAAAAATAAAATGCAACACTCATGGGTAGTGTAGTTCAAGAAAGGGGAAGCATAAGATGGGCAGAGAATAGAAGGACCGAGGTGGAGGAAATAAAGGCAAAAAGATAGAAGAAACAAACAACAACAACAACAACAAAAAATTAGTGGATCAAGTTGTAAAGTCTGTGGGTTTTTCTTGATTTTGAGAGGTTAACTTCTTCCTTTTTCTTTTCTCTCCCTCTTCCTGGTCGGTGACTCTGTACCCCAGGCTCTGCCCCTGTGTCACTCTTAGGTAGGGATTTGCAGTTGATGGGATTCTATGGCAATGTCATATAATTGGCTTTAGTCTTGCTGGAAGTAAAGGCTTGTTGGCGTTTGCAGGGTCCAACGATGAGAGAGTTTGCTTTCCTGGATTCTCTCTCCTAGTCCCCCCTTTCTGAATTAGCAGCCTGGTGATCCAGCTATAAGGCTGCAACTGCTTCTGCCTGGGGAGTAAGAGGCTCAAAGAGCTGGGAAATCCCCACTCTATCCCCACTCAGTGCAAGGCTTTGGGAAAGGCTCTGAGAGTCAGGGCCTCCAGTGTAATCAGGCGGGGGTGGGAGTCAATTGTTGTCAAGGTGACTGTTCAGCGCCTATCATTTAGTTGGACCTCTCAACCCAGGCTTTCCACACTTTGTAGCCTGTTTTTGCAGGGAAGAAGAGGCACTAGTCTCTGCTTACGACTAGTGTAGTATAGACCTTATTATCTGCCAAGTCCTTCTTGTTAGCGTTTATCCCTGAATATGGAGGCTCTATCAATCAGAAGTTGCCCCCGCCCCTTTAGCGAGAGGCACTAGAAAATATCACGCCTCTTGTCTTGGATCGCTGAACTGAGAGAGATCTTATCAATTAGAACCGAGGGTGCGCAGATTTCATGGGTTAAGCTAATTTCAGTGATTGGGTCGCAGCTGTGCTTCCGAAGGTATTTTAGGCTGCCTGCGCGCGCCCCTCCCCCAACGCTTGATTGTTAGCTTGAATGGCTGGGTGAGGTGCCCCGCCCACGGAGAGAATCTCCCAAGCCTCTCCCGCTCGCCCCGCTGCTGGCGGCTGGACCGCACCAGGCGCAGGATAATGGAGCCCCCTGGGTGTGCGGGCCAGCAGGGCGCCCTGGGCGCGTGGAATGCCCAAGGCACGCGCGCGAATGGGGCGCTCCGGGCACCGGTGGCCGGCGACCCCCACTTGCAGTGTGCGGGCCGCTGGGAACGTCAGCGGTGCTCAACCGGACCGGGCGCGCGCGCGGCTGCTCACGGCGGCTCACGGCGGCTGCTCGTGCGGCCGCTCGCGGTGGCGGTTCGCGGCGGCAGCTCGCGGGGGCTCCCGGCGGCTGGCCGCTCGCAGAGGCTTGCGGTTCCCAAGTATATGGGCTGACTCACCACAGGCGCTCTTCCTTGCGGTTTGAAAGAACGTCCCTGTGGTCGATTCCTCCACACCCTCGTCTCTCGGATTCAAGTGATAACAGTCCTTTCGCTATCAGTTTGTGTGGAACTCCGGAATGCTCCGAGGATAAATTTTTCTGTTTCTAGTTGATAAATTTGTTGTGATTTAGGGGAGAGCTGTCGGACGCGCTGCTCACGGCGCCATTTCCGTGACGTCACTCTCTTTTTTTTTTCTAAGTTAGAAGAGGGGAGGCAGTCAGACTCCCACAGGCAACCAACCAGGATCTACTCGACATGCCCACCAGGGGGCAATGCTCTGCCCAATAGGGCATTGCTCTGTTGCAGCCAGAGCCATTCTAGTGTCTGAGGCGGATGCCATGGAGCCATCCTCAGCTCCCGGGCCAACTTTGCTCTAATGGAGCCTTGGCTGCTGGAGAAGAAGAGAGAGATAGTTAGAAAGGGGAGGGGAGAAAAGTGGAGAAGCAGATGGGTGCTTCTCCTGTGTGCCCTGACCAGGAATCCAGGAATCAAACCTGGGACTTCCACATGCCGGCCAATGCTCTACTGTTGAGCCAACTGGCCAGGGCCTACTTTACTATTCTTAAAACATTGTTTTGAACTCTGTATCTCTTAAATTGTTTACGTCCTGAATCACTGTATTCTTAATCTCATTTTCGATCACCTCTTTCTTAATCACTAAATACAAATATCTCTAAGATACCATCTGTTAATCGGAATATTGATTGAGTGTGGCAAATTAAAGATATCATTAAGTAGTGTTCATTCCTTTACTGTACTATATTTTAGGTAAAAATTTTAACTTCTCTGTCTTTAACTATCTTGGAAATTTGACAGGTATATACTAAATTTATATCTGCATGTTTCATTGTCTGTTGGTATCCACAATATCATCAATTCCTTGAATCTTTAAGATGGTTACCATGCATATTTCTGATATTTTTCTAAATCAGGCATGTTAACAAACAGTAAAATGGATAAATTCTGTGAGTTATTCACCGGAATAAATTTCAGTTGCTTTCTTGTCACCAAACATCACAATATTTTTTAGAGTAGATAATATACTTCATAACTTGTAGTAGTGTCTTTAAAACCTTGATAAAAAGATGAGAAGATGGAAAAGTGTGGAATTCTGAAAGGATTAGAAAAGTAAGTATTTGGGGTCAGAAAGTTGGGGCTTTAAATTTCAGCTCTGTGGTAGTAACAGCTCTTTTGTCTTCAGTAGCTAAGAGAACCACTTTAATCTGTTTTTATATTTCAAAGGTAGCATAAGTGGAACAAACTGGCAATTAACTACTATAAAAGTATAGATAATGTGCTTGAATTTTTAAACATATTGTTTTAAAAATTATAAATGTCTAATACGTGGTAATTTTTATAATTTATTAAGAATAAAATCAAAGGGGTCTATATTAGATAGGTTACATGTTATTTTTGCTTGTTATAATGGCATTTTTCTCATAAACTTCATGGTTCATGCCATGATCAAAAATCTATGTTTAAGCATTTGCACATTTTGGTTTTCATGCTCTGTGGAACATGACCTCCTACCATGGCCAAAATAGGGAGAATTGTCACTCATAAGCAGAACATTGATTGTGGGGTACACTACTACCACGGTACTTTATATTAAACCATGACTGCCCAAACCAGTCAGCTTTATTTTTTTTAAGATTGTTAAAGTATAGAGTACTAAAAGAAAAGGAGGCTGTATTAGAGGACAGAGACAGGGGAGGCATAGTAACAGGTATTAGTAAAATATAAATTAGAAATTAATACCATTAAGTGAGTAGTAGACAAAATTTAGCAGAGTTCTCTAACTGGAAAAAAAGACTTAAAAGAGTTTGTTTGCTAATCAGAAGCAAAGGAAATACAGGAAGACCCAGGTGCAGACAGGGAGAACCTAAGTCACAAGCTCAGCAACCTGCTAGCATGTTTGACTGTCAGCAGCATGCTTTGGATTACTAACATGTCTGCTGTATATTGAACAATAAAAGAGTGCTATTTCACTTTCTCATGAGACAGCATGTGTCTCTGAGATGTTCATGTCTCTATTCCTTCCCTGGACATTTATTTCTACAGTGGTTAATTACCTGAACTAACATGGATACACTTCTGTTTTTTGTAGATGATAGATCTTAATGAATACAGAATCATTAGAAATCAACTAATAATGTTATAGGTCTTTTATACATTAATTTAAAACATTTAATTTTTTTTTCCAAATCAACTAGTTTAGGCTTTTTAGTTTACTGATGAGCAGTGGCTTTTACCCTTGCTCATTCAATTAGTTCAGGGGTAGTCCACTTTTTTATGCATACCACCCACTTTTGTATCTCTATTAGTAGTAAAATTTTCTAACTGCCCACCGGTTCCACAGTAATGATGATTTATAAAGTAGGGAAGTAACTTTACTTTATAAAATTTATAAAGCAGAGTTACAGCAAGTTAAAGCATATAATTATAATTACTTACCAAGTACTTTATGTCAGATTTTCGCTAAGTTTGGCAGAATAAATCTTTATAAAAAATTACTATAGTTAAATCTATCTTTTTTAATATTTTTTTATTTATTCATTTTAGAGAGAGAAAGACAGACAGAAAGGAGGAGCAGGAAGCATCAACTCCCATATGAGCCTTGACCAGGCAAGCCCAGGGTTTTGAATTGGTGAAATCAGCGTTTCCAGGTCGACATTTTATGCACTGCGCCACCACAGGCCAGGCTAAATCTATCTTTTTATTTATACTTGGGTTGCTCTGCTACCACCCACCATGAAAGCTGGAACACCCACTAGAGGGCAGTAGGTAGCAGGTTGGCTACCACTGAATTAGTTGGACACAGACATTGTTAACCTGGTTTCCGTTCTAGTTCAGGGCTTCTTCTGCTCTATATTCTTGTCTCCTTTGTTCTTTCACGATGCTCAGAGTCACCACACCTGAGTAAAAATTTTATTGGTCTCTTGACTTTCATTGTTTACTTCATGTTTTAGTTTCTATGTCTCTTTTTGTCTTTTATGTTTTAATATATTTTATTCTGCAATATTCTCTTTATCTTATTTAAAGAGTTCCCATTCACAAATATATCATTTGAGCTCTTGTGATTAATAACTACAATATTTGTAAATGTGACTAACAATAAATTCAGGCAGCAAATCAAAAAGTAAACTTACAGGCGTCCCCAAACTATGGCCCGCGGGCCGCAATTTGACCCCCTAAAGCCATTTATCCAGCTCCTGCCGCACTTCCAGAAGGGGCAACTCTCTCATTGGTGGTCAGTGAGAGGAGCATTGTATGTGGGAGCCCTCCAATGGTCTGAGGGACAGTGAACTGGCCCCCTGTGTAAAAAGTTTGGGGACCCCTGCAACCTGTACCTCAATAATGATTAAATCACTCAGAATAATTTATAATTCTTAGTTATTTTTTAATTTCTCCTGAGAACATAAATTTATTTATTTCATCATGCTTCTGAATCTAAATAAAATTATTTAAAAATACTTTGTTTTGCTTAATAATACTTACATAGGGAAGTAAAGAATTTACTTAGCATCCAATCAAAGGTATATCTTTTCCATATTTGGCAATTACCGCCTCACCAAGCAGTGGCGCAGTGAATAGAGTGTCGGACTAGGATGCAGAGGACCCAGCTTTGAGATCCCAAGGCCACCAGCTTGAGGACAGGCTCATCTGGCTTGAGCAAAAAGCTCACCAGCTTGGACCCAAGGTCTCTGGCTCGAGCAAGGGGTCACTCAGTATGCTGAAGGCCCGCGGTCAAGGCACATATGAGAAAGCAATCAATGAACAACTAAGGTGTGGCAATGAGAAACTGATGATTGATGCTTCTCATCTCTCTCCGTTCCTGTCTGTCTGTCCTTATCTATCCCTCTCTCTGACTCTCTCTCTCTCTCTGTCCCTGTAAAAAAAAAAAGAAAGAAAGAGGAGTAGCTCATATTTGGCAATTACCATGAATTCCCCCTGAGGCCAGTATCTTACTGATCATGTTCCGATTATAATGGTAGTTTTAATTTTTTTGTTTGTTTGTCTCCAACCGAATACTACTCAATCATATTTCCCTTACACTTCTAGATGAATGACTATAAAACAATATGGTATGTTTACATTGGCTTCCCATTGTCTACCAAGTACTGCTCTCTGCTCTTCAAGCCCCTTCATAATCATTCCTATTCTTATACATCTCCATATTTCCCACTATATGATGCTTTCCAAATTATGCTTTGTTTCAAAAAGGCCTATAACTCACAAATGTTATGTCATTTATTTCTTATACATAACTCAGTTTTTTCCTACCTTAGGAGACCTATCTTATGCAGGGATAATTTCTTGACTACTAAAGTACATTCGTCTCCCTAATGGTCAAGCATTTGTTGTCTTTATCATCTTTCTGAGCTGGCTTATTCTTTTATTTGTCTTTATTTCAGGTATTTATTGCTACAAATAAATAATATATGACAAAAACTATGCAATAAAAGTTATTTTTTGTTTTGCATTGGACAATAGGAAGCATTAATAGACATTTTATAAATAACTTCAGAGTAACTAATGAATTTCAGCCTTTCCTGAAAATGTGAATAAAAAAGGCCATTGTACTCTCTGTCATTATTGATCTTTTCCAAATTGCCCATGGCATTTTTCACCTAGTTCTGTGGGAAAGATGGGTTGTATAAGGACGCTAAATACATCCACAGCTTTAAATGTAAAAACAAAAAAAAAATCTGGAAGTTAGGAAGAAAGAGAAAAAATTTTATAGCATCTCTTACATCACTTATAGAACAGTAAAATGTCATCTACTCTTTCAAGGTGATAAAGGTTTAGCTAGAGATCTAAATTTGCCATAACGTGAAGCTCACTTCACTATTACCCCTGATTATAAGTGTTTCCATGCATGAGTAATATGTAGACAATATTACTGTGGCCTTTGTCTCTCTATTCCCTGGTATTTATATGTTATTTACCTGTTTCTGTGCTTGAGGTTTGGATTCTACTTACATATACATATATAGTATGACCTTATATTTGGTACTTTGTGGCAATGATATTTTTCAGTAGTAATATTTTCTTTCAAAGGATTGCATTACTGAAATGACTGGTAATACATTTTCATCCCCAGGTGGGTCTCTTTCCCATTCAGAAGTGATTACAAAAAGGTTGAAATATACTTTGCATTCCATTGTGGTTGCCTTTTATTGAAATTGGCTAATGTAACATGCATCTCTGATTTTAAGTTTTCAGTGTAAGAATGGTCCCCCTGGAAGTGTTTGTGCATAAGTGTGGAGAGAAACATGTAGCCACGCTAGTTAAGCTTTCAAAAATGCTTTAAGAAAAGGTTTGAAATCGAGGCTTATGTTATAGTCTTTCTTTAATGTGCATACATAATACCCACTAATCTTGAAGGAAATTAAACCCATATAGAAGGAAGAGTAATTTTTAGTTCTGTGTTTCAAAGATTTTCTAAAATCCATTCTTCTAAAATAATTTAATAGTAAACTGTTAGAAGTACTTATTATCTTTCTGGAAAATCTAGAAATAAATATGACTCTACAAAACTTGAAATGAAAAGATACAAATTCTCATTCCATAGTTTTATGTTAGATAGAAAGATGAATACTGACATTATTTTTCAAATACACAAAAAGAGTGACATTTGATTTTATTTTCAGAGCCACAGATAGCCATCTTTTTTATATGATTACAGAATTCTGACAACTGTTTTATAGACTATAAAAATTCCTGTCCTCATTTTCTTCAGTCCTAATGCTATTCAATTCTAGGTTAGTTTGCTTATACATTTACATATATTTTTAAAACTTTATAATAATGTTCCTTGTGTAACATAACAACATTATCACTTTTCATATATAAATAGATAAAATTAGTCTTCTTATAATGCCAGAAACTTTTTTATGGTTTAAAAATAACATTTACTTTAACATTTTATCAAATTTAGAGAATAAATTTGTATTTCATAAAGCAGAGTGTTGTTTACATTTTTAAAGTAAATAAAATAATTTACCTCTGATACATAAAAAATAAATCTTTATCATCTTTAAACTTTAAAGAGGATGTGAACTAAGAAAAAGAACAATAATCTTACTGCAAAAAGTCTGCATTTCTCAAAATTATAATAGATGAGTGTAATCCCAATTATTATCCTCACTCAGCTGAGTCTTGTAATTCTATAAAAGAAAGTTTGATTTCAAGATGACTTTAGACTTTTCAAATTTTCTATAAGTATACTTTTTGTTTTAAATATAATATAGTTATAAAATATATACCTTTTAGATAAAAGTATCATTATGACTAATAAAATAGACTATAAGTTGTAGAAAGTGTTGTTATAATTTACTTAATGCTTAATGTCCTAAAAAATGAAGTTAATGAACTCTATAAATTACTTATTATGTGTTTAGTAGACTGAATTTTCTCATTCAAACATAGATATAACTGGAGAGTTTTTAAGTGGCATCATACATTATGCTTTAGTTTTATCCTTTAAAAAGATCTTCTCAGGTATGCAATTCTATATAACACATCATTAGTTTATAGTATTGTGTGTTCACCTCCCCCGGTCAAGTCTCTTTCCATCACATTTATCCTTCCTTTACCCTGTTCAACCTCCCTCCATCTGCACTTTTCCTCTAGTAATCCTCATACTGTTGTCTATGAGGATATTTTATTTGTTTATCCCTTCACCTTTCCACCCAACCCCCAGCCCTCTTCCTCGCTGACAGCTGTCAGTTCATTCTCTGTAGCTATAAATCTATTTATATTCTGTCATCTCATTAAATTTATTTTAAAATAAAAATAAATTAAAAAGTTCCACATTATATAATCCATATTACCCATCAACAAGTAAATCATGAGCTACAACTGCAACATACTTTTCTCTTTTCCTAGATGCATAAATAGTAAAGTAATTTAGTTCTAAAAAAATATAAAATAAAATTACATTTCTCAAAATTCTACTTTTAGAGACTTTGCCAGTTTTATTTTCAACTCCTTGACTATATACAAGTTGTGCGGAGTTTTTATATAGGTGCAATCATAATGCACTGTAGTCATCTGATCTTTTTTCTGCTCTTAAATTTTTTGAAATTATTACTGTTACTGGACCTTTGACCATAAGATTTCTTCTATCTGGAACATTTTTTATATTTCATCTAGTTAACTTAAAAAAAATTCATTGAGAGAGGAAGGGGTGGTTAGGGGGAAGGAAAGAAAGAGAGAGGGATGTAAGGAAAGAAAGAGAGGGAGAAAATAATATCAGCTTGTTCCACTTATTTGTTTCATTTATTCAATTTAGTTGTGCATTCAGTGGTTGCTTCTCTGGTGTGCTCTGACCAGGGAGTGATTGAACCCATGACCTCAGCATGCTGGGATGATGTATTATCCACTGAGCCACCTAGTCAGGGCCTCGTCTAGCTAACTTCTATTCATTCTCCAGTTTAAAACTCCTTGTACAAAAGCCCTATGTGTATCCTAGGCCAAGAGCATTCTGTAACACCATTTTCACTTTGGAAAACAGTGATTATTTTAGATTCACTTCAAATGCAAAATCAGGCATGATGTTACTTAGGAGAAGATTTGTTACTTCTTCAAAACCAGTGGAAGAAATTGAACTCAATATCCAAAGTCGAATGACAGTAAATTTTCCTGAGACACCATCTCACACATTGAAATAAATAAACATATAACTAAACATACCGAAGAAATACTGTAGAAATAATTAACACAAAACTTTAAATCACTCAGAGAAAAAAATGTTTTATCATCAACACATTCAAAGCAAGAGATTGCTACTTTAAAATTGAATTAAACAATGCTTAAAATGGAAAGAGCAAAGTGAAATGAATTAAACTATATCAGTCAAAAAAAAAGATGAAAACTGAGGTCGCCGGTTCAAAACCCTGGGCTTGCCTGGTCAAGGTACATATGGGAGTTGATGCTTCCAGCTCCTCCCCCCTGTCTCTCTCCTCTTTCTCTCTCTCTGTCTCCCTCTCTCTCCTCTCTAAAATGAATAAATAATAAAAAAATTAAAAAAAAAAGATGAAAACTAAACTTAGAACTAGCATCATCCAGAGTCTAGTAAATCTGGGCAATATACCACTGGTGGAATTTAAAACAATTTGG